>NC_081300.1:51154500-51465500 GCF_030435805.1 Mustela lutreola | reverse complement strand
TGGGCTTTTGTTTGTTTGGAGATTTTTAATGACTGTTTCAATCTCCTTACTGGTTATGGGTCTGTTCAGGCTTTCTATTTCTTCCTGGTTCAGTTGTGGTAGTTTATATGTTTCTAGGAATGCATCCATTTCTTCCAGATTGTCAAATTTATTGCCGTAGAGTTGCTCATAGTATGTTCTTATAATAGTTTGTATTTCTTTGGTGTTAGTTGTGATCTCTCCTCTTTCATTCATGATTTTATTTATTTGGGTCCTTTCTCTTTTCTTTTTGATAAGTCGGGCCAGGGGTTTATCAATTTTATTAATTCTTTCAAAGAACCAGCTCCTAGTTTCGTTGATTTGTTCTATTGTTTTTTTGGTTTCTATTTCATTGATTTCTGCTCTGATCTTTATGATTTCTCTTCTCCTGCTGGGCTTAGGGTTTCTTTCTTGTTCTTTCTCCAGCTCCTTTAGGTGTAGGGTTAGGTTGTGTACCTGAGACCTTTTTTTTTCTTGAGAAAGGCTTGTACCGCTATATATTTTCCTCTCAGGACTGCCTTTGTTGTGTCCCACAGATTTTGAACCGTTGTATTTTCATTATCATTTGTTTCCATGATTTTTTTCAATTCTTCTTTAATTTCCTGGTTGACCCATTCATTCTTTAGAAGGATACTGTTTAGTCTCCATGTATTTGGGTTCTTTCCAAACTTCCTTTTGTGGTTGAGTTCTAGCTTTAGAGCATTGTGGTCTGAAAATATGCAGGGAATGATCCCAATCTTTTGATACCGGTTGAGTCCTGATTTAGGACCGAGGATGTGATCTATTCTGGAGAATGTTCCATGTGCACTAGAGAAGAATGTGTATTCTGTTGCTTTGGGATGAAATATTCTGAATATATCTGTGATGTCCATCTGGTCCAGTGTGTCGTTTAAGGCCTTTATTTCCTTGCTGATCTTTTGCTTGGATGACCTGTCCATTTCAGTGAGGGGAGTGTTAAAGTCCCCTACTATTATTGTATTATTGTTGATGTGTTTCTTTGATTTTGTTATTAATTGGTTTATATAGTTGGCTGCTCCCACATTGGGGGCATAGATATTTAAAATTGTTAAATCTTCTTGTTGGACAGACCCTTTGAGTATGATATAGTGTCCTTCCTCATCTCTTATTATAGTCTTTGGCTTAAAATCTAATTGATCTGATATAAGGATTGCGACCAATAACTGTTTTTAATCAAGGCTAACCTGGAGCCTTTCATTAGAGCAATATTCAGTTATTGCACTTCATTTTTAATTACTAAGAAATATAATTTTGGAATTTTTAATCTGTTATGCTTTGTGCTTCAACCTTGTTTTAATTAAGATTTTTATAGGACTAGCAAAAATGGCAATTTACATTATTTTTGCAAAAAAAGTTGAGCCCGCTCTTTCTTGCTAGTCAGAATAAATAGGCAGTAATTTTCAAAAGATGTGAACTCAAATATTGCACTTCTTTCGAGATGTTATCACTTGGTTATTGTACTGTATAGTTTTAATAATATTGATTGAAAACCTTTAATAACTCTTTGTAAATTTTAACTCATTTTAGTTGTTTTTCAGTACTATTTACATAGGAATTGATTTTTATGGATATAATAGAGGAAATGTGCTGTATTTTGATAAAATTCATTTACTGTATGCATGTTGTAATCTCTAAAAAAGTAATGACAAACAGCTTCTTAAATATCTATATCTATATATCTATATCTATATCTATATCTATATCTCCTTTATCCACTCATATGTTGGTAGACATCTAGGTTCATTCCATAGTTTGGCTATTGTGGACATTGCTGTTACAAACATTCGGGTGCACATGCCCCTTCGGATCACTGCATTTGTATCTTTAGGGTAAATATCCAGTGGTATGATTGCTGGGTCACAGGGTAACTCTTTTTTCAACTTTTTGAGGAACCTCCATGCTGTCTTCCAGAGTGGCTGCACCAGCATGCATTCCCACCAACAGTATAGGAGGGTTCCCCTTTCTCTGCATCCTTGGCACATGTGTCATTTCCTGACTGTTAATTTTAGCCATTCTGACTGGTGTGACGTGATATCTCATTATGGGTTTTTTTTTAATTTATTTTGTTTTATTTCTTTTCAGTGTACCAGCATTCATTGTTTATGAATCACAACCAGTGCTCCATGCAATACATGTCTTATTATGGTTTTGATTTGTATTTCCCTGATGCTGCGTGATGTGGAGCCCTTTTTCATGTGTCTGTTGGCTATCTGGATGTCTTCTTTGCAGAAATGTCTGTTCATTTCCTCTGCCCATTTCTTGATTGGGTTATTTTTCTTTGGGTGTTGAATTTGCTAAGCTCTTTATAGATGTTGAATACTAGCCCTTTATCTGACATGTTGTTTGCAAATATCTTCTCCCATTCTGTCAGTTGTCTTTTGGTTTTCTTAACTGTTTACTTTGCTGTGCAAAAGCTTTTGATCTTGATGAAGTCCCAGTAGTTCATTTTTGCCCTTGCTTCCCTTACCTTTGGTGATGTTTCTAATAAGAAGATCCTGCGGCTGAGATTGAAGAGGTGGCTGCCTCTGTTCTCCTCAAGGATTTTTATGGATTCCTTTCTTACATTAAGGTCTTTCATCCATTTTGAGTCTATTTTCATGTGTGGTGTAAGGAAACGGTCCAGTTTCATTTTTCTGCATGTGGCTCTCCAATTTTCCCAACACCATTTGTTGAAGGGACTACCTTTTTCCCATTGGACATTCTTTCCTGCTTTGTCGAAGATTAGTTGACCATAGAATTGAGAGTCTATTTCTGAGCTCTCTATTCTGTTCCATTGATCTATGTGTCTGTTTTTGTGCCAGTACCATACTTTTTTTTTTTCATTAATTTCTTTTCAGAGTAACAGAATTCATTGTTTATGCACCATACCCAGTGCTCCATGCCATATGTGCCCTCCATAATACCCACCACCTGGCTACCGCAACCTCCCATCCCTGGCCCCTTCAAAACCCTGATTGTTTTTCAGAGTCTATAGTCTCTCATGGTTCATCTCCCCTTCCAATTTCCCTCAACTCCCTTCTCTTCTCCATCCTCCCATGTCCTCCATGTTATTTGTTATGCTCCAAAAATAAGTGAAACCGTATGATAATTGACTCTCTCTGCTTGACTTATTTCACTGAGCATAATCTCTTCCAGTCCCGTCCATGTTGCTACAAAAGTTGGGTATTCATCCTTTCTGATGGAGGCATAATACTCCAAGTGTATATGGACCACATCTTCCTTATCCATTCGTCTGTTGAAGGGCATCTTGGTTCTTTCCACAGTTTGGCAACTGTGGCCATTGCTGCTATAAACATTGGGGTACAGGTGGTCCTTCTTTTCACGACATCTGTATCTTTGGGGTAAATACCCAGGAATGCAATTGCAGGGTCATAGGGAAGCTCTATTTTTAATTTCTTAAGGAATCTCCACACTGTTCTCTAAAGTGGCTGCGCCAACCTGCATTCCCACCAACAGTGTAAGAGCCTTCCCCTTTCTCCACATGCCTCTCCAACACATGTTGTTTCCTGTCTTGCTAATTTTGGCCATTCTAACTGGTGTAAGGTGTTATCTCAATGTGGTTGTGATTTGAATCTCCCTGATGGCTAGTGATGCTGAACATTTTTTCATGTGTCTGATAGCCATTTGTATGTCTTCATTGGAGAAATATCTGTTCATGTCTTCTGCCCATTTTTTGACATGATTATCTGTTTTGTTTCTGTTGAGTTTGAGAAGTTCTTTATGGATACTGGATATCAACCTTTTGTCTGTAGTGTCATTTGAAAATACCTTCTCCCATTCCGTGGGTTGCCTCTTTGTTTTCTTGACTGTTTCCTTTGCTGTGCAGTTTGTGCATTTGATCTTGATGAAGTCCCCAAAATTCATTTTCACTTTTGTTTCCTTTGCCTTTGGAGACATATCTTGAAAGAAGTTGCTGTGGCTGATATCGAAGAGGTTACTGCCTATGTTCTCCTCTAGGATTCTGATGGATTCCTGTTTCACATTGGTGAAACATTTAGAGTTTATTTTTCTGTGTGGTGTAAGAGAATGGTGGAGTTTCATTCTTCTACACATAGCTGTCCAATTTTCCCAGCACCATTTATTGAAGAGACTGTCTTTTTTCCACTGTATATTTTTTCCTGTTTTGTCGAAGATTATTTGACCATAGAGTTGAGGGTCCATATCTGGGCTCTCTACTCTGTTCCAGTGGTCTGTGTGTCTGTTTTTATGCCAGTACCATGCTGTCTTGGTGATCACAGCTTTGTAGTACAGCTTGAAATCAGGTAACATGATGCCCCCAGTTTTTTTTTCTCTATTTTTAAAAATTTTTTATTTTTTATAAACATATATTTTTATCCCCAGGTGTACAGGTCTGTGAATCACCAGGTTTACACACTTCACAGCACTCACCAAAGCACATACCCTCCCCAATGTCCATAATCCCACCCCCTTCTCCCAAACCCCCTCCCCCAAGCAACCCTCAGTTTGTTTTGTGAGATTAAGAGTCACTTATGGTTTGTCTCCCTCCCAATCCCATCTTCTTTCATTGATTCTTCTCGTACCCACTTAAGCCCCCATGTTGCATCACCACTTCCTCATATCAGGGAGATCATATGATAGTTGTCTTTTGGGACTTTTTTGGGTTTTCCATATAAAGTATCATGTCATCTGCGAAGAAACAGTGTTTGACTTCTTCATTGCCAATTTGGATACCTTTTATTTCTCTTTTTTGTCTTATTGCTGTTGCTAGGACTCCTAGTAATGATGTTGAACAAGAGTGGTGAGAGTGGGCATCCTTATCATGTTCCTGATCCCAATGGGAGGAATATTTTCCCATTGAGGATGATATTTGCTGTGGGTTTTACATAGATAGATTTTATGAAGTTCAGGAATGTTCCCTCTATCCCTATACTGTGAAGTGTTTTAATCAGGAACGGATGCTGGATTTTGTCAAATGCTTTTTCTGCATCAATTGAGAGGACCATGTAGTTCTTCTCTCTTCTGTTATTGATTTGTTTTATCACATTGATTGATTTTCAAATGTTTAACCATCCCTGAAACCCAGGCATGAATCCCACCTGGTCATGGTGGATAATCTTTTTAATGTGCTGTTGGATCCTATTTGCTAGGATCTTGTTGAGAATCTTAGCATCCATATTCATCAGTGATATTGGTCTGAAATTCTCCTTTTCAGTGGGGGTCTTTGCCTGTTTTGGGGATCAGGGTAATGCTGGCTTCATATAAAGATTCTGGAAGTTTTCCTTCTGTTTCAATTTTTTTGAAACAGCTTCAGGAGAATAGGTGTTAATTCTTCTTTGAAAGTTTGGTAGAATTCCCCGGGGAATCTGTCAGTTCCTGGGCTCTTGGGTTTTGGGATGTTTTTGATCACTGCTTCAATCTTGTTACTAGATATCGGTCTATTCAGGTTGTCAATTTCTTCCTGGTTCAAAGGAACTAGGCAGAAGGGTAACTGAGGCAGAAGGTAGAATTAGTGATCTAGAGGACAACAGATAGTGAAAAGGATCAGGAGGAAGCCTGGAACAAACAGGTTAGAAGACGTGAAAACAGAATTAGGGAAATAAATGACGCCATGAAACTTTCCAAAGTCAGTTATTGGAATCCCTGAGGGGGAGGAGAAAGAAAGAAGACTATAAGATATACTTGAACAAATTCTCCACGAAAAATTTCCCAAACTCACAAATGGAGCCAGCGTTTGTGTACTAGAGGCAAAAAGGTTTCCCCCCAAGATCATAGAATCTCGAAAGTCCTCTAGGCACCTAATAGTGAGAATGAGGAATCATAATTGTAGAAAGACACTCTTGAAAGCAGCTAGGACAAGGAAGCTCCTTACATACAGAGGAAAGCCCATCAGAGTAATGTCAGACCTGTCCACAGAAACCTAGCAAGCCAGAAAGGGCTGGCAAGTCATATTCAGGGCACTAAATGAAAAGAACATGCAGCCAAGAACACTTTATCCAGCAAGACTGACATTCAAAATGGATGGAGAGATAAAGAGTTTCCAAGACTGGCAAGGCTTAAAATAGTATGTGACCACCAAGCCAACACTTCAGGAAATATTAAGGGGGATTAAATAAAATAGGAAAAGTCCTAAGAATATCATTGAACAGAAATATATGCAGACAATCTACAGAAAGACTTCAAGGTAACACGATGTCAATAAAAATGTATCTCTCAATAATCACTCTCAATGTGAAGGTCCTAAATGAGCCCATAAAATGACACAGGGTTGCAGATTGGATAAAACGACAGGACCCATCCATATGCTGTGTACAAGAGACCCATTTCGAACCTAAGGATACACCCAGACTGAAAGTGAAGGATGGAGAAGCATCTTTCATGCCAGTGGGCCTTAAAAGAAGGCCAGGGTAGCGATTCTCATATCAGATAAATTAGATTTTAAATGAAAGACTGTAGTCAGAGATACAGAAGGTCACTGCGTAATTCTTAAAGGGACTATCCACCAAGAAGATCTTACAATTGTAAATATTTATGCCCCCAGTATGGGAGCAGCCAATTACATAAGAAAACTATTAATCAAGATAAATAGTCATAACAATATGAATACATTTATAGTAGGAGATCTCAACACATCTCTCTCAGTAATAGACAGATCATCCAAGCAGAAAACCAATAAAGAAACAAGAGCGTTGAATGACACATTGGAGTAGATGAACCTCATAGATATATACAGAACATTGCACCCTAAAACAACAGAATACTCATTCTTCTCAAGTGCACATGTAACCTTCTCCAGAATAGACCACATACTGGGTCACAAATCAGGGCTCAACCAATACCAAAAGATTGAGATTATTCCTTGCATATTCTCAGATCACAATGCTTTGAAACTGGAGCTCAACCACAAGGAAAAGTTTAGAAGGAATTCAAACACCTGGAAGCTAAAGACCACCTAGTTTAAGAATGCTTGGATCAACCAGAAAATCAAAGAAGAAATTAAACAATTCATGGAAACCAATGAGAATGAAGACACTTTGGCCCAAAACCTAAGGGATACAGCAAAGGCAGTCCTAAGGGGGAAATACATAGCCATCCAAGCCTCCCTCAAAAAAATTGAAAAATCCAGAATACACCAGCTGTGTCTACACCTATAGAACTGGAGAATCAACAACAAATTAAGCCAGTCCCACACACAAGAAGGGAAATAATCAAGATTAGAGCAGGGATCAATGAGATAGAAACTGGAGATACAGTAAAACACATCAATGAAACTAGAAGCTGATTTTTTGAACGAATCAATAAGATTGATAAACCATTGAACCACAATAATCCAAAAGAAAAGAGAGAGTATCCAAATTAATAAAATTATCAATGAAAAGGGAGAGATCTCTGTTCCTTTCTCATCTACTACTTTTAGGCTCTCTGTTTGCTTAGAGGACCCCTTTCAATATTTCCTGTAGAGCTGGTTTGATGTTTATAAATTCTTTTAGTTTTTGTTTGTCCTGGGAGCTTTTTATCTCCCCTTCTATTTTCAGCGATAGCCTAGCTGGATATAGTATTCTGGGTTGCATGTTTTTCTCATTTAGTGCTCTGAGTATATCATGCCAGTTCTTTCTGGCCTGCCAGGTCTCTGTGGATAAGTCTGCTGCCAATCTAATATTTTTACCATTGTATGTTACAGTCTTCTAGTCCCGGGCTGCTTTCAGGATTTTCTCTTTGTCACTAAGACTTGTAAATTTTACTATTAGGTGACGGGGTGTGGACCTATCCTTATTGATTTTGAGAAGGTTCTCTGTACCTCCTGGATCTTGATGCTTGTTCCCTTTGCCATATTAGGGAGATTCTCTACAGTAATTCTCTTGAAATATACCTTCTGCTCCCCTCTCTCTTTCTTCTTCTTCTGGAATCCTAATTATTCTAATGTTGTTTTGTCTTATGGTGTCACTTATCTCTCAAATTTTCCCCTTGTGGTCCCGTAGTTGTTTGTCTCTCTTTTGCTCAGCTTCTCTATTCTCTGTCATTTGGTCTTCTATATTACTAATTCTCTCTTCTGCCTCATATATCCTAGCAGTAGGAGACTCCATTTTTTATTACACCTCATTTAATAGCTTTTTTGATTTCAACTTGGTTAGATTTTAGTTCTTTTATTTCTCCAATTAGGACTTTTATTCTTCCAGACAGTGTTTCTCTAATATCTCCCATTCCTTTTTTGAACCCAGCTAGCACCTTGAGAATCGACATTCTGAATTCTAGATCTGACATATTACCAATGTCCATATTGATTAGGTCCCTGGCCTTCAGTACTGCCTCTTGTTCTTTTTCTTTCTTTCTTTTTTTTTTTTTTAGTGGTGAGTTTTTCTGCCTTGTCATTTTATCCAGATAAGAATATATGAAGGAGCGAATACAATACTAAAAGGGTGGCAAAGACTCCAGGAAAATGTGCTTTAACCAAATCAGAAAAGACTCCAAATTATGGGAGGAAGAAAGGGGTAAAAAGGAGTTCAGAAAAAAATTTAAAAAAGAAAAAAGGGGGGCACCTGGGTGGCTCAGTGGGTTAAGCCGCTGCCTTTAGCTCAGGTCATGATATCAGTGTCCTGGGATCGAGTCCCACATTGGGCTCTCTGCTCAGCAGGGAGCGGCCTCCTCCTCTCTCTCTGCCTGCCTCTCTGCCTGCTTGTGATCTCTCTCTGTCAAATAAATAAAAAAAAATCTTTTTTTAATTAAAAAAAAGAAAAATATAAAACAGAAAAAATATATATATTAGACCAGTAACTAGAACAGGGTCACCCACTTAATTCTGGGGGTATTTTGATCTCTTAGAAGAAACCACCTCCCAAAATTATAAAGAATAAAAAATATAGATAAGGTAAACACAACGAAGGGATGAAATATGACCATAAAGATGAAATTTTTAAAAAATTTCTAAAAAAGGAGTTGCTAAGATAAGTTGGTTTGGAGAATAAAGAAAAAGAAAATGGAGAGAATTTGCTCAAGCTGGAAACTAGAACAAAGTCCTGTGCTAGATTTAGGGTATGTTTTGATCTATTAGAAGAAGTTGTATCCCAATATTTTTTTTTTTTAGAAGAAAAAACCCTATGTGTATACAAAAAATAAAGTTAAATACAATGATGGGTAAAATATGACTATAATAATGAAAGTTCAAAAAAGATTTCTTTTTTTATGAAAGGTATTGTTAAGGTAACCTAGTTAAAAAAAAAATCGTTACAAGAGAAAAGGGTAAAAGTTAAAAAAAAATTAGCAAAAGAAAAAATGAAATAAAAAAATAATTAACTTTGCAAGACTAAATAATCATGGGTAGAAATCCATGATTTCCATGCTTTGCTTTCTCCTCAGGAATTCCGCTGTTCTCCTCGGTAAATGAACTTGGTCTTGGCTGGATTTCTTGCTGATCTTCTGGGGGAGAGGCCTGTTGTAGTGATTCTCAAGTGTCTTTGCCATAGGCAGAATTGCACCACCCTTGCGAGAGGTCGGGCTATGTACTCTGCTCGGGTTTGGGTTCGCTTTCAGGAGCTTTTGTTCTCTGAATGCTTTCCATAGAGTTCCGGAGGTCGGGAATGAAAATGGCAGCCTCCCAATCTCCAGCCCGGGAGAGCCGAGAGTTCGGGGCCTCCCTCCTCAGTGAGCCCTTGGAGAAAAGCACTCAATCACCCCTGTCTCTCTGGCCTCCAGCTGCACTCTGAGCTCACTCAGCCTGTGACTAAGCATCTCTGTCTCTGGCACGCAACCCCACCTGGAGTCTCCAAATCCTGCAGATCCCTGCGCTGTTCCAGGGCTTTCTCCCTGGATCTTGTGGGGTCCCTACTCACAGAGCAGTGGTCTGTGCCATGGATCAAAATTTAAGGTAACCCCGAGTTGAGAGCTCACTCCTTGGCTCTGTCTCTGTAGCTGGCTTCCCCACTGTAATACCTGTGAGCTCTGCAACACTCAGATACCCCCGATCCTTCTGTGACACCGCGGGACCTGAGGCCACACTGTCCCCACATGGGCTTCACTCCGGCTTATCCTCTGGAGTTATGTCCCTCAGTGGAGCAGACTTTTAAAAGTTCTGATTTTGTGCCCCATTGCTCCACTGCTTGCCGGGAGCCAGCCCCTCCCCCCACGGTCTATCTTCCCGTTGCTTTGGATTCACTTCTCCGTAGGTCCTACCTTTCAGAAAGTGGTCAATTTTCTGTTTCTAGAATTGCTGCTATTCTTCTCTTTGGTCTCCTGTTGGATTTGTAGGTGTTCAGAATGGTTTGGTAAGCTATCTAGCTGATCTGCTACCTGATGTCATCTCAGTATGCTACTTCTCTATCATCTTGACTTCTCCTATTACCAATTTTCTTAAGCAAAGTGCAACAAAGTCAATGTGCCTTTTTTAATTTATAGAAATGCATATGTTTATTAAGGAAGGAGCAACATCTGCATATCATCTTCTCAGAAACCTTCTGTTTAGGAATTCTTGCTTTAGTCTATTATTTTTTGTGGAACTGATGTCTCTGGGTAGATTGGTAAAACAAGAGAGATCTGTCCCTCTGTATCTTATCAAATGAATATTATAATTGAATGTCACCATGGCCCCAGAACTTTGATCTAGAGAAAGTAATGAAAAGATCAGCATATTCCTGGAAAATTCACTTAGTGCTCCCTAAGGTTTTTGAGCTGTGGGCTATGTGTATGTGTTGGGGAGGGCTTGTGTACATCTCTCTGTCATTCTCCTCCCAGACATCAAGTAAACAACTCTGTTTATCATTTGTACAATTAACGATAACCACATTTAAGCAAATGTCTGGAGGAAGCTAGGATAGTATGTAGATATTGCTAAACATTGTATATGGTGAGGGGAAAGGGATTGAGAAAACTTTTGTTTATTTCTCTCATTGACTTGGAATTTTTGTGTATGGCTTTGAGAAGAATCAAAGTTAGGATTTTTACAGAGAAGGGAATAGATAATACCAAGTTTGATGAAACCATGAATAACTATACACAGCTAAGTAGCTCAGGTCTCTAAATATGCAAATACTTTTGAAAAAAAATTGTACAAAGGGTCAGTAATTTGAGATGGTCAACAAACATTTGAATTGCAGTGATCTTTGCATCATGACTGAGTTCCACCACAATTTAATCTCACGAGGTCCTCCATGAATAACACAAAAGATCACTCCAAAGCACTGATCTCCACACCCCAAAATCCTGATCTCTTGCACATCTCATGCTCTGTTGCTTCTTGGCTGTTGGACAGCTTAAGTCAGTCACTTGTCTGTCTTCTCAATGTGTTATTGGTATTAGCAGTTTGCACTCATGATTCATTACTCTTCTGGATGGATGGTATAGACTGATTGTATCTCTCCAGAATTCATGTTGAAGCCCTAATTTGATGGTGGAGCATTTGGGAGGTAATTAGTTCTGAGGATGGAGCTTCCATGATAGGATATGTGTCCTGATAAGAAGAGGAAAAGAGCCAACTCTCTTTCTTTCCACCATGTGAGGGTGCCGTGAAGAAGATGGGTGTCTATTAGCCCTCACTGAGAACCTGACCATGCTGGCAACTTGATTTCAGACTTCTAAACTTCAAAACTATGAGAACTAAATGTTTGTTATTTAAGCCATCCTGTGTATGATATTCTGTTATAGCAACCTGAACTAAGACAGTGGTTTCTTCTTGAACCCCTTTCTATTCTAAAATATGTTATGCATATATCATCCATGCATGGTATTTTCCTCTCTAGCTTTGCTTCTATTTGAGGTCCCTATCCATTATTCACCAAATGAATGGTCATATTATAAAATGTTTCCAGATTTACGGTAGTTAATGCTTAGAATTATGTCCTTCTCTGGGATAGAAAGTGTCTAAAGACCATGGAATTATTGTTTCTGCTCAAGCGAACCAAAACTTTGCTGTATTCTGTACATTGTAAAGTGAACCAAAAGCCTTGTTGCATTCTATACATTATAGATGACTCATTTCTCTGTACCTGACTTGCTGTCTGTACCCTGTCTGGCTCTTCTATGTCCATGTGAAATAATCTTTAATCATCTCATCATACACATGTTACAATTCACCTCATCTTCTTACTTAGCTTTCCTTTTTCTTTTTTTTTTTTTTTTTGATTTTTCAAATTAAATTTATTTATTTTCAGCATAACAATATTCATTATTTTTTCACCACACCCAGTGCTCCAGGCAATCCGTGCCCTCTATAATACCCACCACCTGGTATCCCAACCTCCCACCCCCCTGCCACTTCAAACCTCTCAGATTGTTTTTCAGCTATGGACTCTTACTTAGTTTTTCAACCTAAACTGTAATCTCCTCATTTGTGTTGTCCTAGGTTGGCTTTTTTAATGTAGTGCAACAACAATCTCTCCTAGAATTTACATGCTCAGAGGCATATCTACCAGGATTTTGAATATAGATACATAAATTCTTTCAGATTTCTATCATAAATCTCTAGGTGTATTAATTTTAAAACCTTTGGATCTCTATAGATCTAGATTAAATTCTGAATTGGCTACTTATCAACTGTGTGAACTTGGTCAAACTGCTAACATTCTTTGGGCCTCAATTCATTTTCTATAAATGTTTTATTTGTACATAGGATTGTTTTGAGAATTAAATAAGATACTTATGTAAAATGCTCAGTACAATATCTGGTACATAGGGCATATGATATGTCCTCATAAATGTTAGCAATTACTAATATTTTTGTTTTGGTTCTTAATAAATGATGTTATGACCTTATGATAATGAAAATTAATGACATCAATATAGTAACTAGCAGGGTGTGGTGGACATTGTGTCCACAAATATTTGGTTCTCTTCTCATTCTGGGTGTACTGGAAGGTTAAAAGTCCCAGTCTCTTGAAGTTAAGCATGACCATACAACTGACTTTTGGTTAATGAAACATTTGAGAGCTGGTATGTGACTCAATATTATTCTCTCATCTCTTTCTCTCTTTGTCTTGGTTATTGGATAATCATTTACTGATAAGGCTGGGTCAACTTGTGGAACACTGAGTTTAAGCCATTTAGATTTTGGTATTATTACCAAAACATAATTATCTTACTGTGACTTATTTATAAAGTCAGTGTAGGAAAATTTGATATCATAGGTGATTTTTTCTTGACTGAGCTTGCCTGCAAGGAGAGTTAGAATTTCAGCAGTGGTCAGAGGAACTAAATTTAGGATTGGGCAGCCAGTGATTTAAATGTATCCTAAGGACGGTGGTTACCAATGCTTAATCTGAGCTGGCTCTCATAGCAGAGAGTGATTTGGATACTAAGCTAGGTCAGGTGCAGCCACCACCTCAGTTCTAGGGAGAACCCTATCCAGTCACTGGAGGTACAAAGAAGAGGTCCAGCTCCTGGCAAGGAAAAGCCTGCAACATGTAACCACCTACAGAAAGGGCTTCAGTGAAGAATTACAGCCCCAGAATGTGACCCAGGATACCTATAAAAATACTGAGGTAGAAATCCAGTTCTTGAACTTGGTAAATATGGTGGGTTTGTGGCAGAGGGACAGAGTTTGATAGAATGGAAAAGAAAGAAGTGCTGAATTGTTCTCTCATTTGGAATAAAATACTAAAATGTTGCATTGTGTTTTAAAAACTTTAAACTCAAACTATTAGACAAATGAAACCCAAAGTGCCTGAAGAAGTAGTCACACAATTAAATAGTCATCAATTAAACCTAGTATAGACATCACTCTTGAAATTTCAATGGCTTGTGAAAATTTTAGTAATTAAAAAATACTGTAGTGCAGTAATTAAACATGAAATAGTATAGCCCGAAAAGGAGAAACTGAACCCTGTCAGAAAATGATCAGGTCATTAAAATTATGAATTTTATATTGCAGCTATGCCGAAAGTTTGAAGAAAAAGAATCCTTAGGGATTTTTACTTGTCTGTCAGGAAGAATAAACTGATGGAGTGAACCATGCCAATTTAAAGGTTTAGTGAGCTGTAGCAAGAATATTGTCAGAAAAAATGGCTGCATGTTATGTGGTAATGCCACCTCCTTCAGATGTCTTATAAAGTGCTCCAGGTCTTGCTGCCATGTGGGTCCTGATGAAATTTTCCCCCTTTTCTCTAGTTCTTTCTGGACAAATATGACATCTATTTTTCTGAAGTTTGTTGAAGAAATTTTTACTGCTGCTGCTGCTCATTGGTATAATTTCTGAAGTTCCTAGGGACCAATGCTGGGGAAACTGTAGCAGGTGCACAGAAATGAAAAATACCCAGTAACATAACTTAAACAGGATACAAGTTTATTTCTTTCTCTCATAAAAACATTATACAGTGGGTATGCTGGCTTCCTGGCCAATAGGAACCCAGGATCCTCTGAGGCGAAGCTCTGCCATTTTAGTTGGCCTTGTCTTCAAAGTCCTCTCTTGTTGCAGCCCATGAATAGGAGAAAATACAGAAGGGCAAGAATATGCTTTTTCCATTCCATCAGCTTTCATTAAAGGAAGCATTTCTACTCTCATATTTCATTGGCTTAGACTTAGCCACATTGCCATGCCCAACTACATGGGAAGGTAGAAAATGCAGAATTTAATTCCAGGCAGCAGGTAGGATTTCCTATTACTTTGTCAATGAAAACCCAAAGGATGGATATCAGAAGCCAGTTAGCTATCTTTGTCATAATGACAAAGCCACTGGCACAAGTGCTATTGAGAATTTTCTTTCAGTGTCCCAAAGCTTTTTATCATCAACCAAATATTTTGGTTGACAATAAAAATAAAAAATAAAAAAATAAAAAATAAAAAATAAAATAATAAATAAATAAAAATAAATAAAAAATAAAAATAATAAATAAAAAACCAATATTTTTATAAAAAATACGTATCATTATATAACACATGGTACAAACAGTGACAAATGGAAAACTATTACATTTTTTTCTCTAACTGTACCATGGGGAAGTAATACTATTGACATCTTGGTATATATCCTTTCATTATCTCATATATATTTATGTATCTATTTACATAAACTAATGAATATATATTTATATATAGTGTATTATAAATATACAAATACTGGTTCACATAAATATACATGTAATTGGACCATAAAATATTATTTTATACATTTTTTACTTGTTAACATTTTCTTATATCAACAGTTGTTTTGTGGAACAGAATTAAAAACTTTTTATTGGTCCATAAAATCTTTTAAAACTTTTAAAAACTTTCTATTGGTCCATTTTATTATATCAAAGAGTTATCTTGATTTATTTATTTATTTATTTATTTTACCTTGACTAATCTAAATGATACCCAAATATGCTATAAATATACCTGATGTACTTTATTTGATGATAAACATTATGTTTTTATTTGTTTGGGTCTATCCATTTTGGATTAATTCCTTAGTATGCATCATTAACAATAGAACTGTTTAGGCACAGATTTTATATTTTGATAGCTTAATATTATGTGTCATACTTATATACTTATATTTAGATAATTTTTATAACAGAGTATTTAGTAAAACTAAATGTTAAAACTTAAATTTATAATACCTTATGAAACAAAGGAATTTACCCAGGCAGGTTTTTATTTTTTATTCTTGAAGATTTAATTTATTTATTTGACACAAAGAGAGAACAAAAGCAGGGGGAGCAGCAGAGGAAGCCTGATAAGGGATTCAATCCCAGGACCCTGGGATCATGACCTGAGCCGAAGGCAGCTGCTTAACCTACTAAGCCACTCAGGCAGTTTTTAAAGGCTACTTTAGAGTGTTAGTGTTTATGAGTTTGTCTTAAAAATAATAGCACAACAGAAAAAAAGATGACAGCAGCAGACACTTCTAGCATCATTACCTTTCATAAGATGTAAGTGAATCAAGAATTCTATCTTAATATTTCTTTTTGATGTCAACATTAAATAAGATATTTTCTTTCTTGTGTAAGGAAATACTGACTGTGTTTATGTACACTGGACATTACCACTTACCAGTAATGCAACAGAGAACATGGGACATTGAATATGACTGTGTAGGGGAAAACCACTCCTTTGCGGGGGGGGGGGGGCATTGTTCTTAGCATGTGAGAAGACATCATTTTTTCTGCCTTGAATTCAGGCCTCTGTCATTAGCTTCAGATTGATTGAGTGGGGGAATGCCAGAGACAAAAACACCTCCTTTATACCAATTCAGACTCACTCTTAAGACACTTAAAAGTGTCTGACTTAGAAAAGTCAGACATTTCAAAGTAGGCTGCTTATAATTGTCTTTGGTATATCTTATACATTTTCTTAATTAACAACTTGGAGAAAGCTAATCACCCAGGGACCCTCAGAATAGTTTAATTGTTCATAGAAGGACCAAAGCCCTGAAGGTCTTTCTAAAAAGAGAATGCTGAATGTGTGTATTTGACTAGCAGGGGGTTGAAAGAATTTTTAAAGATGTGGTTATTAATATGGACAAGGGAAGAAAAGGATCTACTCAATAATTATAATTAGAAATTTGCATTTGGGAAGAAATCTTTAGAATTTGCTTAGTATTCCCTTTGCATGATTTCATCCCAAATGAGCAATTTAACAAATCTCATCCTTGAGAAGTTATTCATTTTTATGGGTTGGAATATACAGCATTTACTCCAAGAATCTTCTTCTATTTTTTTTTTCAAACTTTGAAAATCACTTTATAGTAAAACTTCCAATTAGGACATTTGCATTGAAAGACACAATGCATTTTCTTTTTCTTAAGATGCCCCAGAGATAGAATGAGGACTGTTTATTGAAAGCTTATTCTGGATCAAATCCTTTATGTGTGTTGCTTCTAACCTTCACAACAAATCTGCTAGGGAGGGGGTCATTATTATTCTTTTATAAATGAGGAAACTGAGTTTCAGAGAGGATAGAAAGTTGTGTCATGTCTCACAGCTGCCACATGTCAGAGGTAGGACTAGAATTTAGGGCATTTAGGAAAAAGGAACCAGGATGATTCCCTAAGGAAGGTACTGGCTGTTGGATGGAGAAGATAAAATAAAGGTACAACTGCATTGAATGACTCTTGAAAAGTACACATGAAGGTAAGAAAACCCACAAAACTTTCAAGTATTACTTCTGTTTGTTATTATTGAAAACAAAAATCTTGTGAGAAGGAGAAGTTTTAGAATCAAATATTAGTCAATGCATACACTATTAGGATTGAAAAGGACAATTGGCATCTTAAATTTCTAGAAATTATATGGTCTTGAGCATTTATTCTGATTTGATCTATCTGCAAAATAAAAACATATTTTGAGTTAACTGATGAAATAATTGGTTAGTTTTCTTCTGAGGGTCTCATACTTTCAGGTTTATAACAGGGTCAGCTTAACACTTACTGAAGGTTCCAAATGTATCAAAGCTAAGTAGATAAGAACTTAAACAATTTAGGAAGGAATACTTTGAACAAGATGGGAGTATAAATAGCATCATACTTTCCTGTAGGGCTTTTTATTCATTTCTAATGTTCAAATGCTTATTGGGTATCCAGAGTGCAGTGTGTAAGGAGTCTGATATGTTTAATTTTTTTTTTTTTTGAAGATTTTTATTTATTTATTTGACACAGAGAGATGACAAGCAGGCAGAGAGGCAGGCGGGGTGGGGGGGACCAGGCTCCTTGCTGAGCAGAGAGCCCGATGTGGGGCTCTATCCCAGGACCCTGAGATCATGACCTGAGCCGAAGGCAGAGGCTTTAACCCACTGAGCCACCCGGGTGCCCCTGATATGTTTAATTCTTAAGAGGCAACATAGTGCTTACAGTCTCCTAAGCAAGGTTTCCTGGGTGCAAATCCTGAAAGCCTGAATCAACCATTCAGCAGTTGTGTGTTTTTTTATGAATAATTTAACCCCTCTGTGCCTCGGTTTTCTTATCTTTAAAATGAAGCTACTAACTATTTTTCTCACAGGGTTCTTATGAGGATTATGTGTGTTAATATTTATGAAGCATTTAGAATACTTTAAAATAGATAGTGGGTGCTATGCAAGTTTGATACTTGTTTTAGGAAAGTGTATAAGGCTGGATACTTGGGTGAACAAGAACTTTACTCATACCACAAAATTCTGAAAATGCAATGCAGCAATTTCTTCCATTTCTTTAGTGTCAAAGAGGTGAAATGATAACTTTCTGTGGTGATATGATTGCGTTTAAAAGAACTCAATTCAAACACAATTTTGGAGGGATTAGAAGTCTTTAAGATGTTTTGAAATCGGTTTCCTATCTCAGGTGTGGTTCTTAAAATAAGGAGGAGGTAGAGTGAGATTAAAACTTTGACCTTCATAATATCAAGAGCAAAGAATATATCTTAAATAATTCCAGAGAAAAAGAATAAGAGACTTGAAATTGCATCTCCTTCTCAATAGACAGACATTGTGCTACAGGACAAGGAGGCAAGTTTCAAAAATTTGAAGGAAAATTATTTTAACCTAGAATTCTTTACCCAGTCAAATTTTAATCAAGTGTACTAATGAGATGCCATTTTCAGATAGCCAGAGGCTCAGAAAGCTGACTTACCATACTTCCTAAGCTGTAATTTAGAAGTTACATAAAGATGGGCTAGAGCAAAATGAGGAGCAAACTAAGAACAACATATGGCAGCTGGGGAACATTTGATCTCATTCAGGAGAGTAATGAAGCACATTCCCATGATGATGACTGGGCAGTAGGCCCTGAGGACCATTGGTTCAGGGTGAGCAGGAGTATAGAGGACCCTTAGAGAGGAAACTATGAAAAGGATTTTAAAGAAATTTGGTAATCATCATGTTAAGGCTGACTATATAAAGAAGAAAGATTGGCAATTAGGAAAAATCTTTCTCTGCTTGACTTATTTCGCTAAGCATGATACGCGGAAAAATCTATAAAATATAGTCACTGCTCTTTTGGTCCAACATTGTGTTTTTTCTTCTTTATCACTTCTTTCTTGATTATGTTGTTGGCTTCTATATGGTACATTCATTGAGGTAAAGCTCTCTGGCTCCTCACTTTTCTGGACTGGGAGTGCGGTGGAGGTGAACTGGTCACGTCCCCCTTCATAAAGCCTAGAAGAGTTGCCTTGCCTCTGACTTAAGCTAAGATGGGCCAGATTTGGTATGTGGCAGCTACTATAGCAGTCACCAACCATAGACAAAATTGATGGGATATCTTGTTATCAGGATGACATCTTCTTAACAGGATGACATCTGGTGAATATCTTGTTAACAGGATGACAAACTGGTTAGTCTTTCGTTCAGAAAACAACAACTTTTCTTCCTCCCTTCCCTCCCTCCCTCCTTCTTTTCTTTCTTTCTTGCTGTTGCTCCTAGAGAGAGAGTGTGTGTGTGAGCACACATAAGCATGGGGAAGGGGTAGGATCCACACCCAGCATGGAACCCGATGCAGGGCTCCATCCCAAGACCCTGAGATCCTGACCTGAGCCCAAATCAAAAGTCTGACCAACTGAACCACCCAACTTAACCAACTGAACCACCCAGGTGCCCCAAGAACCAACTTTTCTTATACACATCAGGCAGCTTCTTTATTGCGAAGGGTAGAATCTGTCATTGCAGTGAACTCAGACGTTGTTTTAGATAATGGCTTTTCTCATGTGCTTGCTCTAGATACTCTGCTGTACCACATACTTTCAGTACACACTTCCATTTTCATACTGTGATCTTGTTAGCAGCATGCACTATTTTAAAATTATAGCTTGATTAAATTTTCATTAAGCTAAAAAATTTAGACTATGCATCATTATATTTGGGCTTTGAGGTATTTCTTTATAAGTGAAAACTGAATCATTATATCAAAGAACACATTGAGGGGCTCCTGGGTGGCTCAGTGGGTTAAAGCCTCTGCCTTCGGCTCAGGTCATGATCCCGGGGTCCTGGGATTGAGCCCCGGACTGGGCTCTCTGCTCATTGGGGAGCCTGCTTCCTCCTCTCTCTCTCTGCCTACTTGTGATCTCTGTCTGTCAAATAAATAAATAAATAAAATCTTTAAAAAAAAAAAAGAACACATTGAATACAAGATGCCAAAAGTTGTATTCCATATTGAAATATGTTGAGTTCTAATGATGACTCAACCATTGTCAGACAATCAGTTATATATGATCTTTTTGCAATCAGGAAGGTTCAGGAAAGATGGCTAGAGGTGCATAATCTTGGAACTTTAATTAATGTTTTCCTCATCATTTTCCCATAAGTTGTTTTGTCAGGTGATAATAGCTTCCCTTAGAAACTGGCTTTAACTCTATATTTCAAACTTCCAAAGAAAAATCATATAATAATTCTTATGAATTATACCAACTCTGACCTTGAGAAGCCTATTTTAAATATGACAGGAAAGCTTCAGGTGACTAGTTCATGAAGTATCACTTAGTTTATCCATTTTCTCCCTTTAAAGGATTTGCATTACTTCTTGGTGCAACCTTGTAATTAATTTGTAATTATTGTTAAAGAATTAAGGAGAGATTAATGTTCCAAATCTAAGTTAAAGTGAGTAAGAGATATCTTTTCTGAGAGAAAGAACTATGCTATACTAACTGATACTATCAGATATTCATTATCAATCAGTTATATTTCTCTCATTGCAAGAGAAACCTGATTGCTGATAAAAATAATGATAATCTTATTTAGCAAATGATTTTTCATTAACAAAAGCAACAGTAATAAAAAAAACAAATAAACACCATATAGAAATTGAAAGCACATAAGAAAAACATGCTGTTAACCTTGTCCCAACAGAAAATCAATAGCGGTGATACATTTAGGTCAGTGGTCTAGCAGTGTAAAAGGATGGGGGATAACATTTAGTCCTCATTTAGCCAGGGACAGAAAGAGTAAATTGTTCCATTATCTTTCTATATTTCTTCTTAGAAACTTGATTGTTTTTTTTTTTTTTTTTAATGAGAAAAGAGTTTTCCTATTCGAATGGCAATTCTGCACATGTATAACAGGCAGTGTTTTTCTGCTTTCTTAAAATAACCTTCTCAAATGCAATTAATGTGACAGAGACCCAATTAGAGGGAAATTAAGTGAAGTGAAGGTCAGAATGTAGAGGACCTATGATACATGGTTGATGAGATAATAACAAAGATTTGGAGGGATGACATGGCTTTTATAAGCATCAATTTGGAGTATTCTCACTTAGAGAAGAATAGATGTATAATAAATTATAAGCTGTCTTTAGGACTGACATCACCCACATTTATCCAATCTACTGTTTATCTGGCCCTGCCATATTCTCACTTTGGTAGTATTTCCATTAACTTATATTTTAAGAATCAGGTGGTCCCTGTTTTCTGATATTTCTGAAACCTAGCAGATTGCCATCAATTGAAACTTTGCTTTATATTTACCTGAAATCAACAACACAATATTAAAAATATTGTATCAAGTAGCTTACATCCTAAAACTTACTATTAAATACTAAGATTTCTCTAAAGAAGTGATGTTTTAAAGCAATGTACTTTTTTCTCTTTTTTGTCAAAATGTCAAGATATTAGTACTAGAAGTGATTTTAGAAATCCAAATCAATCTTCTAAATATTTCCCATTTCATGAGGTTATATTTCATGAGGTTGAAACTTTGGGAATAAAATAAAAATAAAACAAATTATTTTAATAAAATAAATGATAAATTATAAATTATCTTCTTAAAAATAAAATAAATTTTTTTCCTGTAATTTATTACTCCTTTTTTTTCTCTTGTTTTGCTTTCAGTAGAGTTTTTTTTTTTTTTTTTAAATCCTCCTTGCATCAGATACTGTCGGCTTCCTATCTGGCATCCAAATTCCCTCTTCCTTCCTGACAACTAAATGCTGATTTCCCAAAATGTTAGAGAGAGTCAACCAGGCCATATGTAACTGTAATGAATTTAGTGATGGTTATCCTACCTTCTTGCAATTGGCTGGCTTGAGAATGGGCATTAAGATCTAGTTTGGGCCAATGAGCTAAGAAAGGATGTCTTGTCAGAGATTTCTAGGAAAAAATCTTACAGAATTCAGAAAACATGCCCAGAGAAGTAATAAAGCACACTGCTATGATGACAGCTATGCAGTAGGCACAAAATTTGAATTAACCATGGAAGTCCAAAAAGGGATGCTAAGAAAAATGGTTTGAAAGAATTTGGTAATGTCCTTGAAAGATCGGATGTACTAAGGCAAACAATAGAGAAAAAAAGATAATCAGAAAGTACTTGAAAAATGTATTCTGTGTCTAATGAGCTCAAAGGCATCATTAGACATCTCTTTTGAATCACTTCCTTCTTGATTATGCTGTCAAATTTTATGTCACCCATTTACTGAAATAAACCTCTCTGACTCCTCACCATTTCTAAATGTTCTTTATAGTCTTCTAAGAAGTGATCTGTTTTTCTGTTCTTAGATATAGTCTGACTGTAAGGTCAGGAGCAGCTTTGACCACCTGTGTAGTTTCCTGAAGCCTAAGTCAATGTGGGGAAGACAACAATGGCAAAAGATTCATAGGAAGACCTAGAAGAGTCCTGTGTCCTATCCTGGGTCTGCTTTAAGTTTATTGTTATGTGAGATAAACAGTCATCTTATCATTTATTCCAATTTGACTCTGGACTTTTTGTTAATTGTGGCTGAGAGAGCCATTCACAGAAGCAAGCCCTCATTGAACTTTACAAACTACATTAATATGCTATCTAGAGGGGAGAATTAAAGTCATAAACACAGTCATGTCGGTATGGGAGTCCCATCTCCTTTATCCCAGTTTCTTGAAGTCCTTAGACTAATTGGAAATAGGGGTCCTCTCTGTTGCAACAGCTTTTTCTAAGCCCCTCCCATCAAGATAATTATACTTGTTTTATGTCCTATCTTCTTAGGGCTTAGTTCTCTTGGTTTTATACTTCACCTTTGCTTTCTAGATGATTCCATGTTTTAAGTACCAACTATACACTGACACTTTCTAATAAACTGCTCCAACAAGGAATTTTCCTGTGAACTGTACACTCCTATCTCCTTGAATCAGCTGATTTATTGACATCTCTACTTGGGTTTCTGATAGACAATTGAAGTTCAGAAATTCCAAAAACCAAACTCTGACTCCTTGAACCCTCAAAGAAACTTGTTCTGCCTTAATCTTCTTGCTTAATGCCATCTCTTTCCTTCAGTCTAAATACCTATGAGTCATCTCTGACTATTTTCCTCACACCCTACACCTGATCCATCAACATATTCTGTTGCCTGTATCTTCAAAATATACCTATAACCAGATCCCTTCTAATGGCTGTGTACTACTGCTCTTTACCCTGCTCAGACTCTCTTTGGTAGTGCAGATTGGTCCCACTCTCCATTCCGCTCTCTACTGTCCTTCCCTTCTAATGCATCTTAACCTTGTAGCATTCCTTGGGGCTTGAAAAAGCAGGAGGGTTTCCATCTCCAGGGCATTTTCTGTACTCTTCCCTCAGCCTATAGCTCTCTCTCCACCATAACCATAGTCACCCTCTGACTCCCTAACTTCCTTGAGGCTTTTGCTCAAATGTCAATGAGTACTGAGGTTTTCCTTGGCTCTCTTTTTGACATTAAACTTTCTCTTTGGTCCTCAGACTCTTTGTGTCTGCATGATTTTACTTCTAAACATTTATCACCATCTGGCATACTATATATTTTATAGATGTATTGCTTTATCATATGTTTCCCCCTTTATAATATAAGTTCCATGAGGATAAGTATTTTTGTCTGTTTTATTACTGTATCTCCACTGACACATGATAGGTACATAATAAATATGTTTAATTAGGGAAGTAATCCCTGTCTCTAGGAAATAACTAGCCTGATGAATGAGGTTTTGCTGGTAAGTGCCAATGGTAGCATACTTAGGTTTTAATCTCAGAGATAAACCTTAATATGCCTAAATATTTAATTTAAACAAAGGCTCTTAAAGTCAATATTTTAACAAAAATCCATGATTTTAATAGTGTATATTTCAGTAGTTATAAGAAAATGAGCCTTGCCTTAAACTTTGTATCTGATAGCATTTCTTTCAGTTGCAAGTAATAGAAACCCAATTCAAATTAAATAATAACAAAGAATTAGCTCACTTAACAGAATTCTAGGTATAGGGTTTTGGTCAGGGTTCTTATAACCTTGGCTTTATTTCTGTTTCCCAAGGATATCTTGTTTCAGTCTTCTTCCATACATTGACTTCTTCAGGCTGGTAAATTATCTGTAGACATTATGGCTTCATATCCATGTATGACAGTGTTCAGAAGAAGAGGGAATGTTGTTTCAGAAAAATCAGAAGGAATTTTCTTAGCAGTTCCCAGAAAACCACTCCTCAGGTACCACTTGTTCAATGAAAGTCACATACCCATTCCTTAAATTGAAATATTGGCAAGAGATTTGGGATATCTATAGCTATTAAGCCTACTCCAAAGAGGGGAGGTGAGATGCATCTCCTGAGGCACATGGGATTTCTGGAAAAGCAGAGGGCTTAAGAGCTCCAGGTAATTTTGATTCTGTGAGGTAGGAGGAAGTGGGGAGGCACCCAAATGTCAACTGTATCTTTTATATCTTATGGACCAATTATTACCACTTTTCCAGCTTTAGGAACAAGTTTATGATCTTCAGGATAGTAGCTATAAAAGTGTTCTCATCTTTAGACTTCCTCTGAAATTCATCTAAATTGCTGCTGACTATGTGGGTGAAGAATTTAATTATTTTTCCCTTAAATGAACTCAATGTCACCTAGAGGGGAAAAAAAATCACCTTAATTTTTATTTTTTCAAATGCTTTGAATTATGTAGCTATTGCCATATGAAGTGTGAAATGAATTTATTAGCTCTGAAAATTATACTTGCATATTGTATATGTTATTGATATGTTTTAGTTTTATTATAATAAAAATGCATATAAGGTTATGAAATGATAATGAAATAGATATATGTTTTCTCATCCTGAAAATTATATTGTATATTCTTTTTTGAAAGAGTACATTGAGGGGTGCCTGGGTGGCCCAGTGGATTGAGGCTTCTGCCTTCTGCTTGGGTCATGATCCCAGGGTCCTGGGATCAAGCCCCACATTGGGCTCTCTACTTGGCAGGGAGCCTGCTTCTTCATCTCTCTCTTTCTCTCTCTGCCTACTTGTGAGAACCAGATTCAGGTTTCATGGGAATTTTCCAGGTACTTATAAATCAGTTAAAGTCTCATAGGCTTCCATTCAGTATCCTTTGATTATGTCTGCACATAAATTTGACAAGGTGTTTTTGTCTTGGTCTCACACAGAAAGCCCTAGAAGATTGGTCTGGAGGGAAAGAATTCTTCCTGGCTGCATTGTCTGTGGCTAAAGCTGGGACAAGACCATTGCCACATCAGGCATTGGGGTCATCAGAATTAAAATGGCAAGGCACTCAGACTGTAAAATGGTGGAAGGCTGTCAATATAGAGCAGAAGCATTCTCTCTGGGTCTCTCTCTGGAAGACAGATTTGCATACCCCACAAAATCTATCTTCAGTTTTAGTGAGATATCCTCTTCTGTGCTATTTAGATTTGTCTACAAAGAATCAAGTCTTTGTACAGAAGGGAAGCAGAGATTAGCCATCTTCAGTCCACTAAAAGATTCCTTTGTGGGATTTCTCTCTCTAAAATCTGAGAATGAGGCTCTTGCTTTGTCTTTGTTCTTTTTTTCTTTTCTTCTCCTCCTCCTTCCTCCTATCCTTCTTCTTCACCTTCTTCTTCCTCCTCCTCTCCTCCTTCCCCTCCCCCTTCCTTCATCTTTTCCTCCTCCCCTTCCTCCGCCTCCTCTCCTACCCCTTCCCCTTCTTCCCCTTCTCCTCCTCCTCCTTCTTCTTATCTCTTCCTCTCTCCTCTTCTTCTCCTTTTCCTCCTCCTCCACCCCTCCCTTTTTTGGGATGCTGCTTTGAAATATTAGGTAGACTAAAGTTGACAATAGGATTCTTCCAATCAACAAAAGAAGAGTACCAGCCTAAAACTCATTCTTGAGATGAGCCCAGTCAAGCTAAACTCTCAGGCTTAGTATAAGAGACAGAAAGACCTGCAGCCTAAATAGAATGCTCCTAAAATCATGTTTTTATATTAAAATGAGTATTGTTTTGGAAGTAGTCTAAGAAAATAGATTTCATTTGCCCTATTAAGACCACCTGTTGTATCTCCTAAGAATTCTCATGGGAGATTTTGGGAGATTCATTGAATTAATAGAATAGAATTAATTGTGAAAGTTAAGTTTTTTGAGAAAATCATCTCCTATATCTTGTGATATAGGGAGGTTGTTTGCAGGGCTACTAAGTAGTCATTCCATAATGCTTTGTTGGAAGAGGTGATTGAATTAAACATTATAAATAGATTGAATGGTCTGAGACATATGATAGCATCATTACAATAATTCAGATCAGTTGTTGCAAGAAGTGGACTTGCTGTTACTCTTCAAGAGAATTTTGACTTGTGGCACAACTGGATTGTTTAAGTATCAGAAAATTATTTTGTGAGTCAGTAGAGGATCTTTGTAGGAACAAATTCAGGGAAGATCCTTGCCTGATTAGGCCACAGTTTATCTCTGCAAAAGATGGCCAAACACTACATATTCTCCTTTATGAAGGCAAATTAAAAGGATATATACATATACATACCTCAAAAACAGATAAATTGATAGCATAATAATATTTTAAGGTTTGCCAATTTGTGTCTGCTGAACTTTTTATCCTTGTTTTAGCTAGAACATATTTTGATACTAACTAATTGCAAAGAGACTTATATTTTAAGATAGAGGCAGAGAGTCTTATAAATCTTATAGTTACTGTTAAATGTAATATCCCCTCCACCCTATAATGTACCTTTAATCTATAATACTTCTAGTCTTCCTTATGCTTATTATGAGCCCCAGAACTGGTATTGCTTTTTGGTGGATTAAAGGCAAATGGTAGAAAGAGCCAAACCCCTGGGAAGAATAGTGAGATACTTCTAAAGTATAAGATGTGGGAGATTCCCCAAGGCAAGACTATGGATCAGTAAGAAAATCTCTTTCTGTCTCACATTTCCCTTATTTGGAATATGAAAAGAAAAGTAATTTCCCAATATGTTTATATGAACTGTGCCTGTACAATTCCCAAATGAAAGATAATTTAAATAGGTGATATATGTATGATACTCAATATTTCCCAGTTTAAACAGTGTCTTAGGTCTGCATAATCTATTAACTTCATTTGTTCCTGTGATAACAAGAAATATCAAATGAAATAACAAAGACAATAAGCTAGTTGGAAAAAGATAAAGAGGATAAGAAAAATTGTGATTATTTATGAAATTAAACATGAAATAAAAATAGTGGAAGTGCCATATAATTAAAATAACCAAACTTACATAAAAGCCAGATAGATAGGCACTAGGATGTAACTGTTAGAAGGGCAGAGATTATATTCCTTTAGGTTACTATTACATCCCTGGCAGTTAAATAAATATTAATGAAAGGAAAGAATGGTATTAGAGAATAAAATCCAAATGGATTAAAAGGAAAATAGTTAATGTAATGTCTTTATGTAAGTGGATCTCAACCTTCTTTTTATTATCACTCTCTACCCCCAACCAAGGAAATTTCTTAAATATTTTTTTCTATTTGTCCCCACTCTCCATGAAAGTTTAAAATCACAGATATATTTTATATCTGTTCATGTGCTATGACCCTTTGCAGAGCCATAAACCACTGTGATAGATAAGTTGTTTTTGTTTGTTTGCTTTTCTAACTTCCCAGAACCAATTTTTCCCCCTCATAGAGACTAAAATTTCATCAAATTTCCTTTCCATGAAAAATTAATGCTTTATGGAAAAAGTATCTTACCATGAACATGGCTTGGAAGTCAAAAAAGGCCTGAATCTGCTCCTGAGTGTATGGGGAAGTTACTCAAACTCTTTGAATCCCAGGATAATAATATCTACCATGGAAGTTTGTTTGTTAATTTCTACATTGTTAATGTAAAAATGCCTGCCACTCTTGTGTGTGAATTGCCACTGCATAGATCATATTTCTCTTACATACAGTGGTATTTTCAAGCAATTGGTGAAAGTGTTTAGCAGATAAGCCAATCAATAGTTTCTCTAAAGGACGGTGCTTCCCTGAGAAGACCTCTAAAGTGTACATTTTAACCCATGAGCTGAAGAGCGAAAACAAAACATGTGGTTCCTGCCTTTTGCCTTTTCACTGATTTTAGTCTCAGTCTAAATTGATTTGGGATATGGGTCCAAAGTGAAACATCTATAAAACCCTTTCAGTAATGAACTGAAGCCTTATATGTGAAACAGATTAGTGCTCAGTGAGTGACTGAATCTGGTGGAAGGGTCCCACTTACTCCTGCACATGCTGAAATTAGCCCTCAAGACCCTTCTCCAGAATACCTAGGGTTCTAGGAACAAACTAGAAAACTAGTACGTTACATGAGCCCTTCTAGTCTTAAAGCTTAAAGACATTGATTCATGTATAGTTTGTGTGTTGCATTGAATTTCGGGTTGCTTCCATGTTCCGTGTTTTAACATGGTTGATATATTTAGAAACAAGTGAGAAATCAAAAGTAGTTGGGTTACTTTATGAAATTAACTTATTGAATTTTTTGGTCATGTATTAAAAACTTTTTTAAAAATTATTTTTATTAACATAAAATGTATTATTTGCCCCAGGGGTACAAGTCTGCGAATCATCAGGCTTACAGATTTCACAGCACTCACCATATCACATACTCTCCCCAATGTCCATAACAAGCATCCTATCCCTACCCATCCCCCTCAGCAACCTTCAGTTTGTTTTGTGAGATTAAGAGTCTCTTATGGATTGTCTCTCTCCTGATCCCATCTTGGTTTATTTGTTCCTTCCCTACCCCTCACAAAACCCTGCCATGCCTCTCAAATTCTTTGTATCATAGAGATCGTATGATAATTCTCTTTCTCTGATTGACTTATTTTGCTCAGCATAATACCCTCTAGTTCCATTCATGTCGTTGCAAATGGCAAGTTTTCAATCCTTTTGATGGCTGCATAGTATTCCATTGTATAAATATACCACATCTTCTTTATCCATTCATCTGTTAATGGGAATCTAGGTTCTTTCCATAGTTTGGCCATTGTGAATATTGCTGCTATAAATATTCGGGTGCATGTGCCCCTTTGGATCACTATATTTGTATCTTTAGGATAAATACCCTGCACTGTGATTTCTGGGTCATAAGGTAGCTCTATTTTCAACTTTCTGAGGAACCTCCATGCTGTTTTCCAGAGTGGTTGCACCAGCTTGCATTCCCACCATAGTGTAAGAGGAGTCCCCTTCTCTGCATCCTCTCCAACATCTGTCATTTCCTGACTTGTTAATTTTAGCCATTCTGACTGGTGTGAGGTGGTATCTCATTGTGGTTTTGATTTGCATTTCCCAGATGCTGAATGATGTGGAGCACTTTTTCATGAGTCTGGGCAATCTGGATGTCTTCTTTGCAGAAATGTCTGTTCATGACTTCTGCCCATTTCTTGATTGGTTTATTTGTCCTTTGGGTGTTGAGTTTGATAAGTTCTTTATAAATTTTGGATACTAGCCCTTTATCTGATATGTCATTTGCAAATATCTTCTCCCATTCTGTCAGTTGCCCTTTGGTTTTGTTGACTGTTTCCTTTGCTGTGCAAAAGCTTTTGATCTTGCTTCCCTTGCCTTTGGCGATGTTCCTAGGAAGAAGTTGCTGTGGGTGAGGTTGAAGAGGTCGCTGCCTGTGTTCTCAAGGATTTTGATGGATTCCTTTCTTACATTGAGGTCTTTCATCCATTTTGAGCCTATTTTGTGTGTGGTGTAAGGAAATGGTCCAGTTTCATTCTTCTGCATGTGTCTGTCCAATTTTCCCAACACCATTTGTTTAAGAGACTGTCTTTTTTCCATTGGACATTATTTCCTGCTTTGTCGAAATTTAGTTGACCATAGAGTGGAGGGTCTATTTCTGGCCTTTCTATTCTGTTCCATGGATCTATGTGTATGTTTTTGTCCCAGTACCATACTGTATTGAAGATTACAGCTTTGTAGTAGAGCTTGAAGTCTAAAATTGTGATGCCACCAACTCTGGCTTTCTTTTTCAACCTTCCTCTGGCTATTCAGGGTCTTTTCTGGTTCCATATAAATTTTAGAATTATTTGTTCCATTTCTTTGAAAAAAAAAAAAAAGGATGGTATTTTGATAGTGATTGCATTAAATGTGTAGATTGCTTTAGGTAGCATTGACATTTTCACAATACTTGTTCTTCCAATCCATGAGCATGGAACATTTTTCCATTTCTTTGTATCTTCCTCAATTTATTTCATGAGTACTATATAGTTGTCTGAGTACAGATTCTTTGCCTTTTTGGTTAGGTTTATTCTTATGTATCTTATGGTTTTGGGTGCAATTGTAAATGGGATTGACTCCCATTGACTGTTTGTTCTATCTTGTTGGTGCTGTAGAGAAATGCAACTGATTTCTGTGCATTGATTTTATATCCTGACACTTTACTGAATTCCTGTATGAGTCTTAGCAGTTTTGGAGTTGAATCTTTTGGGTTTTCTGCATAAAGATATCATCTGTAAAGGATGAGAGTTTGACTTCTTTACTGATTTGGATGCATTTTATTTCTTTTTGTTGTCTGATTGCTAAGGCTAGGACTTCTAGTACTATGGTGACTAGCAGTGGTGGTAGTGGACATCCGTGCCATGTTCCTGACCTTAGGGGAAAAGCTCTCAGTTTTTCCCCACTGAGAATGATATTCGATGTGGGTTTTTCATAGGTGGCTTTGATGATATTGAGGTATGTGCCCTGTATTCCTGCACTTTGAAGAGTTTTGATCAAGAAAGGATGCTGTACTTTGTCAAATGCTTTTTCATCATCTACTGGGAGTATCATATGGTTCTTGTTCTTTCTTTTATTAATGTATTGTATCACGTTGATTGATTTGCAGATGTTGAACCAACCTTACAGCTCAAGAATAAAATCCAACTGGTCGTGGTGAATAATCCTTTTAATGTACTGTTGGATCCTACTGGCTAGTATTTTGGTGCGAGTATTTGCATCTGTGTTCATCAAGGGTATTGGTCTGCAATTCCCCTTTTTAATGGGGTCTTTGTCTCATTTTGGGATCAAGGTCATGGTTGCCTCATAAAATAAGTTTGGAAGTTTTCTTCCATTTCTGTTTTTTGGAACAGTTTCAGGTGAATAGGAATTAATTCTTTAAATGTTTGGTAGAATTCCCCTGGGAAGCCATCTGGCCCTGAGCTCTTGTTTGTTAAGAGATTTTTGATGACTACTTCTATCTCCTTACAGGTTATGGGTCAGTTCAGGTTTTCTATTTCTTTCTATTTCTATTTCTTCCTGGTTCAGTTGTGGTAGTTTATATGTCTCTAGAAATGCATCCATTTCTTCCAGATTGTCAAATTTGCTGGTGTATAGTTGCTCATAATATGTTCTTATAATTGTATTTCATTAGTGGTTGTGATCTCTCCTCTTTCTTTCATGATATTAATTATTTGGGACCTTTCTCTTTTCTTTTTGGTAAGTCTGGCTATGGGTTTATCAACTTTATTAATTCTTTCAAAGAACCAGCTACTACTTTGTTGATTTGTTCGACTGTACTTTGGGTTTCCATTTCATTGGTTTCTGCTCTGATCTTTATGATTTCTCTTTTCCTGCTGAGTTTAGGCTTTCTGTGTTGTTCTTTCTCCAGCTCCTTTAGTTGTAGTGTTAGGTTGTGTATTTGAGACCTTTCTTGTTTCTTGAGAAAGGCTTGTATAACTATATATTTTCCTTTCATGACTGCCTTTGTTGTGTCCCACAGATTTTGAACCATTGTGTTTTCATTTTCATTTGTTTCCATAAATTTTTTCAATTTTTGTTAATTTCCTGATTGACCTATTCGTTCTTCAGTAGGACACTCTTTAGCTTCCATGTATCTGAGTCCTTTCCAGCTTTCCTCTTGTGACTGAGTTCTAGCTTCAGAGCATTGTGGTCTGATTGAATGATCCCAATTTTTTGACCAGTTGATACTTTATTTGTGACCCAGGATGAGATCAATTCTGGTGAATGTTCCATGTGCAGTAGAGAAGATTGTTTATTCTGTTGCTTTGGGATGTAATGTTCTGAATATATCTGTGATGTTCATATGGCCCAGTGCATCATGTAAGACCTTTATTCCCTTGTTGATCTTTTGCTAGCATGATTTGTCCATTTCAGTGGGGGGGTGTTAAAGTCCCCTATTATTATTGTATTATTGTTGATGTGTTTCTTTTATTTTGTTATTAATTGGTTTATATAATTGGCTGCTCCCACTTAGGGGTATAAATATTTAAAATTGTTAGATCTTCTTGTTGGACAGACCCTTTGAGGTGTCTTTCTTCATCTCTTATTATAGTCTGGTTTTAATCTAATTTATCAGATATAAGGATTGCCACCTTAGCTTTCTTTTGATGTCCATTAGCATGGTAAGTTGTTTTACACCCCCTCACTTTAAATCTGGAGGTGTCTTTGGGTCTAAAATGAGTTTCTTATAGAAGCATACTGATGGGTCGTGTTTGTTTGTGTTTTTGTTGTTGTTGTTTGTTTGTTTTGTTTTTTAATCTATTCTGGTATCTTTGTCTTTGAATTGGGGCATTTAGCCCATTTACATTCAGTGTAACTATTGAAAGATATGAATTTAGTGCCATTGTATTGCCTGTAAGTTGCCTGTTATTGTGTATTATCTCTGTTCCTTTCTGATCTACTAATTTTAGCCTCTCTCTTTGCTTAGAAGACCCCTTTAAATATTTTCTGTATGGCTGGTTTGGTGTTTGTAGATTCTTTTAGTTTTTGTTTGTCCTGGAAGCTTTTTATCTCTCCTATTTTCAGGGAAAGCCTAGCTGGATATAGTATTCTTGGCTGTATGTTTTTCTCATTTAATGCTCTGAATATATCATGCCAGTCCTTTCTGGCCTTGCCAGGTCTCTGTGGATAAGTCTGCTGCCAGTCTAACATTTCTACTGTTGTACGTTACAGACCTCTTGTCTTGAGCTGCTTTCAGGATTTTCTCTTTGTCACTAAGACCTATAAGTTTTACTATTAGATGGAGGGGTGTTGACCTATTTTTATTGATTTTGAGGGAGGTGCTCTGTGCCTCCTGGGTTTTGATGTTTGTTCCCTTTGCCATATAGGGAAATTCTCTACTATAATTTGCTCCAGTATACCCCCTCCCCTTCTCTCTCTTTCTTCTTCTTCTTCTGGGATATCAGTTATTTTAATATTGCTTCATCTTATGGTATCACTTATGTCTCCATCATTTGGTCTTCTATATCACTAATTCTCTCTTCTCCCTCATTTATCCTAGCAGTAAGAACCTCCATTTTTTATTGTACTTCATTAATAGCTTTTTTATTTCAACTTAGTTAGATTTTATTTCTTTTATTTCTCCAAAAAGGGATTTTATTTCCCCAGGAAGTGTTTGTCTAATATCTTCCATGCCTTTTTTGAGTCCAGCTAGAACCTTGATTATCGTCATTCTGAACTCTAGTTCCTACATATTACCAATGTCTGTATTGATTAGATCCCTAGCTGTTGGTCCTGCCTCTTGTTCTTTTTTTTGTGGTGAGTTTTTCTGCCTTGTCATTTTATTCAAATAAGAACATATGAATGAGAGAGTAAAATACTAAGAGGGTGACAGAGACCCCAGAGAAATATGTGCTTACCAAATCAGAAGAGACCTGAAACCAGGTGGAGAAAATAGGGTGAAAAAAATACAAAATGAATATATTTTTATATTTATATTTATATTAGGCTGGTGAATAGGACAGAGCCACCCACTTGATTTTGGTTGTTTTCTGGTCTCTTAGAAGTAATCATCTCCCAAAAATTTAAAGACAGATAAACTTATATATATTAAAAAATAAGTGTAATGATGATGAAGGGATGGAATATGACTGTAAAGATGAAAATTAAGAACAATTCTAAAATGTGAATTGATAAGTTGGTTGGAAAAAGAAAAAAAATGAGGAGGGAATGTTCTCAGGCTGGAGACTAGAACAAGGCCAAGTGGTAGACTAGGGTATATTTTGATCTATTAGAAGAAATTGTATCCCAAAATTTTAAAGAAGAAAACCTGTATTTATACAAAAAATAAGGTTAAATACAGCAAAGGGATAAAATATGACTATAACAATGAAAATTTAAAAAGATTTTTTTAAAGGTATTGATAAGATAAAATAAAAAATGAATGCTGGAACTCCGAAAAGAAATAAAATTAAAAAAGAAGAAGGAGGAAAAGTAAAAAAAAAATAGAATTAGAAAAAATAAAATTAAAAAAATTTACTTTGCAAGACTAAAGGATCATGGGAAAAAGCCATGAATTCTTTGGTTCCTTTCCCTTAGCTCTGGAGTTCCACACTTCTCATTGATCGATGAACTTGGTCTTGGCTGATGTTCCTGATGATCTTCTGGGGGAGGGGCCTGTTGCAATGATTCTCAAATGTCTTTGCCTGAGGCAGAATTGCACCACCCTTGCCAGGGGCCAGGCTAAGTAATCTGCTCAGGTTCGCTCAAGGATCTTTTGTTCCCTGAATGCTTTCTGTAGAGCTTTGGAGGATGGGAATGAAAATGGCAGTCTCCCAGTCTCTGGTCTATAGGAGCTGAGAGCTTGTGGCTCCACTTCTCAGTGCACCCTCAGAGAAAAGCAGTCAATCCCTCCTGTCTTCCTAGTCTCCCGACACACTCTGTGCTCACCTGGCCTTTGACCAAGCATTTCTATCTCTGGCACACAGCCCCGTTTGGAGTCTCCAGACCCAGCACATTCCTGCCATGCACTCCCATGCTGCTCCTCTTGAAGAAGAAGGAAGGTATGTCTCTGGATCTGCCACTTGCTGGGTCCCTGCTCAAAGATCAGTGGTCTGCCTTGGATCATGGTTTAAGGTAAACCTGAGCTCAACACTCACTCCTTGGCTCTCTCTCTATAGCTGGCTTCCCCACTTTGATACTTGGCAGCTCTGCCACACGCCAACATCCCTGATTTTTCTCTGAAACTGCAGGTCCTGAGACCACGCCATCCCTGCAAGGGCTCCACCCTCGCTTAGCCTCTGGAGTGATGTCCCTCAGTGGAACAGACTTCTAAAAGTTCTGATTTTGTGTTTTGCTGCTCCACAGCTTGCCAGGACCTGGCTCTTCTCACTTCAGTCTATCTATCCTCGAATTCACTTCTCCATACGTCCTACCTTCCAACAAGTGGTTGATTTTCTGTTCCTAGAATTGCTGCTCTTTTTCTCTTCTATGTCTTGTTGAGTTTGTAGGTGTTCAGAATGGTTCAATAACTATCTAGTTGAACTCTGGGACCCAACGGTATTTCAGACTCCTACTCCTCTGCCATCTTGCTTCAAGAGCTCTAATTAAAAACTTTATAAGAGAAAATAACTCATTTATAGGCAATGGCTTTATATTATTCTACTGCTTGCTAAGAAGCAGCTTCAGTAGATAAACTTTACAACCTACCTGCCAGTATAAATATTGAATTCAACAGTTTAAGAAAGCTTCGACTCTAAATCAGGAAAGATTATTTTGGTGATATTTTCTCTCTCTTTCTAATTAAAAATATGGGAAAATTCCTTCATTAATTTTTCTCTTCTTTCATGAATAGCCACAACAAATCATATGATGTGGAAAAGGAGAAAATTGTAAGACAATGTAGGTGGCATAGTTGTTGACATTAAACTGCTGGTGATGGGATAGATATGCACCATCTTGAAACTCTCTTGCTGATAGGTGTTTTTCATCTTTCACTATGTGTGGTTTTTTTTTTTATGTTTTGTGTAATTTGTTTTTGAAACTACTGCATAATGAATACTATATGGGAAAGCACTTCAGTCATGATATATGGTAGAAAACAGCCTTTACAGCTAGTGAAAAATTATGCCAAGGTCTTCATTAAGAACAATGTAATAAGTGAAAGTCCTCACAAACGAATTTTTCTCTTTGTTGCAAGGTAGTATTCATTCCAGGTTTTCCATGAATATTTTAGAAAACTAATTCTAATCATAGTTGACTGGGTTTTCACAGGAGTGGCAAATAGTAGTAAGGAGTTTTATATAGACATACAATTACTTTAATGATTTATAAAAATGTCATAGATAATAGACACATGGCTAAATACAGAACATTTTGAATAATTAACAGTACATGAGTAATGGCCTTAGATGTACAGACATTACAAAGATGAAGAGAGCTTGTTGTTGAAACATTTTCATTAGTACAAACAAGTCTGTTTCTCGCCCACAGATGTGCTAAGTATAAGCACAAGCCAATGCATTGCCGTCTTTCTTGAAGCAAAATATGTTTTTGGTAAGTAACAATTTCTATCCAGTTTCCAACTTGTGAAATAAAATTTCTTGAGTTCTACACAATTTTTCCTTTTTTGATAGGGTCCATGTATATCCCTTAGGTTTGCAGAGATCTTTGTAATCAGAAAAGCACAAAAAATGTGCTTGTTTTAACATTACCAAGATGAAGAACTATTTCCATTATTCTGAAATGATACACTTCTTTCACAAGAATGATAATAATAAGACATGCCACTAGACTTCTAGGGAAATCAACTTTCTTCAATGGTAGAAGGATAAACTGGCAAAAACATCTCTAACTTCTCTTTGTTCACTATCCCTTGAATAGAAAGTGTGTTTTTTTGTTTTTCTGGTTTTTCAAGATATTGATGAGAAAGTTTCTTTTTTCTAGCTATGAGCTTTTTGAAAATCAAGGTTTAAATAGAAAGGCAGTGCCAAAATCTAGCAATTTGACATTCAGTAGACTAACCAATAAAATAATTTAAAATTAGCATTGGCATCTCGACTTTATTCTGGGCTGTCTCTTCATATGTTCAGTACTCTATACATTTTAAATAGTAGATTTTAAATAAATATGTTAATGGTGAAAGAGAGAATCAAGATCTAGGGAACAATGATGCCATGACTCCAAACAGGCTGGCAGCAAACTGAGACAGTTGTTCTTGGGGTGGAAGAGGTGGTTGCTAATTACTATTCATAAGCATATGGCATACGATCAGTTTGTATAATACTTTTCCAATATTGCATGTGACATTGTAAATCCAGAATTTTGAATAATAGAGAAATGGGCATATTTTTACAAGAAGCTTTTCCAAGAAAATAATTTAAAAATTTAAAATAATATAAACTTCCACATATCCTTTAAAGGAGGCACAAGTTCCATATTAGTGGATATTTTAGGTTGATGACTTTACATCTGGAATGAAGAAAAAAGTGGGGGGAAATGTACCTTTCCCCAGGTGTTCTTGTTTTTGTCACATTAGTTATTCAGGATACTCAATGTAAATTGTCCATTTATTTTTTTTTAAATTGAATTTGGGATCTATACCAGTGGGAAGTCCAGACATGTAAAGACACTGTAACACAATGAAGATCTGGGAAATAGCATTTTCTACATGGAACTGGATTGCTGTGGCACTTTATTTGGGCATAGACCAAGAATGGTTACCAGCACTTAGAATAGTCCTTACTACTCAGATAAAATTAAATAGAAGTGGCATCAGATACTCCAGTTTATAATCTACAGTGCTCTTAGATAGAAAGTTCTGTGGTGATATAGATGTTCTATATCCACTGCCATGTGTGGCTATTGAGTACTTGATTTGTGCTTAGTGTGTTTAGGAACTGAGTTTTAAATTTAATTTTAATAGATTTAAATTTAAGTAACCACATTTAAGTAAACTATTGTTTACTGTATTGTATAGTACAGAGTTAGGAAGATGCTCATCCTTAGTCTAGTTTCGAATTATGCTTTCGCTTCGTTTTGAGACAACAATTCATTATCTTATTACAGAGATTACTCCATGGTAATAGGAACAAAAATTTTTAAAACAAACAAACAAAAAGGAAACATAAAGCCTTTCTGTGTCCAAGACTTAATTGCCTCATGCCAAAATTGTGAATCTATTTATTCACCTTCTAGTTGGTCTTGGAAAGTCCATCTGTTCTCTGGATAAAGCATGTGGTTAAAATAGTTAACAGAACATTTCAGGGGTGCCTGGGTGGCTCAGTGGGTTAAAGCCTCTGCCTTTGGGATCGAGCCCTGCATCCAGCTCACCGCTCAAGCAGGGAGCCTGCTTCCCTCCCTCTCTCTGCCTGCCTCTCTGCCTACTTGTGACCTCTGTCTGTCAAATAAATAAATAAAATCTTTAAAAAAGGAATATATCATACTTCACCTGCTTGTGTTTTGTCAAACTCAGAACATTTTTTAGAAAATTATAATTTATTTCAAGAGAGAGATACAGTAGTATTCTTGAAAATTACCCCAAAGATACAGATGTAGTAAAAAGAAGGCTCATATGCACCCCAACGTTCATAGCAGCAGTGTCCATAATAGTCAAAATGTGGAAAGACCCAAGATGTCCTTCAACAGATGAATGGATAAAGAAGATGTGGTCCATATACGCAATGGAATACTACTCAGCCCTCCAAAAGGATGAATACCCAACTTTTGCATCAGCATGGTTGGGACTGGAGGAGATTATGCTAAGTGAAATAAGTCAAATAGACAAAGTCAATTATCATATGGTTTTACTTATTTGTGGAACTTAAGGAATAGCATGGAGGACATTAGGAGAAGGGAAAAATGAAGGGGGAGAAATTGGAATGGGAGATGAACCATGACAGACTATGGACTCTGGAAAGCTAAAGGAGGGTTTTAGAAGGGAGGGGGTTGGGGGATGGGTGATCCTGGTGATGGGTATTAAGGAGGACATGGATTGCATGGAGCACTGAGTGTTATACGCAAACTATGAATCGTGGAACACTGCATCAAAAACTAATGATATATGGTACGGTGACTAACATAACACACAAAAAAATTAAAAAAATAAAAAAAATTAAAAAAAAATAAAACATTATTTTAAAAAGTAACTCAGACACTGTGGCTTCTGTGGCGAAGTTCCCAATCATTAGTCTATAGTGATTTTCTTTTCATTGTGACTGATTATTCTTTTTCATCTTCTTTTCCTTCCCCCATTCTTGATTTCTATAGGTACAGAATGAAGGCAATATGGCTAAATATTTTTACTCTTGCACAGACTATTCACCAGGTAGGTAATCTTGAAGATGCCCATTTCCACTTTCTTCTTCCCCTCCCCTCTTCTTCTTCTTCCTTTCCTCTTCCTACTTCTTCTTTTTTCTTTTCCTTTTTCCCTTCTTCTTTCTCTTCCCCCTCCATTTCCCTCCTCCTCCTTCTTCTTCCTCTTCCTTTTACCTTTCTCTTCCTCCCCCTTCTTCTTGCATCTTGCTTCTTCTTTCTTCTTCATAGGACGAGAGTAGATAGAGTTTGGATGCTCTAGAACCTATCCTTGATGCCAAGATGCCAAAAAGAATGTACTTGGGGCTGTTCCATTTAGACTGCTTCAAGATAAGGATATCACTTTGTCTCCTTGAGGTGAATTTACCTGAGCTGCTATCAAAGAGGTAGGTACAAAAGCTACAGGAACCACCAGTGTGATGACTCAGCTGAGACAGTTTTTAACCATGTTTAGTGCACAGGTTCCATAGGTCAGAAAAAGTACAGAACTATGGTTTTACATAATGGTAACCTGCCCATGATGTCAGGGAAACTTCTGGAAAATTCTGCAGAGTTCACAGTCACCAATATCTCAAGACTGAAGATTTACTCAGTGAATCATTTTACATGCCTTGTTCTGGTCAGATATCTTCCACTTGTCATTGTACAAAGGAAAGTCATGTTCATAGTGGTCTAATCTCACAGGCAGGCCTAGTTGAGCAATAGGTTAGAAGATACACACTCCCTATGTTATTTCTTAAAAATAACAGGATTAAAAATATATTAATGTGATCCTAGTACAAAATTTTAATTGCACATTTAATTAGAATGCACAATTTCATATAAGGTAAGTTACACATTTTCATGAATGGTTTAGAGTTACTGAATGCCTGGGATTCTGGAGGCATTGGGAATTTGTTTCCATATGCATGTGTTCATAGCATTTGTGATATGTCTCTTGTCATTTCTTGTCTCTAATGCATCTAGAACAAAAACATTGATATATATAGGAACATCTTTATGATTTTACTGCTCTATTTATGTTACTGTCCCACTAGAATGTGAGCCTTGTATAGGCAGAAGCTTCATCTCATTCATGATGGTTTTCCTATAAGCAGGCATGTTATCTGTCACAAATTTGAATGAATGACTGAAAGGATAGTAGTAGATTGAGCAGAATATCATCAATATTCTGATATTTATAGGAATTTTTAGAGAGGGATAACTGCGGACTATAATAGCAAAGGTGAAATTCCATGAAGGAAGTTATTTGGAGCATTTGCAGAAGAGTATGTTTACATGGGGATCATTATACTATTTAAAGAGGTGAACCAAATACCCTCCAATGCCTCCTCTGTTTTCATTGTTTTAAGTGACCAGGGTTTTTTGTTTTTATGTTTTGTTTTTGTTTTCTGCATCGCTTAGCACTCTTTAAATTGCCAAATATGTCATAAAAAATAAAAATGTGTGCATAATCACTGCAATGATAATCTATAGATTCTATTGGATGGTCTTTTGGATAGTGGACACTCTACTGATCTGATTTTCTGCTAAAATCCCAGCCTGGTTTCTTCCTTTCCAAACCTTATACCTTTTATTTCTTCCCTTGTTCTACTGCACAGTGCAAAATCTGCAGTTCACTATTAAAAATAAATGGTATTGGAATGCATCCTTAGCTGATTCTACATTATAAAGAAAATGCTTTCAATGTCATATGTTAAAGATAATGTTTGCTGAGGGTTTGATATACTAAGAAAGTTCCCTTCTATTCTTATTTTTTTAATACTGTGAGTTAATATTGAATTTTATAGGATGCATTTCTTGTATCTGTTGAGGTATAATTGACTTTTTAATCTGTAGTTGATTATTGTGGTGATACTTATTAGTTGATTTTCTTATACTAAACCGACTGTGCATTTCTAGATAACCTTAAGTTATTTGGGCTCTATTTGATATTTTTTATACATTGCTACAGGCAATTTACTGGTAGTTATACATTTTTGGCCCATTAATATATAAAGGTATGTTTTAAAAATTCACATGTGAGAAAAATCTCATTTTTTAATGATTTCTAACTTAATCGCTTTGTAATTGTGCCTATCATTAATTTGTTGGTAATTCTTTTCTGGCCTGGCATTTAGTAAATATTTTTAAAGGGTTTTTTTTTTTTTTTTTTTTCTTTAGGGGGAGGGTGGAGAGGGGCAGAGGAATAGAGAGACTCTTAAGCAGAGAGCCTGACTTGGGGCTCCATCTTACAACTCTGAGCTCGTGACCTGAGCCAAAATCAAGAGTTCAATGTCACTCAGGTGCCCCCTGATATTTAGTAAATTTTAATAAATACTTGATGTGTGCTGAGAAGAAAATTATCATCTCTAATTGCTGGATATAATTTTTATATGTTCTTTGGATGAAGCTTGTTAATTATAGTGTTCAAATATTGTAGATTTTGCTGATTATTTCTGTCAACTTAATCTATTAAGTCCAGACATGTCTAAGTGTTTTACATTATGACGTTGGAATCCATCTCTCATTGCAGAGCTATTAATTTTGGATGATGAAGTTTGAGGGTTTGTTATTAAATGTGTAATGATTTAAAATTATTTTATCTTTCTAATGAGTTGAAACTTAAGCAGTTACTTTTCTTTGTTCTAGTAATACTTTGAAAATCTATTTTAAAAAATGTATGTATATATATACATATATATAATTATAATTATATTTATATAATACTAGTTTTGGTTTGAGTACAAATATGCTATGTATTTTTCCATACTCTTACATACAAACTTTGTGTCTCTATCTGTCTAATAGGGCATTTGTAAATGACTTATAGCTAGATTTTTTTTTTTTTAATTTATCAGAGAGAGAGACAGGGAGAGAGCGAGCACAGGCAGACAGAATGGCAGGCAGAGGCAGAGGGAGAAGCAGGCTCCCTGCTGAGCAAGGAGCCCGATGTGGGACTCGATCCGAGGACGCCGGGATCATGACCTGAGCCGAAGGCAGCTGCTCAACCAACTGAGCCACCCAGGTGTCCCAGCTAGATATTTTTTTTTAAACTTGATGAGATATTTTTGTTTCTTTTTTTAAGATTTTGTTTATTTATTTGACAGAGATCACAAGTAGGCAGAGAGGGATGCAGAGAGAGAGAGAGAGGAAAGCAGGCTCCCTGTTGAGCAGAGAGGCCGATGCAGGGCTCAATTCCAGGACCCTGGGATCATGACATGAGCTGAAGGCAGAGGCTTTAACCCACTGAGCCACCCAGGTGCCCCAAGATACCTTTTTTTTTTTTTTTTAACAGAAAAGTTTTATTTGTTTCTTTTTAAAAGATTTATTTATTTTAGAGAGAGAGAAAGATAATGGTGGGGGAGGGGTAGAGAGAGATCGAGTCTTAAGCAGAATCCATGCTGAGTGCAGAACCTGATGTGGGGCTTCATCTCCTAACCCTGACTGAGATCATGACCTGAGCTAAAACCAAGAGTCCAATACTTAATCTACTGTACCCACCTAGGCTCCCCAAGTCTCTGCCTTTTATAATTACTGATGTACTTGGACACATTTCTCCATCTTAATTTTTACTTTCTACTTTTTTAGTTTCATGTTTTACTTCCTTCAAGTCTTCATTTGAATTGTTCTATTTACTTTGAGTCTGTCTGTTTCATTTTGTTGGGTTTTTTTTTTTTCTTATAGTTTCTCCATTATTATACTTCACTATTTTGGAAATTACACCCATATGTATATTTTTAAAATAATTATCCGAGATAGTTCCATATACACAGTGTCTGGTTGATAAATATATATTTTTGGGATCAAAAAATGCTTTAACTCTGAGAATAATTCCCCAGATAAATTATAATCTACTTGTATCTAGTGTTTTTGTAAAATCTGTATTTCAATGTCATACCCTAGACATTATTATTATTCTTAAAATGTGTTTTATAGATTTACCAAAATCACTACCAACTATTCCCTATTTCTTTTAAGTGAGGAGAACTTTTAGAGTTTTCTTTTGTGAGAACTGATAAACTTTTAGTTTTCACTTAGATTAAAAAAAACAAAATTTCATTATTATACTTGAAAGATAGCTTTGCTTGTATAGAGTTATAGGTTGACTTTTTTTTTTTTTTTCCCTAGGTATGTTAGGAAATCTTCATTGCTTCTGTTTTCTATTATAGCTGTCAGTTCAAAATCATTCCTTTGTCTCAGGCTTCTGTAGATATCACATTCCCATTTTAGTGTTCTACGGTTTCATTAAAAATGTCAGATAATTGGGGCACCTGGGTAGCTCAGTGGGTTAAGCCACTGCCTTCGGCTCAGGTCATGATCTCGGGGTCCTGGGATTGAGTCTTGCATCCGGCTCTCGGCTTGGCAAGGAGCCTCCTTCCCTCTCCCTCTCTCTCTGCCTGCCTCTCTGCCTGCTTGTGATCTCTGTCAAATAAATAAATAAAACCTTTTAAAAAATACCTTCTTTTAAAAAAAAGTCAGATAATTAATTATATAAATATAGTTGTTTATGTATCTGTTGTTTAAGGCAATCAGTGGGTTTCTGGGATCTGAGGTTTTCCATAATTTAGGAATATTATTTGTTTTTATTCCCTTGATTATTGCCTTATTCTGATTTTTTTCTACTATATCTTTTTGGTTCTCTGATTAGACATATCTTAGACCTGCCCACTGCATCCTAACCCTTTTTTGTTTTCCCTATTTTTGTATCTTTGCAGGATAACTTCCCTGCATCTAGATTTTAGTTCAGTAAATTTTTCTTCAGCTGTGTCTAATGCTTATCTCAGTCTGTCAGCTGAGTTTTACATTTTATTTTTCATTTTAAAAAACTGTATTTATTGTATTTCAAACCTTATTGTTTAATTTTTATACTCTGTCAAAATCTCAATTTTATTCAGAAATCTTCTGTTAGACCCTCCACTTTGGATAGACCTTGATCTTATTATCTATTTCTCATGTTCTGCACTGCTGTCAAAACAGAAGCTGAAATTATCGTGGTTAAGCAGATGCTTCCTGGGGAAAAGCTGGCTTCGGGCATTTTTTATTTCCCAGCTGTTTTCCTTTTCTTTCTTTTCAGTTTCTGAACATTCTTTACTTTCTTGCTCTTAGGAAATCATTGAAAATGGTGTTTTCAATATATCATTAAGTGTTTTACGTTATTTTTATTTTTCAGGATACATGGGTGGTTGTCACAGGAATTGAAATCCTTTTCTGAAGTCTCTGGGAGAGGCATTCTGTGACCAAATGCCTTAGGAACTACTCTGATGCACCATGAGAGGGTGAAGGCAAAACACTAGTGGGTTGGCTGATATTCTTGAAAATCAATTCAGCAATGTTAGAGATTTTTATTTAATTAAAGCAAAATACCCCCAAGGAGGACACTGTAAGATTGCAAGTGTGAGATGCAAACATTAAATGTAGGATCATAGCCTCAATATAAGTTGCTTAGTCTAATTTGTAGAACTGCACACTTAGCTGCTTTTTAGTTTTTCTTTTTGTATATAAGAAATTATTTGACTTAAAATATTCTTTGAATACACATTTATTTGTGGCTCATCAAAAACAGACTTAACATGTAGCTTTCAGTTATGAAACCATAGGGCATTGTATTGACCAAACATTATTATTGACCAAATAATATTATATAAACTTATATAATATTGACCACACAAAGTTTTTGGACAATATTTTCCATGGCATTATGGCTCAAGAAAACCAGAGATTTCACCTTGCAAATTTGTAAACTTGAAGCTACTGTGATTTGTAATACTGTGGTTATTGCTGTAGAGATTTCTGTTGTTTTTAATTTTTTTTTTGTTTTCTTTTTTAACTAAATAGTAAATTTTCAATGGGGCAGGGAAATAAGCAGCAGGTACTTATGAGCTGCAAATATAAAAATATTCTTTCAATAGAGTTAGACTGTCACTACTACCTCGTTATTAAGAGTCAAATGGGACTGTTTGTTTCTATCAGGGGAACTCTCTCTCTTTACATTAATTATTTACATTAATTATTAATTATTTTCATACAAAGAATCTATAATAGGTCTTCTCAGGCAGCTCCAGGGGCCAGACTCAGCTGAGGAGAGAAACATTCCCAGAAAACTGGTGGGCACCTTGGGAGGTGTGCTAGCTCTTTCATAATAACAGAGTACTAGTTAGGGCATCGTCTACATTAAAGACATTTTTTTTTCCATTGTGATAGTTATAGAAATATTCATTAACCTTCAGATTTTCATGTGGCATTGTTTAAGAATATATTCTATAATGACCATTGTTGAATTATTATTAAGGCATAGTTATTAAATCTGTTTTGAAACTGGTAGGATATAATTGTAAGTAAAGGTGAATGATTTCCATGAAGATAGAAATTCTATTTCATGGTAATATTAAATAATGAAATTCTTTCTCTAACTTGGAAATATTAACTTCATTGATTCCATGATACACTTCCAAGACGACCATTTTCTTTGAATGGATGGGAAATCTAAAACATGCAAAATGGATAGGCAATGTGGAAATACCCCTGCAATAGAGAAAACCTTGCTTCTACTCCTCAATCTACAGTATGTTAATGGTGTGGCTGTGAATGAATTAGTTAATCTTTCTAAATTTAGGTTTCTCATCTATAAAAGTTAGGACTAACAATAGTCATGTAGTAGTTAGGAAAAAGAATTTGGGGAAGTTAGAAATAGATTGGAGTACTGAATTTGCCAGCTACAAACTGTGTAAATATGAACAAGTTGCTCATTCTCTTCAATACTCAATGTTCTTATCTATAAAATGGAAATAATGCAGTGTCTGGATTATCAAAGGTATTTGGTCCTTTTTCCTGTACAAATGCAAGTCCATTCTTTTTTTTTTTTTAACCCCTTTATTATTCCTCCTAGATATTAGGCTATCATCCCACCTTGGGTGGACTCAGAGAGAATGAGAGAACTGGGTTCTTTATATTTATGTCCCTTTCCAGAAACTTCCATAATGTTGGCCCATAGAACATACAAAATAAATATTTGTGGAATGGTAAATGAATGAGGTTTCTTACACACAGATAGAGTTAGTAAGTTAGGGACTTTCTCTCCTAGGCTAATCAAGACTTTATTTCCATGAAGGTTAATCTAAGAAATAGCATGAAAGCTTTGAGATGAGATTAAAAAATTCTATTTCCAGTTCTACTTCTACTTTCTAAATTGAGTACCTTCTCCTCATTGGCACTGTCTATGAATAGATAATCTATTTGGCTCTTTATGAATGACCAATCCTTACACCATGGGAGACTTATGGCTATAAATAAAAATTGACTTCAAAATTACATCAGCAATTCAAGCATCTTATGGTGTACTAAAAAATAGATTAAAGTAATTATCATCAATGTGCCATTTTAAGCTGTAAGAAAAATGGCCACATTGTCAGTTTGATAAATAATGCTGGTGTGAGAGAATGTGCATGTTTTAATTTTATCCTTTGGTGCTGTAGACCCACATCCACTTAAAAGTAGTCCTGGATGATACAGCAGGCTTGTTATTTGCCAGGAAATAAATCATTATCATCTCTTTTAATAAAAGTGCTGATGGCCATTGTTCAGTAACCCTTCTGCTTACGTAACAGGTCTGCATCTTCAACAGAAGGTTGTAACTGAATATCAGCACTATACAGTTTTATTATACAGAAAACTGTATTAAAAATAGTACTTAAAGGCGCCTGGGTGGCTCAGTGGGTTAAGCCTCTGCCTTTGGCTCAGGTCATGATCTCAGGGTCCTGGGATCAAGCCCCGCATCGGGCTCTCTGCTCAGTGGGGAGCCTGCTTCCCTCTCTATCTCTGCCTGCTGCTCTGCCTACTTGTGATCTCTCTTTCTCTGTCAAATAAATGAATAAAATCTTTAAAACAACAACAACAACAACAACAACAAAAATAGTACTGAGATGTAGGTTTAAGATATATGGGAGATGATGCCTGCTCACAGTAAATAGTCCTTATACTGGGAAATACCCCAGGCAAATTTCTTGATGATCTTAATGCATTCTCAATCAAGTCTAAAATAGCTTCCATTTCAAAGCTTCCATTTCAAACTATGCATCAATTTTAATAATGATATTTTTGTGGAAAGAATTGAGACATCATCTGGCCTGCTCTCCTACTTCTATAAAGGACACACTTACCACTTTGGTATCAGGAAATTAATTTTGTTTTTGAAATTTCCAAGAAAAAAGAGATTTTACAACTTTCTGGAACTGTAAATTACTGGCCTGGTTAATACGAAGTCACTCCATTTTGTAGTTAATCCTGGCATGTTTGGCAGATAGGAGAACCAGCAGGCCTCCCCTTTGGCAGGCTCTCCTGCCTCCAGAACTGGGAGGCTGAACTGCCATTACACATTTTTTGCAACATCGCCAGATATGATATGGCTGTTGGCATATTAGATGTGCTTGATAGATCTTAATAATACATAATATTTCTTCAGAGCTTTCCTTCTTGGAACCCTGGTTGGCATTGAATAATATTGTACGTTGCTTTTTCTGGGAAATAGCTTTTGATTCTCTAGGATTTGCATTAAAGAAGTTTACTTGGGAGTTTGTTAATTGGAGTTAAAACCTGTGAGAGATTATGGAAGTGTAATTGGGCAGAAGGAGAGGTGAAATGAGTTGCAATTGCAAACTGCATTCTAACTGATTGACAGGCTTCTCTGGAGCTGGCATTGACCTCCATTGTTGTCCTGAATGCAGACAAGGGTGATAAGCCAATGTACCTATATGTGTAGAAATTATTGGATGCTAGCTGCTCCTGGAAAGGGAGCAAACATGGGGAAAGGCATCTACTTCTACTGAATTAGGTTTCTGGACAGGTCGCAGATGTGAATCATCAGCTGCCAACATTTCTAGAAGCTGACAGAATAAGTTTTTTAGTTCTAAAAGGAGATCTGGTGGCACACTGTAGCACCTATCGCAAGTAAACATGTGTACCATAGTATACACTGCAATAAACATTTGTTGAATGAATTAACTGTTATAATTTTTTTAAAAAGAGTTGTTTTCAACATGATGGGGGCAAGAAACAACTAAATACCAAAAAATTCATTGTGGTTGGAATGAAGGGCTGGGGGCAAAGGAAACAAATTGATAATGAGTGATACACAGGAAGAGTTTGGATTTTATGATATCTATATAATTGACAGCAGAGGAAGGAGCAAGAATTGTCATGACAAAGGGGAAGATAGGAGACTGAATATTCAAGACTGACCATGACATTTTCCACTTATAAGACACAGTGATCTGATTTTTGTTTTTCATCTCCATCTTATGCCATGATTCCCTTTCTGGCATTTGTAGATACACAACATACATCTTAAAATTTACACTTTTTCTCCTGTAACTTATTTCATCTACAATGTCTTCTCCATCCCCACAAACTGTCAAACATTTATCATTAAGTAAAGATTTAGATGAAGGATCCACCCTTCTTGAAGCTGTACTCTCTTCCCTTCGCTAGGTAGAATTTACAGCCTCTTCCTAACAGTGGTCTTTGTTTCATGTTCGACCCTCCTGCTCAGACTGTAAACTCTTCAAGAACAAGCAGCCATATATCTCTTTGATACTACCAGTTGATATGTCTGGCAAATGATGACCACTCAGAACTGTTTTGGTTGAATTAATGAATTGCATAATACTTGGGCAGGATTCCAGTTGTAGAGAGGATTCAGGGGATGTTGTAATTTAGCAGAACATAATACTCAAGGGCAAAGAAAAAAGGAATATCTAACAAAATTTTAGAAAATAGTTAACAAGGCTTGTTAACCTGGGCTAGGGGCTTATGTAGTCAGAGGTAGGTAGATTTGGAGAGGACTTTGAACACCTGGATAAGAAGCTCATGGTTAAATATTCTAGCTAATGGTTTTCCAATATGGGCAAGCATATAGATTCTCATTTAAAGCATGAAAAGATGACTTATCAGGTATACTAAAGAATGGGTGATTGAAGTATCACATCAGTTAGGTAGTTACTGCAATTACCTGACATATAGTAGGAAGGGACTTACCTCAAGTGGACATTGTAGCAGACAGATACTCTAGAGGTACTCTGAATATCCCAGCCCAAAGGTAGGGCAAGCTGGAAATGGATCGTGGGAAGATGCAATACACAATGCAGAAAGATAGTGAACAGGTGACAAGAAGAAGGCTGTGTTATCTCATGGTGAGCCACCTACAGATTATCCTACACTTCACCATCTGGAAGGTCTGCTTGCAGGTGGGTATGACAACAATTCAGAGAACTTGGCAGCAGGCAGTAGGTAGAGTCTAGCAAGCCAGCTAGCAGTAGAGAAATCTGGCAGAAGTAAAGGTAAGCCAATCATAATATCAGGATTTCAGAGACTGAATTCAGTCCATGGGATTACTGGAGAGAACAATTTATGGGGACTAGTACTCTAGGACTATAATACTCAGTGAGGCCCTGGGACTAGGTATCAGTTATTGAAATTAGTGTACAAGGTGTGAGTGTGACCATGGTAATAGGCAGCATTAGATGTGTGAACTTTGTTTTTATCCTTTGTAGAGCAGGAGGAGCATCCAGTGACCCTTGGCAATGAAGGTCTTCTTTTAAGGATACCTAGAGAAGAAAGCAGGAAGATATCCATAGAATTACTAGTCTGACAGAAATACTAGTTACTCAACAAAAGTTCTAGTAATTGTCACCTCAGGAATGGTTATTGTGGATCAGAGACACTCAGCCACCTACTTATTTTCCTCCTGCCGTTACTGAAAATCATCACTGCTTACTGCTTTCTGTCTGTGTCTCTCATCTTTTAGCTTCTACTACTGACTCTTAGCTCTTCTGAATGAAATGCTTCATATGCAAACTTCCCAGGAAGAGCTCCAGTTGGCACAGTCAGTATTATAACAAGTTGGCAAGACTGTCTCATAAATATACTTAATGGGTTACTGACAGGCTGATAACCTGGCTGCCCTTAGGTCAGATGCCATCACTGGTCAAGCCAGCTGTGGTACTGGTGTTTGTATTGGATTACTTGGGGATTAATGGTTAGCTTCCTTTTACCAAGGGCAGTGATGGTGGCAGATGTAAGGTCATACTGGACTCCTCTAACCCACAATAACAGGAGTGGGATATCAAAACTATAACAACAGGAAGCCTGATGGGATGTTGACTGAGGGTTCCAAAAAGTTATACCCAAGATGGCAGTGGCAAGTCATAAGGCATGTATTTTCAACAGGATTTGTGTGAGAAACATTATAAAGAAGACTTGGAAGGGTTTGGTTGCCGAGTAATTTGGTTGACTTTTCTCACATGTCCCTTTCTTCCAGAATAATCTCTGAACAGAACCTTTTAAAAAGGTTTTATGCATTCTAGAAGAACTAAAATAAATCTCTGAGTACTGAAGTATATATACTATCTCTTATTTTCTGTACTATATGAAGTCTGCAGTAAACAAAAATTCATGAAAAAATAAAGATTCCTGGATAAATCAAATGCCAATTTGGGTAAAAAAAAATTCATGGATCAATCAGCAAGATTCCAAGCAGTATAATACAAAGCCAAAAGTAAATATGTTTCATTTACATTAGAAAACCATGAGATTTTGAAATGCAATTTTTCTATGTTAGAGTGAGCCAACATAAACAGATCCAAATCTACTTATTAACACTTTGAAATCCTGTAAAGTGTAAAGGACTATCATAGTATTTAAGAAAATGCAATTGTTAAATCTGAAATGGACCAAACAAATGAAAATTTTAAGCAAGAACTTTAAGAAGAAATGACAAAGCATTTTTTCATTTTTCCCAAAGAACAATACACCTAATTTCTCTACATCACTTTATAATTAACAGAACTCTTTGCATTTCTTATATTACATGATCTTCACCAAAACCTTTTGCATATAAGAAGATTATAGGTTCAGGAAAGGTGATTTGTCCAAGGCCATATGGCTACTAAGTAGCTAAGCCAGACTTTGAGTTCAGAACATCTTTAATCTGATTCACTGGGTCATTCCCTGCCCAGGAAGAGTAGATAAAAGGAGACATAAAGATAAAGTATTAGCAGCACACTAAACTGTTTCTACTGCATTAATATGAGTTGAATTTAATGGTATTCAGGGATTTTCCATAAGTGAAATTGCATTTCTTTTAGTTCCCTGTGCTGCACAGCAGCTACCTGCCTTCTTGGGATTCTTTCTCAAGAGTACCAATAATTCCATCAATATGACCCAGATGCTAGACTTGGATTATGATCTTATAGTGATAGCAATATTATTAAAATGTGTTTTGTAATTTATAAAGATTTCCATATATATACCATTTAGACACAAGCAAGTCCCTTCCTTACCCACACACTCCTCCTAAATGGTAGCATCTACTCATGCAAGTTTAAACAAATAAATGGGATAATACTATGTGTACATTGTCTTTTAATGCATTAAAAAATGTTTCATGATTATGTGAATATATTCCTTTCAGATTTAACCTCAGTACTGTCTCTCTTTGAAATTTTCATATAAAATGCATGTACTCAGGCTATATTGAGCTTTCAAAATGAGTTAGAATCACTTTGAATGTTAAAATGATCCAATATTCAATCTGTAGCTATTGAATGATTTCTGTATGTCAGGCACTGTGCTAGGCATTGAGGCTATGTAATATGAATGTTACAGATGTGACTCTGTCCTCTGAGGACTCACCTTTTGCCAGGTGAGTTAGACATCAAATACATAAGTAAATACTTAAAAACATGGTTTAGAGTTATGAATGAAATAAACTGATTTCTATAATAAAAAGAAGTTTGATAATGGGTATTCAGGGAGCTTCTTTTTGAGTAGGTGTCAATTAATTTAAGTTCTCAAAGAAGAAATATCTAAAGGTTAGGAAAAAGAGATTCCAGACAGAAGGAACAACTCATGTGTGTTTCTGAGATGGGAAGTGGGAGAGCTTAAAGAAACCAGCATGGCAGTCACTAAGTGGGAGTGGTGGTGGTGCTTGTGGGTGGGTCAACAGGCATGCAGAATCCTTTACTATGTAAGATATTGGATTTTAGGTGGTGTTGGAATCTGTTGGAGGATTTGTAGGATATTTAGAATTATGATATTCATTATATCATGAGGTAAATTTCCAGATGTCCAGCAAGTTCCAGGAATGGGCACTGGGCTGGACAAAGCAGTGAAGTTGTCTGGAATTTCAGAGTCTCCAGCAGGGTTGCCCTGGCAGAGCCAGGTCTCCAAGTCCTCAGCCACAGTAGGAGACCTCTTTGGACTTGAACCCAGTGTCCTCCATTATTCCCTGCTGTGCAGAGAGATCAAAGAATGAACCATATTCTTTTGGGTTCAAGTAAAGGGACTCAGGACAGAAGTCTGGCTCAGGAGAAAACCCAAATATATCAAAACTTCAAAAAATAGAATTGTTCCTTCAGAATTTATAGTGTTACTATCAGCAAAGCAGTATTTATATGAGCTGTGTGCCTAGTCAAATGGAATTAAAAAATATTCTGATGTTGGTGGCTCCTGGGTGGCTTAGTGGGTTAAGCTGCTGCCTTCGGCTCAGGTCATGATCTCAAGAGTCCTGGGATTGAGCCCCGCATCGGGTTCTCTGCTCAGCAGGGAGCCTGCTTCCTCCTCTCTCTCTGCCTGCCTCTCTGCCTGCTTGTGATCTCTCTCTGTCAAATAAATAAATAAAATCTTAAAAAAATATATTCTGATGTTTATTGAAAGTATTTTTCCTGGTTAACATCTGATTTGTCACAGATTTCTACTGAGGTTTTATTTTTTTTTCCTTTTCAGTGTTTCAGAATTCATTGTTTATGCATCACACCCAGTGCTCCATGCAATACAGGCCCTCCATAATACCCACCACCAGGCTCACCCAACCCCCTACCCCCTCCCCTCCAAAACCCTCAGTTTGTTTCTCAGAGTCCACAGTTTCTCATGGTTCATCTCCTCCTCCAATTTCCCCCAACTCCCTTCTCCTCTCCATCTCCCATGTCCTCCATGCTATTCCTTATGCTCCACAAGAAAGCAAAACCATATGATAATTGACTCTTTCTGCTTGACTTATTTCACTCAGCATAATCTCTTCCAGTCCCAACCATGTTGATACAAAAGCTGGGTATTCATCCTTTCTGATGGAGGCATAATACTCCATAGTATGTATGGATCATATCTTCTTTATCCATTCATCTATTGAAGGGCATCTTGGTTCTTTCCACATTTTGGCAACTGTGGCCATTGCTGCTATGAACATTGGGGTACAGGTGGCCCTTCTTTCACTACATCTGTATCTATGGGGTAAATACCCAATAGTGCAATGGCAGAGTCATAGGGAAGCTCTATTTTTAATTTCTTAAGGAATCTCCACACTGTCTTCCAAAGTGGCTGTACCAAATTGCATTCCCACCAACAGTGTAAGAGGGTTCCCCTTTCTCCACATCCTCTCCAACATTTGTTATTTAGTGTTGTTAATTTTGACCATTCTAACTGGTGTCAGGTGTTATATCAATGTGGTTTTGATTTGAATCTCCCTGATGGCTAATGATGAACATTCTTTCATGTGTCTGTTAGCCATTTGTGTGTCTTCTTTAGAGAAGTGTCTGTTCATGTCTTCTGCCCATTTTTTGATGTGATTTTCTATTTTGTGTGTGTTGAGCTTGAGTTCTTTATAGATCTTGGGTATCAGCCCTTTGTAGTGTCATTTGAGAAAATCTTCTCCCATTCCATGGGTTACCTCTTTGTTTTGTTGACTATTTCCTTTGCTGTGCAGAAGCTTTTGATCTTGGTGAAGTCCCAAAAGTTCATTTTCACTTTTATTTCCTTTGCTTTTGGAGACATGTCTTGGAAGAATTTGCTGTGTCCAGTGTTGAAGAGATTACTGCCTATGTTCTTTAGGATTCTGATGGATTCCTGCCTCACGCTGAGGTCTTTTACCCATTTCGAGTTTATTTTTGTGTATGGTATAAGAGAATGGTGGAGTTTCATTCTTCTACATATAGCTGTCCAATTTTCCCAGCACCATTTTTTAAAGAGACCGTCTTTTTTCCACTGTATATTTATTCCTGCTTTGTTGAAGATTATTTGACCATATAGTTGAGGGTCCATATCTGGGCTCTCTACTCTGTTCCACTGATCTATGTGTCTGTTTTGTGCCAGTACCATGCTGTCTGTTGATCATAGATTTGTAGTAAAGCTTAAAATCAGGCAACGTGATGCTCCCAGTTTTGTTTTTCTTTTTCAACCTTTCCTTAGCAATTCGGGGTCTCTTCTGGTTCTATACAAATTTTAGGATTGTTTGTTCCAGCTCTTCAAAAATTTCATGTGGAATTTTGATCAGGATGGTATGAAAGTATAGATGTCTCTAAGCAGTATAGACATTTTGACAATGTTTATTTTTCTGATCCATGAGCATGGAATGCTTTCCCCCCTTTTTGTGTCTTCTTCAATTACTTTCATGAGTGTTCTGTAGTTCCTTGAGTACAGATCCTTTACCTCTTTGATTAGGTTTATTCCCAGGTATCTTATGGTTCTTGGTGCTATAGTAAATGGAATCAATTCTCTAACTTCCCTTTCTGTATTTTCATTGTTAGTGTATAGGAAAGCAACTGATTTCTATACATTGATTTTGTATCCTGCCACATTACTGAATTGCTGTATGAGTTACAGTAGTTTAGGGGCGGAGTCTTCTGAGTTTTCTATATAAAGTTTCATGTCATCTGTGAAGAGAGAGAGTTTGACTTCTTCTTTGCCAATTTGAATACCTTTAGTTTCTTTTTGTTGTCATTGCTAGGACTTCCAGTACTATGTTGAACAAGAGTGGCAAGAATGGGCATCCTTGTCGTGTTCCTGATCTCAAAGGGAAGGCTGTCAGCTTTTCCCCATCAGATGATATTTGCTGTGGGTTTTTTCATAGATAGCTTTTATGAAGTTGAGGAATGTTCCCTCTTTCCCTATACTTTGAAGGGTTTTAATCAGAAACGGATGCTGTATCTTGTCAAATGCTTTTTCTGCATCAATTGAGAGGACCATATGGTTCTTCTCTCTTCTCTCATTGATTTGTTCTATCACATTGATTGATTTGTGAATGTTGAGTCACCCCTGCATCCCACGGATAAATCCCACCTGGTCATGGTGGATAATCTTTTTAATGTGCTGTTGGATCCTATTAGCTAGGATCTTTTTATTATTATTATTATTATTTACTTATTTGACAGACAGAGATCACAAGTAGGCAGAGAGGCAGGCAGAGAGAGAGGAGGAAGCAGGTTCCCTGAGAAGCTAGAGAGCCTGATGAGGGGCTCGATCCCAGGACTCTGGGATCATGACCTGAGCCGAAGGCAGAGGCTTTAACCCACTGAGCCACCCAGGTGCCCCCTATTAGCTAAGATCTTGTTGAGAATCTTAGCAACCATATTCATTAGGATATTGGTCTGAAATTCTCCTTTTTGGTGGGGTCTTTTCCTAGTTTGGGGATCAGGGTAATGTTGGCTTCATAAAAAGAGTTTGGAAGTTTTCCTTCTGCTTCTATTTTTTGAAACAGCTTCAGGAGAATAGGTATTATTTCTCCTTTGAATGTTTGGGAGAATTCTACATGGAATCTGTGAGATCCTGGGCTCTTGGTTTTTGGGAGGTTTTTGATAACTCCTTCAATCTCATTACTAGATATTGGTCTGTTCAGTTTGTCAGTTTCTTCCTGATTCAGTTTTGGAAGTTTATAGGTTTCTGGGAATGCATCCATTTTATCTAAGTTGCTTACCTTATTGGCATATAACTGTTGATAATAATTTCTGATGATTGTTTCTATTTCCTTGATGTTAATTGTGATCTCTCCCTTTAATTCATAATTTTATTAATTTGGGTCCTCTCTTTTTTCTTTTAAATTAGTTTGGCCAATGGTTTATTGATCTTATTGATTCTTTCAAAATATCAGCTTCTAGTTTCTATCGCATTGGTCTCTGCTCTAATCTTGATTATTTCCCTTCTTGTGTGTGGGGTTGGCTTAATTTGTTGTTGATTCTCCAGTTCTTTAAGGTGTAAAGAGAGCTGGTGTATTCTGGATTTTTCCCTTTTTTTTTTTTTTTTTTTTTGAGGGAGGCTTGGATGGCTTTGCATTTCCCCCTTAGAATCGCCTTTGCTGTATCCCATAGGTTTTAGACTGAAGTGTCTTCATTCTCATTGGTTTCCATGAATTGTTTAATTTCTTCTTTGATTTCCTGGTTGATCCAAACATTCTTAAGCAAAGTGGTCTTTAGCTTCCAGGTGTTTGAATTCCTTACAAACTTTTTCTTGTGGTTGAGTTCCTGTTTCAAAGCATTGGAGTCTGAGAATATGCAGGGAATAATCTCGATCTTTTGGTATCAGGTGAGTCCTGATTTATGACCCAGTATGTGGTCTATTCTGGAGAAAGTTCCATGTGCACTCGAGAAGAATGGGTATTCTGTTCTACTGGGATTTTTAATGAAAATTTACTTAACTATTAAAGGTGGCTGGCACAATGACAGCAGCCAGGACAGGCTAACTCTGAATAAAGACATTTTTTTTTTCCACATTGTCATAGCATTCAAATTCCAAAATTTTTCACAGTGTTTAAACCAGTGCAAGGACTCCCTTGTGTATCAGTTTATTCTAACAGCTAAAGTAAAGTGCAAAAAAGCTAAAGCCAAAGTGCAAAAATAATTAGTGGGCTCTTCAGAAAAGTAACTCAGGTGCTATTCATACTAACTTCAGGTGATTTACATACACAATCTATGTATGAGTTTTTGTGGTCTCTGATGAGAGTTACCAGGATGACCATGAATTTTTGTTAATGACCATGTATATTTAGGTTTATTTAAAAAGCTTTGTCACTATAAAAATGGAGTGGCATGGGTAAATAAAAGAAAACTATGTTTTCACTCATAGTTCAAATTCTCTTACCTATTGTTAGACCATCCCATTCTCAAAAAAAAAAAAAAATGTAAACAAAACCCCCAAAACTTTTGCCTTCACAAATCCATTCTAGACTGATTCAGATTTTCTTTTCTTTTCTTAATACTAATACTAATAATTCCTCAAGTTATTCCCAAATTATTCCCAAATATTTTTAGTGAAGGTTTAAATATGCAATGAACCACCTTCTCATTTAGAAAGAAAAGAAACCAAAGATGAGGGAGGGGAACAGAAAGAGACTATTACAGTCTCTTAGGGGAGACCATGATAGGCAGATTTCTGCCTCCTGGTATTCACATCTCTGTGTAACCCCCTTCTCTTGGGTATGAACCTGCCCTGTCTGGCACCTTAATTACAGCCCTGTGAGAAACCCTGAATCAGAGGACTCAGGTAAGCTGTGCCCTGGTTCATAACCCATACAAATTTTAGGTTTATAAATGTATGCTCTTTTTAGTGACTACATTTGGGAGCAATTTATTACACAACAGTATACAATGAATATAAGAGCTTTTAAAATTATTCCCATAAACATGCACCCTGTCCATGTTCTATCCCAGTAACTTGGCACTACATCATAGATTTTTAAACATTTGACCATATTCCCCAGGAGAGCTTGATATAATCACCTCTCCTGTTCCTATCCTCTAACCACTTGAAAGCCACTGACTCATCTTTATATTAAAAAATAACAACTTCAATGATTGAGAATGTATGGTACAAGAAGGCCTCCATATTTGTGAATTGAGTTTTGTGTTTCTAAAAGTTCTGGTACATAGCATACCTATTTACACTCTGTGAATTGTTCTAGGTATATGGTTTACCCACATACTCTTTAACAGTGTGATGAAAGAATAGTAATTTTATCATGGTCAATGAGAGAAAATAATGAAACAGACCAGTAGGAAGTGGAGAAATGGGAGAAAAGAATGATAAAAATGATGAAAAGTAACAATTTTAGAATTAGGAAATTCTGGGTTTCAGCATATAATAGGCTATGTGTAAGTTCCTATCATTTAGGATGAAATTATTCAACCTTCAAGGCCCTCTATTTTCCTCATTTATATAATGGGGAAACAATGTAAGTGGAAGAACCCAGCATGTGAGGACCACACAGAGAATGGTGTTTTATATCCTTTCTTCCTTGCGGTGATACAGGACAAATGTATGAGTGGGAGAAACAAAACAGTCTTTTCAGTAATTGAAATTCTTTCCTTTAGCCATTTCATAACATGCTGCTTTTTTTTTTTTTTAAAGATTTTATTTATTTATTTGACAGAGAGAGATCACAAGTAGGCAGAGAGGCAGGCAGAGACAGAGAGAGGAGGAAGCAGGCTCCCTGCCGAGCAGAGAGCCCAATGTGGGACTCGATCCCAGGACCCTGAGATCATGACCTGAGCCGAAGGCAGCGGCTTAACCCACTGAGCCACCCAGGCGCCCTTTTTTTTTTTTTTTTTTTTTAATGCGGGTTCTGAAGCTCACTTGTAGTTTTCTCACATCTCAGTCCAGCATGATGTAGTGGCCAATGGATCTTGCTTTCACTGGGAACTCTAAGTTTAATCTCCAATGGATGAAATATATAAACCAATTTGATTTTAGGAAGACAACTGTATTCATATAAAATAAAATTTCATATAAGTGAAAGAAAACTATATTTTCACTTATAGTTCAAATTCATTTACTTATTGTTAGCTCATCCTATCCTCAAAACAAAGAACATAAACATATACAATTTATGAATCTTCATCAGTTTCTTGTCTATATTTTACATCTCTCCCTCACCTTTTTTATCCTTGTATCTTAGAGGAAAGAGCTAACATAGCCTGGTTTGGTTTAGCTATGCTGAATGCTAAAGATATGTAGCTGGAATAGAGCTGTGATTAAAGGCAAGAAAACCTTAATGTATTCAGGTAGGAACAAGGTTTAACTTGGATAAAGGAGCTTTCTCCACATTATATCTTACTAATATCATGCAAGCAGTGGATTTGAAAATTGGGCTCTTCTGAGTGAAACATTGCCCAGCCCGTCCTCCAGAGACATTCAATGTGTAAATGGATAGGGAATGTATTTTAGAGCTTTTGTCAGACTCTCTTTTATGTCCATGAGTAAATCCTCTCACAGAGTGGAACAAACTGAAAGAAATACAACCCAGGTTTTCAGAGGCAATAATTTATAGTTAATTTGGAGAATTCCTTCACTGCAGAGATCTTGAGCTTATCCAAAGATCTTTGCACCCTTAAGGGCACTATTCCTAATTACGGGCTGATTACTTTTCCTTTAGAGACACCTTCGTCTTTGGATTTGTTCCAGAGCACCCGTGCCCTCCCCAGGAAGTTCTTTGGGGCTAGTTTTCTGGTATCAACTCTTCCTTTTAATTTCAGATTTTCTGTACATTTGTTCAGGGAAACTTGATACTCAGCTTCCCATTTCCCCTTTACCTAGTTAATTCCACCAGGTCCCCTTTTCCTTTTGCTCCCTAGCCTCCATTCTCTGAACACAGACCATCCCTGCCTATCCCAGTTCCAGTTTTGGCCTGCCTTTCACCTGGCAGGACAGAGCTGGTAGAAAATGGAGAGTTGGAGCTTTGCCTTAACCAGCTGGCCAACTCAACCAGTTCAACAGGGAAAAAGTATTTATTGCATGTCCTTAGACCAAAAGATTTGTTTGCCTTTTATAAAAATGGTGTATATTTTTAACTTCTCCATTTGCTCTGTAAACTTCTTTAGATCACACTGTATTTATGTTTGTATCTCCCAGGGTACCACCATATATAGCTTCAGTTGTGTTGTGTAAAATACATGTTTTTCTTGAATGAGATTAAGAGAAAGAAAAGGAATTGAAATTAGTGGGGGAAACAAAATGTATCCATGGCCAGGTATCTTTCAAGTAACAAAACAGATAGCAGAACCTAGGGCTGTTTGACCCAAAGACTTTATACTTCTTTTTACAACATGCTCTTTCACCATTTTAGCTGTGCTGCTGTGATCATGTAAGATACTTCTCTCTGCAATTATTTTTATTATTAAAACCTGTATGGATGTAGCTCATTAGGGGACAGTGGCAGTCTGAAGAAAATTGCAGAAAGATTAAAAAAGTAGATTTATCAAAATTGAATTGGAGGAAACAACATCACTCACTTTATATTTTCTGTTTTTGATTCCTCGTTCACTTCATAAAGAACTTTGTCAAATTTTGGGATTAACACTGACAATGTGTTAATGTAAATAGGATGTAAGACGTAATGATGCTTCTGAGTATAAGAATTTTGATGATCTAGAAAGATTCTCATTTTATTTTATATTCTCATGTAAAATAGTGATATTTAAAATCTTACTACCCTTTAGCAAAATCTGGCAAAATAGCCATTTTCCTCACAACAAGTGTTCATTTTTTAAAATGAGGAATGCTGCTTATATATAAATGAAGCATACTCAAAAATGACAAAAACATTGCTAAATAGTTAAAATTGGAATTACTGGAAAATGAATTTAAGACAAAAATGAAAAACGGGAAGTAAACTATTTTTAAATATTTTATAAATTATAAAGGTATTCTTTGGTCCAGAAAGTTATTAATACTAATACTAATAATTAACCAGTAGTTGAAAACTTTGACTAAAATCTGAAGAAAAGAATTTTAAATTCATGAAGGCCAAATGAATGGAATTGGACAATGAATTACAAATTTAAAAAACTGTTTGAAAAGAAAACTAAAAAAATGCAAAAAGATTCAAAAAGCAAAACAACACTTTTTTTTTTTTTGCAAAAAAAAATTTTAACGTGAAAAAAAAAGCTTAAGACTATAAACAAAATTTAAAGATCATTTTGTCTTGTGTGAAATTTACTAGGCTTAAAAAAATCACTGAATAAAAAGAGCCACTTGAAATCTATCAACTGTTTAGAACACTTGAAGCAGTTTCCTTCCTTTGTGGAACCTGTGGTTTATAAAGTGCCCCTTTTGTACTCCTCTGAACTTTCCTCTTTGAGGTGGGCTCATCTAAATGCTAGGGATTTGTAATCTGAGTTAGGTTGTAATTACCTCCCTGGTTTTGTTCCCAGTAATCCACTACTTTTTTTTAAAGATTGATTGATTGATTGATTGATTGATTTTAGAGAGAAAGAGCTCACAAGGAGGGGGAAGGGCAAAGGGAGAGGAAGAAAGAATCCTCAAGCAGTCTCCCTGCTGAGTGTGGAGCCCTACTTGGTGGCTCCATCCTGGGACCCTGAGATCATGATATGAACTGATATCAAGAGCCAGCGCTCAACTGACTGGGCCACCTAGGCCCCCACTATTTTTTCTTTTTATCTGCTTAAATTCCATTTCAAGGTAATTATGATGGAAATTATTTCTACTTCTGATCTTTTTATTTGTTAGGTACTTCTGTCCTCCATGATGTTGGGCTGGTAGAAATAAAGGGCTACTTAAGATGGCGAAAGTTCCTGCCGCAAAACCCCAGCTCGGACAGGAGAACAAAGACCCAAGCAGGAATGTGAAAACCCTCCTGCCCGGGGCTCCCCTGGACCAATGGGACCCTGACAAGCAGGAGTCTGAGACCTCCGCCAGGGGCTCCAGTGGACCTGGGACCCCCAGGAGCAGGCGAAATATCCAAATAAGGGAAACTTGCCAAAATACCTCTGAACTCCCCTGGAGGCCCCTTAAAAGCCCCCTTCTCCCTGCCTTGGGCACAATCTCTGCCACTCTGCTTTCCAGAGTGGCGGAACCTCGCCTGAGGGTGCCCACCTCCTCCTGGCGAAACTTTCCTGGCTCCCCTTCTCCTGAGCCCTGAAACTTCACCAGAGAGTGTTTTTAATAAATCTTGCCTTGCACCCACTTTGCCTGGTGTTGTGTTTATCTCGCCAGAAAAACTTTACACATGACTTTTGTGCATGTGGCTGAAATAGATAGATCTAGTCCTAGAACCTTGTCTGTGCTCTGACATAATTTCAATTCATTTCAGTCCTAGAAGACTTCTTTCTGTTTGACAAATTCCATGCATATTTTTTCACCTATCCATTTTCTCTTTAAGGAGTCTTTTAAGCTTCCTCTTACCTTCTTGAACTACCTCCTACTTCAGGCCAAGGATCACAGGAAAAGGAAGTCATGTGACTTTTATCTGATAATGGAATAAATCTTGTTTGCAGACTGCTTTCCTTTAGGAACTCCCTAATAGTATGTGACTTTTGGAACTTTCATTGATAAAGCTATTTTTTAAAATACTCTGATTATTTTTACTTCATATTGTTAAATGAAAACTAAATTGATCTGATTTAAGCTGTATGGATTAAAATAAAGGTAATTGAGGGATGTGATGATGATATTCTTATGGCTCAAGTAATTTAGAGATGTAAAATTTAGTGAATAATGCTCCCAAACAGCTCTATTTTCCTTCCTATTATCTCTCATGATGATATTGGAACAAGGAGCTGTTAAAAGAAAGCTTATAAAATTCCCCATTGTTCATATTCCCATGTAAATCTTACAAAGAGGTATTGAGGAACATTATCAAAGAATGTGAATGGTAAGAAAGAATAATTCATCTATGAGGTAGAATTCATAAACAGAACCTAATCTGCTTGAGAGGGAGAATGTAACTTACTGATGCGAATGACAATTACAGTCCACTCTTTTGGTTTAAGTAATTCATGAGTCAATATCATTCTGCTAATCAAGTTATTAAAATAAGTAACAAGGGAATGAATAATTAGTCCTCTAATTTGTCAAACATAACACCAACCTGGTTATCATGTACCTTGAAATAGATATTACCTTTTAAGCAGTCATTCTAGATATTATAAAAGTTGGGTTATAGCAACTCTTAGCCACTGAATTTTCAGAATTTTAAGAAAAAAGGTGGGTAAATAATTGGACATATGTTATTGGGTTAAATATTATATCCAAGCCTTTTCTAACTCAGTAAAGTTTTGGGTAAACCAAGATTATGCATTGAGTTTATTATATAAGCACAACATAAATTCAATTAGGTTAAAACTCCGACTTTTTTTTAATAGAGTACATGTTTCTAAAATGTGGAAAACAGTATGGAGAATATGTTGATGTCTGTTGTTTTGTGTGTTGTCTACCTTGCTACTGCTTTCTTGTACTGATAACTATAGCTTATGTACATTTTTTGAGTAATTTCCTCACAGTAAAGATTCATTAATAGCTTTAAGACAAGTGTACTTTTGTCAAAAATTACGAGTTTGGAGTGCCTGGGTGGCTCAGTGGGTGAAAGCCTCTGCCTTTGGCTCAGGTCTTGATCTCAGGGTCCTGGGATCAAGCCCCACGTCAGGCACTCGGCTCAACAGGGAGCCTGCTTCCCTACTTCTCTTTCTGCCTGCCTGTCTGCCTTCTTGTGATCTCTGTCTGTCAAATAAATAAATAAAATCTTTAAAAAATTAAAGTTAAATAAAAATTTTAAAAAATCAAAAAGATTAACCAGATTATTAATAACAACTTCCATTAGTTTTCTCATGCATTACATCACATATTATGTTATTGAAGCTTCAATGGAGCAGATTACTGATTTTAGGTGCCATATAGCTAGCAAGGTGTCATTACAAATACTTTAAGTCAAAGCTAAGAAAATAAGACCTATAAAATGGTATATCTGGGCAACTTAAGCCTTTTAAATCTATCATCCTTTTAAATCTATCATCTGTTATGCTTCAATTTGACTTGGAACCAAACATTTGCAATGTATTGTTAGATCTTTAATTAATTGCATTAGTTAGACAAAAAATGTTTCCATTCCATTTAAGAAAACATCATTTGGTATCTCTTTTTTAATCATAAATATAGAAATAATGCTAAAAATAGATATTAGTGTATTTTTTTTTTAAAAACTGATCTTGATGTCTGAGAGTTTGAAGGAAAGACTATTGGAAAATAATCACCTAATCAGCAATCAATATGATCCTTCTGTGAAATTAAATAAAAGTTACAAAACAAAGACCCTTAGCTCTAACAATTTATCATTAATTAAATTAAATATTGTTTTTATTTTGAAAACTATTTAAGAATCTATAGCTGTTAACAATGCTGTTTATTCTTTATTAGCACAAACATGATGGAGATTCCCTAGCAGATTAAAGTTTCCTTCCTTTTGAATTATTTATTAAAATAAAGTTGAAAAGGTACTAGAAACCAGATCCCAAAAGAAAGGTCCACAAAACAATGAAAATTAATGAACTGCCAATAGAATAGCAAGCATGAATGTGGTTAGAAATAATCATTCAGCCATGCTGCAGGCTCCCACCTCAGAGATGGCAGAATCCATTTAGACCAGAGCATGACAGATAAACCTTCAACAGATTCTTGCCCTCATTCCTAGATGCCCTCTAATCTATCTCAGGGCAATCAAATCTCAATTTTACAGATGCATTAGCCTTTACGGATGTAGTCTGTGTATATGGGGGAGGGGTGAGTCAGCTTCCCTGATACCAACACAGAAAGGATTTAGTATGTCATAAAATTCAGAATATTTTTTTCTATCAGTCAAGATAGGTTAAGATATATTGCAGTAAGAAACAATACATTTCAATGGATTTAAAATAAGAAGCTTTAATTCTCACTTATATAACATATCAATCACACATTCAGTAAGTGTTCTGTTCCATGTTGTCCTCAATTTGGGAACCTGGTGTCGTAGATTATTAATCCGGAACATTAATGTTCTCTGGCAGAAGGAAAGAGACCATGGCAGAGTGGAATACTGACTCTTCTTTATATCTTCTCTTTGTTTGCTGATAATTTCCATTTTACATTTATTTTTAAAGTTTTCATGATTTTTCTCTCAAGCATTTTAATAAAAATCACCTTAGAGTCTTGTTAGCTAATTCCAACATTTGTGTCATCTTAGCTTTGGTGTGTACTAATTGTCTTTTTCCATATGAGCTTTTTGTGATTCTTTGTATATTGAGTAATTTTGTATTATATCCTGGACATTTTGAATATTAAGTTGTAAGACGTGGGTCTTGTTTAAATCCTACAAAGAAGGTAGAATTTTTATATTAGAAAAGTTATTAGGTTCAGGCCTTAAGTTCTGTTTTGCCTTCTGAAGACTGTGGCTCCAATTTAAGTTTAGTTAGCTTCAGATATGTCCAGGTTGTTTCCCACCCCACCTTCAGCAGGCACAGTGACCTGGGTGGTTGTTTACCCCTTAGTTCGGTTCACAAATTCTTGCTATGCTAATTAAGATCAATTCCTTGTGAATGAAGGCTCTGAGATGAGCCCTGGAACACATAGACAGCTTTATGGGATTGCTTTCATGAACTCCTTCCTCTCTGTTACTTCCTTAGTATTTTCTGGCTCTCTAGGTCTCCCTTTTTCAGGATTCTGGCCCAAATCCTGGGCCTTTAGTTGCCCCACTTAGCTGAACACTTTTGTGTTTGGGCTTACTTCTGTACCCAGCCCACAAAAGGACAGAGAAAAAAAAAAAGTAATGGATGGTCCTGCATTTTTGGGATCTTAGCTTCTTCAGCAAGAGAGGAAGGTTCCCCCTTGCTCAGAGATTTGGCTTCTTCTACCCCTCTCATTGGTCACCACAGTGGGATTGTTTAGGGAATGGAATGTGAAAGAATGTGAAAAAGAGAAAGAGGAGTATAAGGGAGGGTTTCCATGTTCTTTTTGGGTGTTAGAAGCTCCCCTTTTTGCTTCTCAAGTCAGAATTGGAAGGTTTTTCCTGTGGCTCTCTTTGTGACATAGTGCTTACATCTACTCTGGGATGATACTGGGAGAAAAATGGTAAGCCTGTTGTGCACTTCAAATTCTTTGTTCTTCCCCAGTGTGCCTGCTGTAATTTTCTTTATAGAGTTTTTGAATAAGTACTCCATGATTTCTGTTCAGGTTTTGTAATTGGATCAGGGGTGAGAAATGGGTGCGGTATACTTAGTCCATGTTACTGACTATTGGATCTAATATTAGCTCTTAAAGCTTTCACCCAGAAATGACACATTATTTCTATTCACATTTTATTGGGCATAGGAAGTCAAATAGCCATACCTATTTTCAAAGAGGAAAAGAAATGCAACATTATTACATGTTCTGAAGGAGAATAAGAGGTATTTGGTAAACAGAACCCATGACTATCCACAGTGCGATAGTTTGGACCTCTAGAATGAACTTCTTAAATCAAACCCAAGCACCAATTGATTGTACCTAATCTAGAAGTATAATGATTGTCTTGAAAGCATAAATATGGGATTCTATACCATCAAAATCTATGGTTATCTTTGTGGGGCCATCTATAGTCTAACTACTTAAAAGAAGAGTCAATGATGGTGCGCTCCATTTGTATAATCTTGAATTTATATGCTGGTACAAGGTAAAGAAATGATCCAAAGATGGGATCAAAGGGAAATATATCTGTATTATTGAATATTAGCTAGAAATAAAATACAACTTAGAAAGCACAGTTTAGTGGAATAAACTTGTGATAGGAAGTCATATAGATCTGTTGATATTATATGTTTTCTAAATTAGTCAATACTACAGTTTAATTAAAATTGATTCCAGAAACCTCCAAAGGAGATTTTGGCACAGCATATCTATTATGTTTCATATCAATATGTTCCTATCCTGCCAAGATTAATTAGCTTTCTTCATTTTTCCCTAAAGTAAGTTATTTGTTCCCACAAAAATAGAACTTTCATTTTGTTTGACTTAGGCACAGAGTTCAGTTCTAAAGTTCTGCTTCACTGGAGAACAATTTAGAAAAAGAAAATTGTTACATAATCTTTCACTAACCTGGAGAAGGTATAGAGCAAGGATTTAGATCTAGTTTCCAGGTAATACAAAGGAAATATGTAACAGCAAGTAATTCTCAGTGAACTTATATTAACATGACTCACAACAAGAAAATCATTCAATAAAATATGCTGAATGGGAAATGATTCAGTGAAAATATTATTCAGAACAGGCAATTACTGAGTGAAGGTATTACCCACAGAAGACAATTACTCAGTGAAAATATTACAGGGAGCAGGCAAATATTCAATCAAACATTTGACAAGGAGAGCAATTATTCAATAAACAATCATATAATTGTACCCAATGGAGCATGCCTGCCATAAGGCGTACAAATCATTTGCAGATACTCAGGATGATGTTCTGACTGTTGCAAATGTGGATAATTTATGGTTCTCATTTGTCATTGTTGAGATAATTTCATTTCAGTTTTACTTTCAAGTGAATACCATTAAAAGTGTGTACAGCCATACTGAAAATCAATTTTTCAAACAATCCTATTTCAAAATTTTTTGTCTCCTCTCATATCATTCTCTTCTTTGTCCTTTCTCTGTCTTTATTTCCTCTTTTTATACCTGCTTCTTCCTGTATCTCACTGTTTTTTCCTTTCTCTTAATATATTTTAAAGAGTAAGTCTGAATATTAAAATGCCCACATTTATTATTTAGTCTTCTCTCTGTAAATCACTTATGAATGTGTTTTCTAGAAGGAAACATTACTAAAAGTTATTTATCACACACTGATGGATTACAGGTATAATTTTCAATGTAAGACTAAGTGAGAATGTAATTGTACCTTCAGGAAGTTCACAGACTAAAATGGTAACAGTGGATGAATCAATGAATACATACTTCAACCATTAACACTACTGACTGCTTACTCTCTGTCAGTCACAGTGCTAAGAGGTACATACAAATGACAGTTCCTATTCTCAAGGAGTGTGTAGACTAGTGGTAGAACTGGTTCACAAGCCAAAAAATGTCAACAAGATATGGTAATTGCTGAGAGAGGTGTGCATAAGTGGATGGGGGAGCAAAGATTTGAGTTCAAGATAAGCTACCTTGAGGTATTAGATCCTGTGCTGTGTGGAAGAAACATGAATATTTAACCAGGTCAAGAAAGATGAGAAACGAGCCTTTTGCCAATCAAACATATGGTAAGTATGGGGACTCCAAGTAGTTCAGTGTCTCAGCATGTGATATGAAATTGGGTCAGTGGTAGGAAAGGAGGCTGACAAAATATGTACATGGGAAGATCAATGCACAATTAATTATTACTCCTCCTTTACTTGTCTTTAAATGTCTTTTGCTATATATTGTCTTCTCCCTTTTCCAGTTTCTAATGGAGGATTCAATATAGCTGATTTTCCTCATCTACATTGTTACAGAGAGGATTGAAAAGTGCTTGCTTCAATACATGAAGAACAGTTTCAGAGTGGTGAATAACACTGGCAATGCATGGAAAAGAGGTTGAAGGATAAGAGCATAAAGCATAAAGAACTGAATCCTGTGACATAACACACCAGCTACTGCCATATTTTCTTAGGGTCCAACAGGAATAGCCATCATTCAACTTGCTTGGTAAAAAAAAGCTTGAGGAGGGCTATATGGTCACCAGCTGTCTTTGTATCTAATATTCCTTAACCTTCTCTTGGTAACTGCATAGCCAGTGCCCTGCTGGGGATCAACTCTCCCTCAGGCTCACCAGTGTGATTTGTGCAGCATGGACTCCCATTCCCAGTTCCAGGGGTTCATAACAATCAAGGTTTCCACTCTTTGATGGTGTTAATGACTTTTTTTTTTTTTATCCAGGGGAAACATATAACCCCTTTAATGGCCAGGAAGCTTTCACTTATCTTCTGGATTGTGTAGAGTGCTGGAGTGAGGCACAAGTGCTGAGCTGTCTTTCTAGATAGTAGGGTGGCTAGCCTGAGAAGAATGCCTACACAGGGCTTCCACACCATGGGAGAGCATGTGGGTGTGCAGTATATTTTAGTGCCCTGATTAAGCCATTAGGAAGCCATTTCTCTGTCCCTTGAGTTTTTCAGACTTTGCCAGCTAATGTGTTTTCCTTTTTCTGCTTAAGCTTGAATTGGATTTTATGTTTTTGGAAACCAGAACACTCTTGATGGAAAGGCTGAAAAATTGAAATGGTTTGTCAGGTGGCTGCAAAATATTTGTTTAGTTACATACTAAACTAATTAAACTAAATAAATGAATCTGCTAAATTCTCCATCAATAATGGCAGTTCCTTATGTATGAATGACCCTTTATAGTTGCAAATCCTTTTTACATACATTATCTTGCTTCTTCGTAATAAATACTGAAGGAGATAGTATTTACCTCTTTTGTTTTCAAGGAATTAATTGTTTACTCAGGTTATGCAATGCATGAGTGTCTTGGGCACAAACTCAAGCCTTCTAAGTACTTTGAAGGCTTTCGCTAAGATACTTTTACATCTCTAACTACTATCATGTGCACTTCAAAAACTCACATTATACTCTACATTTTTATAGCTTTTAAGAGATGAGCATTAAGAAAAGTGTTCCTCCAGGTTTCTTTGTAACTGTGACATTTAGAGATTAGTGGAATAGAATGATAGGGAGGAGAGGATTGTTTTTAAAATGCAATTTTAAAGTAAAGTTATAAAAAAAATTTTAAAGTGACTAATGAAAAATAAAAGATAGTTTATTATAAATAGGAAATTTCAAATTTGCTTTTTGGTCTTAACATCATCAATTGTATTGTAACCCTTTGTGCTATTATAGTCTTGAATATAGCCTTATTCTCTAGGTCACCAGTGTCTGTCACTTTAGAATTATTTATTTATTTGTTTCTTTGTTCATTGATTGATTGATTGATTGGAATCTCTTTATTTGTCTTCCCTTTTAGAGAAAGAAAACACACGAAAAACAATCTTTTAAAAACAAATACATTTTTTTTTTAGAATTGTCAAAAAATTGTTTGGAATTTTTGCCTTTGTTGTTTTATTTTTTCTCTTGATATGTAATTTATATATAACATTAATTTCAGGTGTACAACATAATTATTTGATATTTGTATATATTGTAAAATGATCACCACAATAACTTTAGTTAATATCCATCATCATACATGGTTATAGAAATGTTTTTTTTTGTGATGAGATCTTTGAAAATCTATTCTCTTAGCAAGTTTCCAATATGTGATAACAGTATTATTAACTATAGTCATTATGCTGTACATTATCTTCCTGTGGCTTATTTTATAATTGGAAATTTATACCTTATGTTAGTGTTTTTCTAATGTAGTACTTGACATTTAATTCTCCAAATGCTCTTTTTTTTAAAAAGATTTTATTTATTTATTTGACACAGAGAGAGAGATCACAAGTAGGCAGAGCAGCAGGCAGAGACAGAGGAGAAGCAGGCTCCCTGTTGAGCAGAGAGCCCGATGTGGGGTTCGATCCCAGGACCCTGAGATCATGACCTGAGCCGAAGGCAGTGGCTTTAACCCACTGAGCCACCCAGGCACCCCTAATTCTCCAAATATTCTTGATATAGTTTAGTTCTTGGGACAATCATTACCCTCATGAACTCTCTCTGCCTCTGATAGATATGGTTTCCCCCCAAGAAGTTCTGGCTGGAGTCATAGGAGAGCTAGACAAGTCTTATTGGGAACCTTCTATAATCAATTTAAATTCTGGGTCTGTTTTTGTTGAAATAAAAATTCTGGAAAGGTAATGTATGAGCCTTTGCAGTTAAAAAATAATAAGTATTTTCCTTTTGAATAAAAGTGTAGTTGTTGCACACTTACTCAATGTTAATCATATCCTTAGGAACTAGAGAGAGTTTCCTTAAAGAGTCGCTCCTGTCTTAGGTCATCATATTAATAGGAGAATAAAATACCCTTGCAGAAACAGAATAAAAAGACCTCTTTTCTCACTTGAACTTCATCTAAGTATATCAAATATAATATATAATACTTCAACTTGAACTTTAATAGTACACTCTGTGAAGTTTTGATAATATTTATTCACCTTTTGCCCTGGCAGTTAATTACTCACTTATGCATCCTTTCTCCTCTGAGTAACTTGTGACCTTACTAAAAGCATAGATGAAACTTTTAAAAATATTGTTATCCTATACCTCCCTCCTGAACACATAGTATAATCCATAATATTATTAGATGTTCAGTGTATGTCTGTTGATGATCTTGGAAGCAGATCTGCACCATATTGGTCCAAAGCATTGCATATGCAATTTGTTTTAAAAGGAAGAAATACAGATCAAGTTCTAGTATGATGATGGTAAACAGGTAAACTGATATTGATAGTGAAAATATAAAAGAATATGAGTATTTTGGAAAGCAATTTGGCTCTTATGATGTGTGAGGTGAGGATCTTTTAGGATCCATAAAAGTATTGAAGTTTTTGGCCCTGCCATTATATTAATAAAGATTTTATACTAAGGAAGTAATTACTCAATGGAAAATGATGTCAATTTATTCAACAATTTTGAATGCCAGCTATATGTCAGGTACTATTGTAGATACTTGGCCTCTGTCATTCAACAAAATGGACCTTATAGTCTAATTGACAGTGACAAGTAATAAATATAATAATTATAAATGATTAAACTAAACAAGGTACTTGGTAGTAGTGAGTGCTTTGGAAAAAGAAGAGTGGAATAAGGATCAAGGATACAGAATTAGGGACTAAATTTTTTTTTTTAATTTTTTATTTTTTATAAACATATATTTTTATCCCCAGGGGTACAGGTCTGTGAATCACCAGGTTTACACACATCGCAGCACTCACCAAAGCACATACCCTCCCCAATGTCCATAATCCCACCCCCTTCTCCCAAACCCTCTCCCCCCAGCAACCCTCAACCCTCCTACACTGTTGGTGGGAATGCAAGCTGGTGCAGCCACTCTGGAAAACAGCATGGAGGTTCCTCAAAATGTTGACAATAGAACTGCCCTATGACCCAGCAATTGCACTATTGGGTATTTACCCTAAAGATACAAACATAGTGATCCAAAGGGGCACATGCACCCGAATGTTTATAGCAGCAATGTCCACAATAGCCAAACTATGGAAAGAACCTAGATGTCCATCAACAGATGAATGGATCAAGAAGATGTGGTATATATACACAATGGAATACTATGCAGCCATCAAAAGAAATGAAATCTTGCCATTTGCGACAACATGGATGGAACTAGAGCGTATCATGCTTAGCGAAATAAGTCAAGCAGAGAAAGACAACTATCATATGATCTCCCTGATATGAGGAAATGGTGATGCAACATGGGGGCTTAAGTGGGTAGGAGAAGAATCAATGAAACAAGATGGGATTGGGAGGGAGACAAACCATAAGTGACTCTTAATCTCACAAAAGGGACTAAAATTTTAAATGGAGTTTTGGGATAGATCTTATTGAGAAAGTCATATGTAAGCATTGCAGAAAGAGAAGGTTACCACATGATATCTGTGGGAAGATGATGAGCAACAAATACAACAGTGCTAAGGTGGGAAAATGGTTTGCATGTTGCAGGAAGAGCTAAGAGAGCAGTTGAGGGTGATGGAGTGAATCAAGAGGAAAGTGTTAGAAGGTTAAGTTGGGGAGGTAAAATGGGAGCCCAGATCATGTACGGCCTTGTTGGCCTTATAAGGAATTTGGCTTTTACGCTGAAAGAAATGAGGATCTTTGCAAGATTCTGAGAAAAAAAGAAAGTGGCCAAGATCTAATTGACATTTTAAAAGGATCACTCTTGTTTCTTTGTTGATAACAGCCCATAAATAGGAAATGATTGAGGTTGGGTAACCAGCTCAGAAACATGGTAGGCTGAATAATACCTCCCCCCAAGATATCCATATCCTAATTCCTGAAGCCTGTGAATGTTGGCTTATGTGGCAAAAAAAGATTCTGTGGATGTGATCAAATCAAAGATACTGAGATAGGGAGATTATTTGGGATTATCCTGGTGGGCACTTCAAATGCAACCACATGTATTCTAAGAGGGAAGCAGAGGAAGATTTGATCACAAGCAAGAAGAGGGCCATGTGATGGAAGCAGTGTCAGAGACAGAAGATATTCTAACACTGGCTTTGAGTATTAGAGAGGAGGCCATGAGCCAAGAAACACAAAGAGTGCAGCTCTAGTTGCTGGAAATGGCAAGAAAGCAGAGAAGGCAAGAAAATTATTCTTACCTACAGCCTCTTGAGGGAGTATGGTCCATTGATACCTTGATTTTGGCTCAGTGATAGTGGTGTTGGAGGTATGGCCTTAAGACCTTTAAGAGAATAAATTTCTATTTTTCTAAGCCACCAAGTTTTGGTCATTTGTTATAGAAGCTGTAGAAAATTATTGTTCTTACCCAACAAAGAGATGATGCTAGTTCAGACAAGGATTGTAAGGAGCTGGAAAGAACAACTGCATGTTGAATAGGTTTTATATGTGAAATAAATAGAATTTTTACTCAGATCAGAAGTGGGATATGAAATAAAGGGAACCAAAAGTAGCACCAAAGTTTTTGCCTAAACAAATGTTAAAATTTTACATTGGATGAAAATTTCCATGTCGAGGTTTTTCTAGGGGCAACCAGGAATTCTATTTGAAGCATACTGGATTTGAGATTTTTTTTAAGGGATCTAAGTGGAGATTTGAATAGGCAGTTGGATATAAAAGCATGGAGTCTGGAAGAGAGATCTTTGGCCCATAATACAAATTTGGGAGTTATTGACACATATTTGGCACTAAAAGCCGTGAGATGAGGTGAGATAGTCAAGGGAGTAAATATAAACAAAAAAGAGAACTAAAGCCTGATCCATTGGGAACTCCACACTACAGGCTTTGAGGGAAGCTCTGTGTATGAAAATAACCATTGTAAGGATGTTTACAGAAAATGTGTGAATAATATTAATGTCCAAAAATAGGGATTGTTGGGGCTGGGTGGCTCAGTGGGTTGGGGCCTCTGCCTTCGGCTAGGGTCATGATCTTGGTGTCCTGGGATCGAGCCCTGCATCAGGCTCTCATTTTCAACCTCGGCTGGGAGCCTGCTTCCCTCCTCTCTCTCTCTGCCTGCTGCTCTGTCTACTTGTGATCTCTGTCTGTCAAATGAATAAATAGCAAATCTTTAAAAAAAAAAATAGGGGTATGTTTATGTCACCCTGGGTACGTCAATTCAATGGAATTATCCATTCACTAAAAATAATTAGTATGATGACAGTGGAAGTAATTATCATCAATTATTAAGTAAAATAAAATAGAACTCAAAATGAGTATATAATTTTAAGAATGAATACGAAAAGGCATTTTATAAGATTAATACTGTGGTGTTAATTTTTGGTTTCTTATACTGAGCAACTTTCCAGTTATGTTTTCTATAATGCACAAAAGCCCCTCTGAGATAATACTGAATAACTTCATGGTCTTTATTTAGCAATAATGTAAATGGAAAACACATTGAAAAGAATTAGTGAAACATTTTAAAATCATGTTTCTTTTGAATCACAGTCATTTTAAAAGAATTTTACAATATATATGTATAACACAATTATTTATTCTAGATATCAACTATTTTTGTAGTTGAAGGAATAAATATGGTAGTAAGTCAGTTACCTAATGGTAAAATTTGAATTAGAACTATTCTTTCACATTACTGCCTTAGGGAATCTGACTCTATGAGTGACCTAACAGAGCTGCTTGTTTGTGTTACTTTTATGATAGACCTAAGTATGATATTAGACTAATAGGGTAGGCTGCTCTTGCCTTGTGCATATATATTCAGTTGCACAGTAGTACTTGACACTGAAAGGATCTCAGATCTTTGGGGTTTCACTGGAATAGCAGTGCACAGGAAATTTGTGTCCTTGAGGTCATGATGGAAAGGAAAATCTTTGCTGTTTTGCTTTTAGTTGATAAGGATTTTCAATTACTTATATGAAAATGACACCTTATCAATTAAAGAAATTATTGGAAATAATAAACTAAGATAATTTTTTTTCAAATACCAAGTCAATCTCCACTCAAACTCTTATTTTCAACCTATTTCTTAGTGTTTGTGTATTTTCTACACTCATAACATTTATAAAATTTATAGATTTTTCAGCATAAACATACAAATTACATCATAGATACTGAAAGATTGTATTAACAGGGAAAGTAGAATCATATATATTAAGTCAAGGTTTAGTTGAAATGCTGAAGGTCTGCCTTAAAAGGATCAAAGTTCAACTTTCTTCAGATTTATGTGAATTTTTAAAGTTGGAATGCTTTTGTTAAATGATCCTCTAAACTACTGCTTTCCCCCCATCCTGTTGCTGTAGAGACTCTTATAGCTTAATGAAAGCCATCTTCCTTGTGAAAAAGAGAAAAGGGAAGGAAAAATATTGATGTAAACATTAAACAAGGAACATGACCTATTAGATGTGAATTTGATAATGGAGATATTTGGAAAAAGATCAAATTTTCAAGAAAGATGATCTACTTATTTTTGATTTCTCAGAAATAGGAATTTAGGCTATGCTAACCATGAATTGGTTTCTGTTATTTTTAGCAATATGGTAGAAGTTTAATATTATATGGAGATACATTTAGAGTTAAATTTTTATAGTGTTAGAATAATTCATCAAAGAAATAAAAATGAAGTCTCTTAACTGTTTAAGTATTTTAATGCCAAACATCTGCTTTATTGATTTTTCACTAATATAATTTCATTAAAAACCCTTAAAAATTCCATTGCTTGAATTTTATTTTTCCCACAAGCTGATTTGTAATATGTGGACATAGGTTTGACTTGAAAGGGTAGCTGGAACAAAAATGCTTAGCATTCAGAGAGAAGAAAATTATGTTATCTCTAAGGAAATTCACCCATGATTTAGAGTCTCTTATAGTATTATAAAGCATCACCCAAAAACTTGGAAGATTTCTTTAAATTTGAAAAGCAATAATAGGATTTCCATTTCTGGCTCTGATGAAGTTTCTTGTGGAAATCCTGCCAAATCAACTAAGACAGCCAAATAAAATATAAAACATAACTTTTTTTTGAAGACATCAGACTTCTAGGATAACAAGACTTAAGGGGACAAAATCTTGGGAAAGTAGGATTCATGCACAGATATGAGCTGATATTCTATAGCCACTTTTATTTTTAAGGCATTGCTGATATTTGGTGCAGGGCAAGAGGCTGGGAGTTCCAACTAAAGGTTCAGAGGACTACTAGTGAAAGGTGGAGAGGAAAAAACACAGATACTAGCAGGATACAGAGAAAAAGTTGTAGAGACTTAAGATTCTAGCATTTCAATGAAAAGAGATAGGTGAACAGCTGACACCAACAACACTGATTTTTCTGTCAATATATCTGTGTAATTCTAAAACTGTCTGTGGCTGGCTAGGCAGAGTAAGAAGCTAAGCAGAAAGCCCTTGAGATGCAGACTAGGGTTGATAGCAATTTTGTGATAAGGATTAGAATTAGGACATTCCAGAGGGAGAGACTCTGATGAATACACAGACTCTCCACGGGAAACAGTAGAGGGTCACTTCCTATGAATGAACTCAAGATAATGGCAATCATACCTCTAGAGAGCTAAGTCCTCAGTGCGATTAAGGTGATTGGCATTGCACTATGAACTGCCAAAGGAAAAGTTAAACCCTCTGTATAGGAAGATAACATGGTTTATAACTTCTATAATTTTTCATACATAATGTTTTCCATTTAGTTAAGAAATTGCCACATAGGCAAAATTACAAGATCACATGACTAGAAACTAAGAGAAAAACAACATACCCAATGGTGATCCAGACATTGGTCAAGGACTTTAACATTTTTGTGATTAACTTGTGGGGAAATATATGGAAAGAGTGAAGAATTCACCAGAGAACCGGTGTTTTTTTTTTTTTTTTTTTTTTTTTTTTAAGATTTTATTTATTTATTTGACAGAGAGAAATCACAAGTAGATGGAGAGGCAGGCAGAGAGAGAGAGAGAGGGAAGCAGGCTCCCTGCTGAGCAGAGAGCCCGATGCGGGACTCGATCTCAGGACCCCGAGATCATGACCTGAGCCGAAGGCAGCGGCTTAACCCACTGAGCCACCCAGGCGCCCAAGAGAACCGGTGTTTTTGAAATGGAAAAGAAAATCAGTTTGAAATTCTAGAAGTGAGTAATACAATAACTTAGGAACTCAGTAGTTGGGTTTAATAGCAGACTTTGACAGAGAAGAAGATATGCTGAGCGAACTGAAAGGTAGGTTAATAGGAGCACAGAATGAAAAGGATGAAAAATACAGAAAACTTGTAAGAGTCTTATGGGACACAGTGAAAAGATCTAACATAGTTAATGGAATCTTAGAAGAGAGAAGAAAAATAGTGCAGAATTGATATTAGAAATAGCTGAGAACAGTTCAATATAGGTGGAAGATATAAAGCTACTGATGGAAGAAATGCTGCAAACCTCAAGTATGAGGAACACAAAGAAAACCATCACACTTAGACATACATAGTCAAACTTCTGAAAACCAAAGACCAAAAAAAAAAAAAAAAAAATCCTAAAAGCATCTAAGAAATTTAGAGATTAAAAACAAATAAATAAACAAAACCCCAAAATATCTTTATGGAACAAAAGTAAGATTGATAGTTGATTTTTCAGTGGAGACCATGAAAGCCAGAAGAAAATGTATGAAATATTTAAAATACTAAAAGAAAACAACTTGCAACTAAGAATTTTCTATTCAGAAAAAAAATTACCTTTAAAACTTCAGTTGAAATCTTTACAGAAACCAAAACTGGGAGATATTGTTGAGACCTATACTAAAAGAAATACTGAAAGGAATCTTCTATCCAGGATGACTTTAAGCTGTTGGATCCTCAGAAATGCAAGAAATACTTAAAAGAAATAGGAAAGATAAATATTTAGGTAAATATAAGTGAATGTTGATTTGTAAACAAAAACAATAAAGTCTTGTAGAGTTTTGAATACATAGTATTAAAATACACAACAATAATGTTAAGAGTCAGGAAGTAGGTCAAAGGAATTAAGATGTTGTAAATTCCTGGTCGTGAATTAATAATTGTATTAGAGAATAATAAATCAAAGATTGAGGGCACATGGTTGGCTCAGTTGTTAGGCATCTGCCTTTGACTTGGGTCATGATCCCAGGGTCCTGGATTGAGCCCCATGCTGGGATCCTTGCTCAGCAGGAAGCCTGCTTCTCCCTCTCTCACTCCCCCTGCTTGTGATCCCTCTCTCACTGTCTCTCTCTCTCTGTCAAATAAATAAATAAAATCTTTAAAATCAATCAATCAAAGATTGTGTAATCTTTAGGATAGCCACTAAATGAAAAATGAAGCAATGTAAATAGTTTGCCTTTGTCCTGGTCGCATCCTTGGAAGAAGGAGTGACAAACTGTTGGTGATTTCACATGGGGAGCAATCTCAAAAACAAGTGGCTTCTTAGTAATTCATTCAAGATCATAATGATCATGATTAGACAGCTTTTAAGGGCATGAGCTATGAATCCAAAATATAAACTTTAAAGAACACTGATATGAGGCAGAACTTGAGAGATAGGACCTGGATTTGACATTCATTATAAGACTTCAAGGTTGTAGGGTAGCATGGTATGGAAGACATGGCTAGTTGTATATGCAGTGTCCACTTTTCCATTTTTATGTATTTTATGCAACCAGATGCATATAGATATTCAAAATATTCACTTTTCCAATTTCCTTTACCTGAGGGAAGTCAGTTCTGACCTTCAGATTTAAAATAAAAATCTACTCAAGATTTTTGGAAAAGTATCTATGTTACCCCTTTCTTATTCTTCCTTTTCATCCAGGCTGAGTTGAGTATTGCCATCTGGAGAGAGTAACAGCTATCTTGAGATCATGAGGACAAAAGATACATGCTAAGGATGGCAGAACAGAAAAACAAACAGAACCTGGGTCTTTACTGTTATCTTTAAGCAGTTAGCTATACAAGACATGATCTAACCTTGAAGAATTTTTTTTCTTATTAATTTTTTAAAATTTCAGTATAGTTGACACACATTAAATGTATGTATGTATGTATGTTAAATGTATGTTAAATGACACACATTGTTTCAGATGTACAGCTTAGTGATTTGACAGTTTATACATTAGGCTCTGTTCACTACAAGTATAGCTACCCTCTGTCCCATTCCATCACTGTTACAGTATCACCCACTGTATTCCTTATGTTGTGCTTTTTATTCCCATGACTTAGAAATTCCATACTCTCTCTCTCTCCCCTTTGCCTGATTTGCCAACCCCAAGCTTCCTCCCCTCTGGCAACCATTAGTTTCTTCTCTGTATTTTTAGTTCTTATTCTGCTTTTTGTTTATTCATTTTTTAAGATTCTGTTGATGTGTAGAATCATATGTCTATGTCCATATCATTCTGAATGCGTCTGACCTTGTCTGTTCTCGGAACCTAAGCAGGGTTAGGCCTGCTTAGTGCTTAGATGGGATATGAGTAGAATCATATGCTATTTGTCTTCTTCAGTCTGATTTATTTCACTTAGCAAAACAGCCTCTAGGTCCATCCATGTTATCTCAGCAGGCACAGTCTCATCTTTTGTTATGACTTTGTAATATTCCATGGTATAAATATACCACATTTTTCTTAGCCATCTGTCTGTTGGTGTGCAATTAGATAGCTTCTGTGCTTTCCCTACTGCAAATAATGTTAAAATAAACATAGGGTGCCTGTATCTTTTCAAGTTAGTGTTTTCACTTTCCCTGGGTAAATACCCAATAGTGGAATTATTTTATCATATGGTATTTATATTTTTACTTTTATAAGGAACATTCATGCTATATTCCATAGTGGACGTACCAGTTTGCATTTCCACCAGCAACGCATGAGGGTGACTTTTCCTCCACATCCTTGTTGAAATGTTTTTTCTTGTCTTTTTTATTTTAGCCCTTCTGACAGGAGTGAAATGATATCTCATTGTGGTTCTGATTTGCATTTCCCTGATGATTAGTGATGTTGAGCATCTTTCTCATGTGTTTGTTGGCCATCTTTATGTCTTCTTTGGAAAAATGTCCATTTGGTTCTCCTGTACATTTTTGTTGTTGTTGTTGGATTGTTTTTCTGGTGTTGATTAACGTAAGTTCTTTATATACTTTGGGTATTAACCCCTTATTACATATATCATTTGCAAATATCTTCTCCCCTTCAGGAGGTTGTGTTAGTTTTGTTTGTTGTGTAAAAGCTTTTTATTTCAAGGTAGTATCGTTTGATGTAGTTTATTTTTGCTTTTGTTTCCCTTGCTCTAGAAGGTAACTAGAAAAATATTGCCATGGTTGATGTCAGATAAATTACTGCCTGTGTTCTATCCTAGGATTTCTATGGTTTCAGTTCTCATGTTAAAATCTTAATCCATTTTAAATTTATTTTTATGTATGGTGTTCAAAAGTAGTCCATTTCACTCTTTTAAATGTAGCTCTTCAGGTTTCCAAACACCACTTATTGAAAAGAACTTTTCTTATTGTGTATTCTTGTCTCCTTTATCATAGATTAATTGACCATGTAAATGTTGATTTATTTCTGAAATGTTTACTCTGTTCCATTGATCTCTGTGTCTTTTTGTGTCAATGCCATTCTGTTTTGATTACTACAGCTTTGTAGTGTATCCTGAAATCTGGAATTGTGACAAATTCACCTTCATTCTTTTTTCTCAAGATTGCTTTGGCTATTTTGGGTTTTCTGTAATTCCATACAAATTGTAGTATTATTAGTTCTAGCTATAAAAATGCTATTGGTATTTTGATAGGTATTGCATTGGATCTGTAGATTTCTTTGGGTAATATGGACATTTTGACAATATTAATTTTTAATATTATAATATTAATTATTCTAATCCATAAGCATGAAATATTTTTTCACTTATGTCATCTTTAATTTCTTTTTTTATAGTTTTCAGAGTGCATTTCTTTAACCTCTTCAGTAAAGTTTATTCCTAGTATTTTATTCTTTTTAGTGCAATTGTAGATGGTGTTGTTTTTAAAATATCTCTTTCTGCAAATTTGTCATTGGTATATAGAAACACTACTGATTTCTGGGTATTAAGTTTGTATAGTGTCACTTTATTGAATTTGTCTATTACTTCCAGTAGCTTTTAGTGGAGTCTTTAGGATTTTCTATGTATAGTATCATGTTGTCTGAAAATAGTGACAGTTTAACTTCATTTACCAATATCGATGTTTCTTATTTCTTTTTCTTGACTGATTGCTATGGGTAGGACTTCCAGTAACATATTGAATAAAGGACTGAGAGTAGACATTCTTGTTTTGTTCCTAACCTTAGAGGGAAAACTTTCAGTTTTTCACCATTTAGTATGATGTTAGCTGTCTGTTTTTCATATATGGCCTTTATTATGTGGAGGTATGTTCCCTCTAACCCCATTATGTTGAGAGTTTTTATCCTGAATGGATGTTGAATAATTCAAATGCTTCTTCTGCATCTAATGAGGTGATTATATGATTTTTATCTTTTGTTTTATTGATGTGGTATATGATGTTTGATTTGTAAATATTGAGCCATCCTTGCATCCTGGGAATAAATCCTATCTGATCATGGTGAATCTTCTTTTAATGTATTGTACGTGGTTTACTAATATTTTATTTACAATTTTTGCATCATTATTCATCAGAAATATTACACTGTAGTTTTCCTTTTTTGTGATGTTCTTGTCTTGTTTTGGCATCAGGGTAATGCGGGCCCTATAGAATGAATTTGGAAGCTTTTCTCCCTCTTCCATTTTGAAGAATAGTTTGAAAAGAATAGGTGTTGACTCTTCTTTAAATATTTGTTATAATTCACTTGTAAATCCACTTGGTCCTAGATTTTTATTTTTTGGCAATTGTTTGATTACCAATTAATTTTGTTACTTATAACCAGTCTTTTCAGATTTTTTATTTCTCCTTTGTTCAGTTTTGGAAGATTGTATGTTTCTAGGAATTTATTCATTTTTCTAGGTTGTCCAGTTTGTTGGCAAATTATTTTTTATAGTATATTTTTATAGTCCTTTTTCTGTTGTGGCAGCTGTTACTTCTCTGTTGTTTCTGATTTTACTTATATGTGTCCTTTTTCTTTTTTTCTTGATGAGTTTGGCTATGGGTGTGTCAATTTTGTTTATTTTTCTAAGGGACTAGCTTTTGGTTTCATTGATTTTTTTTTCTATTGTTTTAGTCTCTATGTTATTTCTGCTTTGATTTTTATTATTTTCTTTCTTCTATTCAGCTTGGCTTTTGTTTGTTCTTTTTTATTATTTTCCTATTTCCTTTTGGGGTTCATTTAGATTGTTGGCATTTTTTCTTTTTTCTTGAGATGGGCCTGTATCACTATATACTTCCCTCTTAGAACTTCCTTTGCTCTGTCCCAGAGATTTTGGACCATTGTATTTTCATTTTTATGTCCATGTATTTTTTTATTTCTTCTTTGATTACTTCATTGACCTTTGATTGTTTAGTATCATGTCTAGTCTCCACATGTTTGTGTTTTTCCCAGTTTTTTGGTTGTCATTTATTTCTAGTTTTATACTGTTGTTGTCAGAAAAGATGCATAGTATGGTTTTAGTCTTCTTAAATTTATTGAGGAATGTTTTATGGACTAACATGTTATCATTTCTGGAGAATGTTCCATGTGGACTCTAAAAGAGTATGTATTTTGCTGTTTTGGTATGGAATGTTCTGTTTATATTAATATATTAAGTAGTAGAAGCTACTACCTTCTAATATAATTTATATATATATACATATAAAATTTGTTTATATGTGTTGTGTTCATCAGGTCCAATATGTTATTTAAACATATTTAGCATAGTTTCCTTATTAATTTTCTGTTTGGATGCTTTATCCATTGATGTAAGAGGAAGGTTGATGTCCCCTACTATAATTGTATTACCATCAGTTTTTCTCTTTTTGTTCATTACTATTTGCCTTTTGTATTTAGGTGCCCCAGTGTTGGATGAGTAAATATTTACAACTGTTACAATCTCCTGTTGGACTGAGCCCTCTATCAGTATATAATGCCCTTCTTTGTTTTGTGTTATCATCTATGTTTTAAAATCATTTTGTCTGATATAAGTATTCCTACTCTGCCTTTTTTTTTTCCTACTTCCATTTGCATGGTGCATTTTTTCCCCGTCCCTTCACTTTCAGTCTGTATCTGTATATAGGTCTGAGATGAGTCTCCTGTAGGCAGTATATAGATGAGAAATCCCACCATTCTATGTCTTTCAATTGGAGTATTTAGGTCATTTACATCTAAAATAATTATTTATAGGTAAACTTATTGCCATTTTAAAATTTTGCTTTCTGGTTGTTTTTGTAGTTCTTTCTTTCTTCTTCTGTTGCTCTCTTTCTTTGTGATCAGTTAGCATCTACAGTGTTTTATTTGGTTTTCTTTCTCTTTGTTTTTCTTTATCAATCATGGTGGGGAGAGGCAGAGAGATAGAGAAAATCTCAAGCAGACTACCCACTGAGCATGGAGCCCTATACAGGTATCCATCCTATGGTTTTTTGGTTACCATGAAGCTCACATGTAAAATCCTAAGTAAATAGCAGTCTATATTAATTTGATTGTCATTTAAGTTCAAACACATTAAAAAAAATAAGAAAAAAATCCTCTTTTCTCTTTTCCCCCTTTTCTTTTTTTTTCACTCCTTACTCTACATTTTATGTATATATTACCATATTTTACATCTTTTTTTAAATAGTTTTCTTATGTCTAATTATGGCCATTTCTTTTCCACACATTTATTATAAAACTAATTTAGTGTGATAAAAGCCTTCACCTTCTGTTTGTCTGAAAAACTTTATCTCTCCTTCAAATCTGAATGATAATTTTGCTGGGTAGAGTATTCTTGGTTGCCGCTGTGTGTGTGTGTGTGTGTGTGTGTGTGTGTGTTTTCCTTTCAGCACTTTGCATATATCATGCCACTCTCTTCTGGCCTGCAGAGCTTCTGCTGAAAAATCAACAGAGAGCTTATAAGTTTTTCCTTGTAGGTAATTGTTTGTATCTCTCTTTTTAAGATTTTCTCTTTATCTTTAACCTTTGACATTTTAATTAATATGTGCATGGTATAGACCTCCCTGGCTTCATCTTGTTTGGAACTTTCCATGCTTCTTAGACTTGAATATCACCTATTTCCTTCCCTAGTTTAAGGAACTTTCTAGCCATTATTTTTTCAAATTAGTTTTCTATACCTTTATCTCTTCCTTATTCTGGGACTCTTATAATTTGAATATTTATTTGCTTGATGTTGTCTAAGAAATCTCTTAATTTATCCTCATTTTAAAAAATTATTTTTACTTCTTGCTGTTCAATTTGTGTGCTTTATATTACCTCGTCTTTTAGATTGCTCATAGGTTCTTCTGCATCCTCTAATCTACTGTCGATTCTCTCTAATATGTATTTTATTTCAGTTATTGTGTTCTTCAACTCTGATTGGTTCTTTTTAATATTTCCTATCTCTGTTTTAAGCGATTTATTTATTTATTTTAGGGATGGTGGGGAGAGGCAGAGGGATAGAGAAAATCTCAAGCAGACTACCCACTGAGCATGGAGCCCTAATACAGGTATCCATCCTATGTCCCTGAGATCATGACCTGAGCTGAAATTAAGAGTCAGATAGATATTTAACCAGCTGAGCCACCCATGTGCCCCAATACTTTCTGTCTGTTTATTGAAGGTCTTACTGAGTTGTTGCATTCTTTTCTCCAGCCCAGTAAATATCTATATGATCATTACTTCAAATTCTTTATCAGGCATACTACTTATCTCTCTTTCATTCAGTTCCTTTTCTAGTTTTTGTCATTGTTGTTGTTGTTGTTCTTTCTTTTGGAGCATATTCCTCTATCTCCCCATTTGGCTTGACTTTCTGTTTTTGTTTCTGTGGGGTAGGTGAAGCAGCTACTACCTTCTAAATGTGAAGGAGTGGTCTTGTGTATGTGTGTAGACTGTGTGTGTTTGGTGACTTATGCTGATTGCATAGAGCTGTGGCTGTACTCTTTTAAACCATGACATGTTTCTGTCTCTCTTGCTATTCTCTTGCCATTCTCTCATTCTTTGTTTAAGGTTACTAAATGTAACTGTTTAGTCAACCCTCAGTTCTTCTTCAGGAAGAATTGTTCTGTTAATAAATGTAATTGGGTGCATTCCATGGAGGAGATGATTTCAGAGTCTTCCTGCACTGCCATCTTGAATCCTGCATAGAGAATTATTATATGAAAAAAAATACGTCACTATTTATTCAGTCAACTGTACTCTAGTGTTCTGTATTTTAATGTTAAATGCCCTCGTAATTCATGTGCAAATTTCCATTATCAAGGCCAACTTTTTCCCTGACAGTCAAGGTTAACCACAGTCTGGTCTACTTTAATTATCTCCTCCAACACGTCTCTGCTCCTTCCAGCTTCCTTCACTTTTTTTGTTTGTGATCCTCTTCATTGAAGAGCAAAAAGACACATCTGTTTCTCTTCTAACAAATTATATGCATAATTTTAGGTTTCCAGTATTCATCCAATACTTTTCTGTGTCTGTATCTTGGCTCAGCCTTTAAAAATTTCAACCAATATTTACATCTTGCATACAGAATGATTAGCATTAAAATCCCTGAAATGAAAATGACCTCTATGTCTGTTTTTTTGAGCAATAAAGAGATGGAAATCTTGGGTAATGATTTCTCATATTTCAAATGGAGAGCTCCAAATTAATTCCAATAGATTAGATTATGATAGAATAGCAAATTAATCCCAATATGTCAGTTGTTCAAAACACAAAGATTTATTTCTCACTTAGGCTGCATGTCCACTGTGAGTTTATTGGGCCCTGTGCTCCATGTGATCACTTGGGAACTCAGGTTGATAGAGGTTGCACCCATTTAGAATATAACTGGCAGTCAAGGTAGGGGAATGAAAATACAGTCATGTACCATCTTTTCAGTGCTTTGACTTGGAAATGACACATATCCTCACCTCTCCTAGGCTGTTGTTCACAACTAGTCATGTGACCCTACCAAACTACCAGGCCTGGGAATGTAGGGTAGCAGAAGAATCTTTTGTGAGCTCTCCAAAAGCTCCAACAAGCAGAATGAGCACTGGAAACATGAAAAAGGAAAGAATAATTAGTTGTGTCCTAGGGATCTGTGGAAAAGAGGAGAACTTGTGTGTCTGTGTTGAGAGGTGATCTCAGTTTAGCTGTAGAAAATCTTAAGTCGTTCTCCAGTATAGGACCATTGGGCTGATTGCTAGAAATAGAAGCTGAATATTCATAGACCTAGAGCTCAGCTTGTCAGCAACAGAGATGACATTCGGCCCATACCAAGCCTTAGCTAGAGCGTTGGGGCATGGATAGAGGTAGTTGTTGCACATCAGTAAGGTCAATGTATGTGGCTTTACTTCTCTCTCTGAACTTGCTTTTCACAGGCAGCAATATGTCCAAAAGATGCAAAAGTGGAACATAGGGGGAAACAAGTGTCCTGAGAATGCTGAGAATAATCAGTGAATAATCTACCTTCTTCCTAGAACATTATGTTCTACCTAGAACAATTGTACTAAATGTAGTCTCCTGTTTCACCTGAAATGTTTTAACCATAACTCTACATAGAAGTTTCAATTTTAAATCTACATTGGACTTTATTTTGGAAACACATTATAGGATTTAATTTTATCCTCATAACCACTCTATTTAGTAGGTACTATTATGCTAGTCTTACAGATGAAAAACCAGAGGCCTAAGGAGATTGCTCAAGTCTGAAAGTCTTAACTTCCTGGCTCACACATTTCAATCCAGTTTTGTCTGTTTTCTTCGTATTGAAGGAGTTTTCAAATTAGGCTATAAATTCCAATGTCTCTTAATGCTGATGAGCCAAAACACTTGAACTTTTCAGCTAATTTTAAAAATGAGTGATTGCTCACATATCTTTCATGCTGTGTGCCTTTGACCATCTTAGACTTCAACAGGTTTTGCTGGGTAAGTGCTGGCTGGCAGTTACAAAGTTCCCCAGGCTCTTGTCTTCAGGCGAGAAGATGATTATACCATTTGACAAATGTGATATTTGAACTTAGCACCCAGGAAAAATGAGTGTTCACCATGGCAGGGCAATTTGAATATTATGTAGGTGTTCTTGTGGGCTGCAAGCACTTTATTACCAGCACCAGAATACTAACTTACTTATGTGCATGTACTGGCATAGAGATTGCAGAACAGTTGAAAAATGGAAGCGTCCTCCATTGCTAACAAATCAAATGTAATGAGGAAATATTGACAAAATGAAAATGGAAATTACTTCCCCTGCAGTGAGTTAAGAAATTGAAAGTTTTCTTTCTCCCTTACTTCTTTCTCAAACTTAATTGTACAACAATTTTGCTCTGCATTAACAAAATACTCTTTACTTTAAATGTAATGGTTTCCATTGAAAGTACTGTTAGAAACTGGAATACTTTATTTTATAATCATGGTACAAAAAGACACAAAAAATTTAGATCTTATGTATTTACACTTTTTTCTTATTTTTTTCACTTTTATATGCCTTACTGTATCAGGTTATATGCTTTTAGTTACAAATAAGAGGGGGTGGAATACAAAGTAGCTTTAATTACATGGAAATGTATTGGTTTACTTCAGAGCTACAACAGGCTTTGGATGCAGTTTGATGAGGGCTTCAGTTCCATTTCTCTGCTGTAGTTTATTCATTACTTTATCCATGAGATGGCTTTACCCTCAGACTGGCTTCCTTGTTGGTAATAAAATGTCCTTAACTTACAAGCACAAATCTGTAAAGAAATAGAGAAATATTTTCTTTTCCCAAACAAGTAACAAAAGATTTCATGTTTCTCCCTCTCGAACCTGGAATAATGCAGTGTACTAATTAGCTTAGGCCTGAATAATTTCTTATCTCTGATTCTACCACTGTGACAAGGAGGATCATTTACCACTAGAGAAGGGGATAGAGAAGATAACGCCTGAAACATAGCTGCATTTCATTTGGAGAGGGACGGCTTTCCCAAGCAATAGTCTGATGTTTGCTGGGAAGAGAAGACAAAGGAATAGACCTTGCTTGCATAATGAATACATGCTAAATACACCCATTGATGGTACTTTTTAGGGTCAAGAAATTTTATTTCCACTGAGATAAAATAATGTCATGAAACATTTCATGTGGTGGATTCATTTCCATAATAAAAAGCAAATACCTATTGGGGCTCCTGGGTGGCTCAGTGGATTAAGCCACTGCCTTCGGCTCAGGTCATGATCTCAGGGTCCTGGGATCGAGTCCCGCATCGGGCTCTCTGCTCAGCAGGGAGCCTGCTTCCCTCTCTCTCTCTCTCTGCCTGCCTCTCTGTCTACTGTGATCTCTCTCTGTCAAATAAATAAATAAAATCTTAAAAAAAAAAAAGCAAATACCTATACACTTTATAAAATATTTATCTGAGCTAAGGATGATACAACCCATGTTATATCAAGTGTAAGCTAGGGGAATACCTGTAAAAAACAGAGGCAGACAGGGAGAAAACTCATTCCTGGTCATTACAGTATTCTCTAGCTTCTGATTTCAGTCCTCCTCTTGGGTCATACATCTCAGAATATCTTTGGTAGTCTCCCTTCAATTCATCCACGCATGAAGTATTAATCATGGCTCTTGTGACCTCCTACGTATTCTCTTTCTTTAGAGCAAGATCATACCTGCTTTGGCTCCTGAATATTCTGAATGAACTGCTTATTCATGTCTTCTGCCTTACTTCCTACCTCTATCTGGCCTTTGTTGACTGAGGTAACTTGCTATCCCACAGGGATTAAATTCTAATATTGTACAAGATATTGAATATGTATGTTCTTATATAACATAGGAAGATTTTGTGCCCGAATTCCTGGTAGCTGTGATTATAGATATCACTCCTCTAACTCTGTTATGTTATGGTTGACCTTTATATAGTGAGGTTATCTAGGTGAGCTAGATCTGATACATGAGCCCTTAAAAGCAGAAGCAGAGAGCTTTTTATTGACCTCTGGCATGGAGGAAGTAAAAAAAGTAAGAGGAATGTGAATCATGATAAGGATTTGACACAGTGTTACTGGCTTGAAGATGGAGGGGGCCTCATGCAAAGAACATTGAGTGAATCCAGGAGTTATGAAAAGATCTCAACCGGGCAGAAGGGAAAAGGAACCCTCAGTCCAACAACTATAAGGAACTGAATTCTGCCAAAAACCTGAATGAGCCTGGAAGTGGATTCCAGGTTAAGATTCTACAGCCTCTAAGTAAGATCCAAGATCTCAGCCTGACTAAATCTGGATTTTGGCCTTGTGATACCTGGAGCATAAAACCAGGCTAAGTGTACCCAGATATTTATGTACAGAACTGTAAGCTCATAAATGGGTATTGTTTTAAGGCTATTAAGTATGTTATGAATTCATATAGCTAGACTGAACACTTCGTGAAGACAAAAGCCTTGAGTACCTTGTGATTTTAGTAAGTGAATGGAGCTCTGCTTAAGGTGGTTGGTTTCCATATATGTGAATTACAAATTACAGAAGATGTGGTCAAGTAACAGAAGATTGTGTAAGTGGTGAGAAAGTCTTAGTCATGGAAAATGGTTGGTTTCATGAGCAGTTAGACATATATCTCATCCAAGTGATGAAGTTTTAGAATATAAGTGAGGGTCAGTGGGTTGGAGTCCGGAGCTGACAACCAAGAAAAAATTCTTGAGGCATCTTTGGTGCAAAATGGTGATTTATTAAAGCATGGGACAGGATCCGTGGGCAGAAAGAGCTGCTGTCCTGGGATTGTGATGGGTGGCAGGTTATATACAGTGGGGTTGAAGGAGGTAAGGAAAAAAGGAGATCTCAATAGAACTTTCATATGCTAAAGAGGACCTACAAGATGCCCTAGGCGAGGCCTTGCCATTTTCAGGTTAAGCTTGTTTTTCCCTTCTAGCAAGGTATTTGACCTAAGAGGGGAGATTCCTGGAAGAATGTCCCACATGTCCCACACAGGAGTGAGGGGTGGGGTGGAGGTTGTAGGGTATCAGCTTCTGCTTGTCCTCAGCTTGCCTTCTGTTCTCTCATCACAAGGGCATTGCTCTTCTACCATCATGAGTTTTTAAAAATATTTTATTTATTTATTTGAAAGAGAAAGAGAGCACAGGCAGGGGGAAGGGTAGAGGAAGAGGGAAAAGCAGACTCCCTGCTGAGTGGGGAGCCCAATGTGAGGCTCAATCCTAAGACCCTGAGATCAGGATCTGAGCTGAAGTTAGACATTTAACCGACTGAACCACCCAGGTGGCTCCTACTATCATATATTTCTCCCTGATTTGAATTGTCGTCCAAGTATGAATGGTCTGTCCTTCTCCTTTCCAGTTGTTTCCCCCATGGGGTTACTGGCCCAGTATACATGAGTAGTGTTGACCCATTTTAGCTTCACTTTCCAGACTGAAGTAACTATGACCCCAACAAATAATTCCAATAGCCTCCGAGGTTAAATCTAACACTTTTCATAACACTTTATTTTAATTCTATTTTATACTGTATTAGAACAGTCTAATCCCTCAAGAATATTATTTTAATGCAAGCTCTCAGGAACTCCTGACATTTGTCATTTTATTTTATTAGTAAGTTAACTATTGTGATTAATTTACTCTTAACACATCAAAACATTTCTTACTAGGAAATTGGAAGTAGTGGGAGTTAAAAGTAAAACCTTTAAATTAGACATGCCAAGGAAGTTTGAATGAGAGTAAATCAGCTGGTGCAAAATATGCCAGGATACATGATAAGCTGATGATGTCATGATAAAAGAATAGAAAAAAGGCACTATGCATTTCCTTCTTTGAATTCTGAGTTTAATGGGCCCTTGCATTTCATTATTTCATTTCTGTATATTCTTACTCTTATACTTGTGAGCTTTAAACTTATCTCCCACTAGGACAGTAGAATTTTTTTCCAACTTATTATTGGAAATTTACATTCTTATCTCCGTCTACGAAGCTAAATATATTAGTGGATCATAACTTAGGATCTATTATAAGGATATAGATTGTCACAATTAAGCATTCTTGGGAATTCATTCTGCAGGGGTAGTTTACATTAATTATGATTTGAGAAATAAAATATAAAGGAATGAAATTTTCTTCCATACCAATCAGGTGGAGGCTGGTAGAGACTTTCATTTAACTACTGAGAAAAGTGAAACGAATACCTTACAGAGCTTACCCAAGACACACTGTGGTGTCTAGGACTCAGATATAGGCAATCTGATTTAGACATGTTCTGAGAGCTAAGGTCTGAAATGATGATTCTGCTATTCTATAAGTGGGCAGAGGGCAGGGCTAAAGGAATCCAAAACTCTTTGTGGCAATAAATGTGCTCTCTATCTAAACAAATTCTGCCTTGTTTGAATGTAAGTAAACAACAGCAAAAACAAAGAAAGCAACTTACAGAATATGGAAAAGAAACAACAACAGTGTAACAAAAGAAAATGGGAGTAGTATCATCTGGAAACTCAAGAAGAACATAAACTTTAAACAGATCTAATGAGAGATTAAAAGAACATTTTAGATGACTTGTATCCTTCACAACATGAAAAAAATTACGAAAATGGAACAGAAAGCCAAAGAAGAGAATGGACTTGGATTTAAAAAAATGTTTAAAATGAGACATATGAAATAAAAAGTACCAAAATGAAAATTAAAACACCAAATCAGAATTGAAACCGTTATTTCAGTTAGGTGCCTAATTGTTTCTGCACAAAATTGAATTAATTATATCGAGGTTGAGTTGACAGTCTTTCACAGAATTCACAGTGCTACAGTGGAATCAATTCTCTCAACTAACTAACACTTTCAAGTACCTCTTTCAGTATATGGGGCAGGATTTGGAACACTGGCCACGGAATGGAGAAGGAAGTCAGCAGGGGAGAGCTGTAATCCCATAAGTACAACAGAAATACTTGAGAAGGCCACACTCGAAGACCCAGGCCCACTAGAAGATAGAGACTTAATAGATTATGGAAAGCTGTACTTCTGTCCCATCCACCACCACACAAACAAGCCTCTAATATAAAAACAGTGGTTTATACCTGAAAGGCAAGGACTCAGAGGAATAGAACAAAGGGAAGACTTACAGCCCATAGTTGTGAATAAACCAAGTTCATTAGAGGAATTTCAAACCTCTGATGTTTATAGCCATAATAGACATCAAACATAATCCAGCTCCTGGCCAGATTAAATCTTCACACACAAGGCTTATGTAAATGTAGTACATACTAAAGATACAACATTTCAATTTTCAACAAAACAATTAGAAAAAAATTCCCAAGAGAAGAAAAAATACTATCTAAAGAGACATGTCATCAGAATCAGTTCTAGATATGACATAGATGTTGAAATTATCAGCAAAGAACTTAACACAATGATGACTAGTATGCAAAATACTTTAATGGGAAAAAAATATACAGCTTGTAAATCAAATGGGTATGATCCATAGAGAAATGGAAATTATAAGAAAGAACAGAAATTCTAGATATTAAAACATGGTAACAGAAATGAAGAATGCACACGGCATCTGGGTGGCTCAGTGGGTTAAAAACTCTGCCTTTGGCTCAGGTCATGATCCTTGGGTCCTGGGATGGAGCCCTGCATCAGGCTCTCTGCTCAGCAGGGAGCCTGCTTCCCCCTCTTTGCCTTCCTCTCTGCATGCTTAGCTTGCTTTCCCCTCTCTGTCTGTCTGCCTCTCTGTGTACTTGTGATCTCTCTCAAATAAATAAATAAAATCTTAAAAAATTCTAAAAAAAAAAAAGAAGAATGCTGGGACACCTGGGTGGCTCAGTAAATTGAGTCTCCAACTCTTGATTTTGGCTCAGGTCATGATCTCATGTCATGTGATTAAGCCCCACATCAGGCTCTGTGCTCAGTGCAGAGTCTGATTCAGATTCTCCCTTCCTCTCCTTCCCCCTCACTCACTCTCTTTCAATTTCAAATAAAAAATAAAATATTTTAAAAAAAGAAATGCAGGATGCATTAAATGGGCTTAGGAGACTTAAGATATTCACTATGCAGAAACTTCTCAAATTGAAATGCAAAGAAAAGGAGGGGGAAAAAACCCCAGAGAGAACATTTCAGAAAAGTAGCACAATTTCAGTTATAAAATAAATTAGTCCCAGGAATAAAAACTACACCATAGTGAATATAGTTAATAATATTGTAATAACTTCATATAGTGACAGATGGTAATACTTACCATGGTGAGCATTTGTAATGTATATAACTATCAAATCATTATGTCTACACCAGAAGCTAATATAATATTTCATATCAACTATATTTCCATAATAACTAATAATAAATTAATTAACTCAATGAAAAAGAATAGTGGGACAATATCAAAAGGTATAACATAAACATAATGGGAATATCAGGAGAAGAAGGAGAGAATGGGGAAGAATAAATATTTGAGATAATAAAAACTGAGAACTATACAAATCAATGACACACATAAAATCACAAATCCAGGAAACTCAAAAAACAGTAAGCAAAATAAATGCAAAAGAAAAATTCACACTTTAGCTTATTATATTTAAACTGTAGGGAAACAAAGACAAAGTCTTGAAGGAAAATAAGGGAAAAAATATCTCCTCTTTAGAGAACAAGGATAAGAGTATGGCAGCCTTCTCATCAGAAAGCAAGAAAAGAGTGCAAGGAAATCTTTAAAGTGTTGACAGAAAAAGAAAAGCTAACCTGCCAACTTAGAAATCTATACCCAGTGATATTATCCTTCAAAAGTAAAGAATGTATAATGAGTTTCTCCAGCAGACAGATTCATTACAAGGAGACTTATCCTTCAAGGAATGTTAAAAGAAGTTCTTCAGGCAGAAGATAAATGTTATAACTTGGAAGCTTGATTCTATAAAAAAGAAGAGAATCAAAGAAAGAATAAATGAAGGGAAAAAGAAAACATTTATTTTTATTATTCTTTTTTGATCTGAAGGATAATAGTTTGATGTGACATTAGTAAACAATGACTGAAGGAAGTCAAACAACACAAGAGCCTGAAGAGAATAACTGGGAAAACTGTTTTAGGGTAAGTGTACCATACAAGAAGCTGTGGAGTGTTCTTTGAAGGTGAACTTTGATTATTTAATAATGTATATTATAAATCCTGAGACAGCCACCAAAAGAACTAAACAATTGAGCATAGATGATACACCAAGAGAGGAAATTAAATGGAATCATGCAAAATGTGAAACCAGCTCCAACTCTTAAAAAAGAAGGGCATCAGGAAAATTTGTACTGACTCTCCAGCTTGTGTGTGTCTGTCTTCTGTTGTTGCTCTAGCCCACTACCACTGTTGGGCTGATTATTTTTGTCTTTTATTTCTCTCTCTTTTTAGTGGGAGGACATAAAGCATAAAATGTGCTATTAATTTTGAGTTAATAAATGTCTATGAGAATCTTTCCAGTCATATATGTTTTGTATCTAATAAGACACTTCAATAAAACTCAAAGAGACTAATCATACTCATAGATCCTATTGAACATCTACACTACCACCATCACCAAACAGAGAATGAAGAGGAAAGATGAAAAAAAGTATGAGAAGATAATGAATAAGGAGGACAAGAAGCAGAGAGTGGCTTGGGAATAAATAAATGACATATTCCTATATTCCTGAGAGAGACCTAACAATAGTTGAAATAGAGGCAATGTTCAAAGATACACTGTAGTTCTTTGAATCTAATATGTATAATAACATTTTAATGTTTCTGATATTTGTTTGCATCTTACAATCAATTTCCACAGAGGTTTGCTAGTCAGAGAAAGGAATGTGTTCCAGCATGATTATAATTGCATTCACAAATGCCACCTGAACTGTGCAAAATCCTGATTAAATTCCAGTTGGATTATCTTCACCAATAGACAGCATGTGGTTGAATTTATAATTAAATTTTGTCTTTAATTTTTAAAAGTCTTAAAAACTATATCAATGATACTGTGTTAAAATCAAAGTACAATATATTCCTGGAAAATTTTCTGTCATATGCCTAGGACATAAATTAAAAATTATAGGTAATGCAAACTCTCTCATAGTATATCAGCTTCAAAGGTAGAAGAGATGATTTATTTATGATGACTTACTCATACCACACAAGAATTATTAGACAAGTTCATAATATTTATCTGTAAAAATGTCAAAGTTCCTCTTAATAGGTGGTGTTTTATTTCTAGGAATTAAGAAGAAATAAACAATAGAAGCAACAAGAAAACCAACTATGAGTTTTAGCAAATGGCAAATGCAAGCAAGACTCTAATAGGTTTGTAATACCCAAAAAGTGTTCTGTCAGTTCTAAATATGATGAAGAGATAAAGATATGCATGAGTTAATTTTTTCTGTCTCCATGCTGTCTGTAGTTGTGCACTATTAAAATACTTTAGTAGGTTGGTAGACTGCATGTCAAGAAGTCTTGGATTCAAAATCTGATTGAGTTACATCTTGCTATTAACCATGGATTGGTCTCTGCTGCTTTTTAGCCATCCAGGATTCCACAGGCAGCAGAGTCCAGGAACTGTGTCCTTGAAATTCTCTAAGTTTTGACATCTTTCCTTTCATCAGCAATTCTTCTATGTTGGAAGTATATCCCTCTGTATCATGGGCAAATCACACAGTTTGGTTTATTTCCCTGCTTTTTGAATCAGCTAAGGTTTTGGTGGAAAATCAAGAGAGAAAATTTTAGGCCCCATATATTGGTACTGCAAACTTGTTAGTTATTTTTCTCTCCTAATAGAGTTGATTTGATAGATTGCTTATACTCAGTGTAACCAAAATTTAAGATAAAAACTCAGAACCATGTATGACCCCTCAAAAATCTTTCTCTAGGGGCACCTGGGTGGCTCAGTAGGTTAAGTCGCTGTCTTTGGCTCAGGTCATGATCTCAGGGTCCTGGGATCGAGTTCCGCATTGGGCTCTCTGCTCGGCGGGGAGCCTGCTTCCTCCTCTCTCTCTCTGCCTGCCTCTCTGCCTACTTGTGATCTCTCTCTGTCAAATAAATAAATAAAATCTTAAAAAAAAAATCTTTCTCTAAAAACATTAAGCTGTGTACTTTCAAAGAGATAATATTGTCCTCAAAGTGGTAACAATTTGGCTTTGGAGAAAGGAAAAAAAAATCTTGTTTTTTTAATGTATAAATACAGATATACATACAGTGAATAAATAGATATACAGCATATCTATGGTATTAAAATTTAATTGGGGTGAGTTATGATTAAGGGAAATATCTAAAAATGCTCCATAGAGGATCAGTATTAAAGCAATGACATTTCTTCCTCCCCCTACTCCCAGATGCATTATTTTCTTTGTTTATGCAAAGAGAAAAAAGGATGCAAAGTTTATTTAGTTTATCTATAATGCAGTCTGTGCCTACATGTGGACACACCCAGATACCTGAAAAAGTAAAAAATAAAAATTGACCAATCATCTTCATATTTGACTTTGAAAATTTCAAATGTTATTACAATATTGAAATTCAAAGACAAGCTGCATACTGGGAGAAAACATTTGCAGAAAACATAGATGATAAAGGACTGTTATTCAAAATATACAAAGAACTCTTAAATTTCAACAATAAGAAATGAACAACTTAAGTTACAAATGGGCAAAGACCTGAACAAGCACCTCATGAAAGATACATAGATGAAAAGTCATATTCTTATCACATGATTAAGCACTTGCACTACTTGATATTTACCCAAATGAGTTGAAACTTATGTTCACAAAAAAACTCAACATGAATATTTGTAATTGCTTTAATTGTTTAATAATTGCTTTGTTCATAATTGGCAACACTTGGGAGCAACCAAGATGTCATTCAGTAGATGAAGTATAATATGTGGTACATTCAGACAATAGATCATAATTTCACTAAAACATTATTCATAATATTTGAGATATGGATACATCCTAAGTGTCCATCAATAGATGAATGGATAAAGAAACTATGAATGGAATATTATTCAGCTATAAAAAGGAATGAACTATTAATTGCAACAACAGGGATGGACACTGAAGGCATGATGCTAAGTGAAATAAGTGAGAGAAAGACAAACCCCATATGATCTCGCTTATATGTGGAATCTAAAAATTAAAAAATAAAAAAATAACCAAATTTATAGATACAGAGAACAGATTGATGGTTGCCAGAGGTGGACGAGGGGGTTGGGAGGAATGGGTGAATTGTTTTTTCTTGTTTGTTTGCTTATTTTAGTTTAAGTAAATAGCTTTTTTTAATTTTTAATTTTTTAAAATTTAATTAAAATTTTTTTAAAATTTTACGTATAATGTATTATAGCCCCAGGGATTCTGTGAATCACGAGGTTTACACACTTGACAGCACTCATCATAGCACATACCTTCCCCAATGTCAATAACCCAAACACCCTCTCCCTACCCCCCTCCCCGCTCAGTGGTTTGGCTGTGCCATGGATCACAGTTTAAGGTAACTCCAAGTTGAGAGCTCACACTTCGGCTCCATCTCTGTAGCCAGCTTCCCCGCTCTAATACCTGTGAGCTCTGGAACACTTAAACAGCCCCAATCCTTCTGTGACCCCACAGGACCTGAGACCACACTCTCCCCACATGGACCCCACCCTGGCTTAGCCTCTGGAGCAATGTCCTTCAGTGGAGCAGACTTTTAAAAGTTGTGCTTTTGTGCTCTGTTGCTCTGCCACTTGCCGGGAGCCATCCCTCTCACCCCACATGGTCTATCTTCCTGTCTCTTCAGATTCACTTCTCCGCAGGTCCTACCTTTCAGAAAGTGGTCGATTTTCTGTTTCTAGAATTGCTGTTCTTCTTCTCTTTGCTCTCCTGTTGGATTTGTAGGTGTTCAGAATGGTTTGATGAATTATCTAGCTGATCTCCCGCTACCTGATGTCATCTCAGCCTGCTACTCCTCCGACATCTTTAGAAACCACAGATTTTTTTTTTTTAAAGGAGAGGAGGTGGTGAAAAAGAGTGAGCAAGAAAGAGAAGCTGTCTGTATATTTTAAACACTGATTTCAGTGAAGGATGCACCATTTTTGGTAAAATCTAAGTTGTGCATTTGACTTTAGAGTCTGAATAAATGTGAAATTGAGAGTTAAGAGAATGAGAAGACCTCATCAGAACGAATGCCTTCTAAGAGTTACTGAACAGAATCTACGCACATTCTTTACCCCTTGCTTTACTTACTTTACTTGTATCATCATCCTGACAAGTGTGTTTTAATTTTACTTATAACAATGCGTTACAGTAAATGGGCAAATACACCAGGGTGTATTGGGGAACATTAATCATTTCTCAGCCACACCCAACCTGCTAAGGCATTTGGCTGTTAAAGCTTTCTTGAGAAGAGGATGGAGACCACCAGGGATCTCTCTTAAACAGGGTATGCAGATTAATTAATAGATTAATTAATCACCTCTGTGGCTCCACTGCAGAGCTCTCAGGAAAATGGGGCTGGTGATCTTCAGGAAGAAATGCTTGCTATTAACAAGAAGATCTATTTCATATAAATGACAGGCATTGATCATCTCAAGTTGTTTTTGAGAGGCAGAAGTGGATGACTGCTTAATCAACAGGCCCTCAAGCATTTATTATCTGCTGCTTTTCCTCTCTCTTTTCTTCTTTTCCTTTAGTCAGAGTAGGCAATATAGTGGTGCAATGTTTTAAGAAGATGATTTTTTTTTGCATGATTTCATTTTCTAGGCAGTTTTATATCTTGGTCTAATTCCATCTCAAAACACATATCTCAGAAGCAGCAGAACTGTTATATTGTATTAAATGAGCTTTTGGGAAGGGCTTACAATAGTTGGTGAGATGGTAGGAAGTTGTGTGGTATATGATGGGCTTCTTTCTTAAACTTTTTCACAATGATGAGATGAATGAAAGTTAAAATCACTAAAATGTAACATGTTTTATCTTTGTTTGTTTACTTATTTATTTATTCAGTAGAGACCAGGGAATATTTAGTTTGCTATTCAAGTTGACCTGGGCAAAATCAAGATAACATATGTACATGGAAGTCAGATGATGAGAAAGCAAGTTCTTGGGGGAATTTGCAGAAAGTGTATACAAATTGAGCATATCTGTGGTATTACAATTTCATGGGGATTATGATTAGGGGCGTTAAAATACCTTTTGTATATGTGCATTCGTGTATATGTGTATATTTTAATATAATTCCTCTATAATTCCTAGAAATCTTGAAAAACAAATATCACATGGGCATAACCTAAAATATCAGACTCATTTTAAGAGAAATAACTGATACTTTTTGGTTGACTTACTTATGTGAAGGGTTTACATATCTTGTAGTTCTTGGATTACTTAGTATCGAGTTGGAAAATTTGGGACAATTATTTCAAATGTGAAAAAAATTCTACTTCAGTCTAGGGTGCCCAATAGTTAATTATCTAAGAAAGTTTAGAAATTCATATTCAGAATATTTAGAAGTTCAACTGTCAAGGTTCGCCCTAAAATACTGCATGAATTCTGACTTTTGCGATATAGAGAAAATTTACTTTTTCCAACATCTAAGATCAACCAGGTTGAATAGGAATTCATGGTTCTGGTTTGATATAGTTACATTAACAGATGAAGCCACAAAAAAAATATAGTCTCAGAAACTAGGGAAGTATACTCTGGTATAGTTTAGTGCAATGTCTATTGGCCTTGAGGAAAGGTAGAAAATGCTTAATACATGAGCAATAGCTGGCCATAACAATTTTTCCTTTTGGAAGCTATTTCGTTAGAAAATACAAAGACAATGTCAAAGTTGAGACTGGTATATTACAGTTTTAAAGGAGGCAAAGGAAATTACGTCTTTTAGGCAAATACGCAGGCCAGATGAAGATGGAATAACATTTAAATCATCTTTGTGTTTTGAAACCATGCCTCTTTTTCTCCCACTGGGGAAAAATTTGGCTGTAGAAATATTAATTATATAACATCTTTCTTCAATGCACATAAGACTTCACACTCTCATTTTTACTATCTGCTTTATTTTTGTTAATTTTAATTTATGTTTTTTAAGAGAGAGAGCACACAATTAGGGAGGGGCAGAGGAAGAAAGAGAATGCCAGTGTGGAGCCTGACAGGAGGCTTAATTTCAGGACCCTGAAATCATGACCTGAGCTGAAATCAAGTGTTGGATATTTAGCTGACTGAGCCACCAGAGCACTCCGTACTGTCTGTTTTATAACAAAAGTATTCTAAAACAAATAGAGCTGTATCTTTATACTGATCTTCATAATATCAGAACAATCTGTTTCAAACTATCTAATGATGTCAGTAGGTAATAGATTCTTCCTTAAAACTTTCTGATAGCTGCAGAACCAACAGAAACTAGGCTTATGAGACTTCACTAATTGCATAGATAAATTTAACTTGGGTGGAATTTTTCTGGGACTCTTCAACTGAGGAATTTACACACCCAGTTTTAGGTTAATAAAAATTGTAACAGATAATTTTAACAGTGTAGGATAAAACTTTGTGGGTTTAGCAATCAAATGACAAGTGTTGATAAAACTGAACCTATGCAAAGTGTTGCTATATAGGGAGCTATATAGGGACTATTAAGATTCATAACTTTTTTTTCTTTCTTGATTTTATTTAAATTCAAGTTAGTTAACATGTAGGGTAGGATTATTTTCAGGAGTAGAATTAAGTGATTCATCATTTACATTGTAATACCCAGTGCTCATCACAACAAGTGCCCTCCTTAATGCTCATCACCCACTTACCCCATTCCCCTGCCCTTCTCCCCTCCAGCAATCCTCAGTTTGTTCTCTATTGTTAAGAGTCTCTTATGGTTTGCCTTCCTCTCTGTTTTTATCTTATTTTATTTTTTCTTCCCTTCCTTATGTTAATCTGTTTTGTTTCTTAAATTCCACATATGCATGAAATCATATGGTGTTTGTCTTTTTCTGACTTATTTCACTTAGCATATTACACTTTAGTTCCAACCATGTCATTGAAAATAGTATGACTTCATTCATTTGATGACTATATAAATTCCATTATATATATATAATGGAATTTATATAGATAGTTTATATACATACCATTTTTTGGGATATATACATCCATCCATCTATCTATCTATCTATCTATCATCTTCTTTATCCATTCATTAGTCAGTGGACATTTGGCTCTTTCCATAATTGAGCTATTCTTGATAGTGCTGCCATAAACGTTGGGGTTCATGTGCCCCTTGAAATCAGTATTTTTGTATCCTTTGGATAAATTCCTGGTAGTAGAATTGCTGTGTTGTAGGGTAGTTCTATTATTAACTCGTTGAGGGAACTCCATACTATTTTCCAGCATGATTGTACCAGTTTGCATTCCCACCAACAATGTAAGAGGGTTCCCCTTTTCCACATCCTTGACATCTGTTGTTTCCTGAGTTGTTAGTTTTAGACATTCTGACAGGTGTGAGGGGGTTCCTCATTGGTTTTGATTCTTATTTCCCTGATGCCAACTGATGTTGAGCCTCTTTCTGTGTCTGTTGGCCATTTATATGTCTTTGGAGAAATGTCTGTTCATGTGTTCTGCCCATTTCTTAACTGGATTATTTATTTTTTGGGGGTATTGGATTTGGTAGATTCTGGATACTATTCTTTTATCTGATAAAACATTTGCAAATATCTTCTCACATTCTGTTGGCTACCTTATAGTTTTGTTGATTGTTTACTTTTCTATACAGAAGGTTTTTTTATCTTTTTATATTTATTTCCCTCTTGCCTCTGGAAATATGTTTAGTAAGTTGCTACAGCTGAGGTCAAAGACGTGAACTGCCTCTGTTCTTCTCTAGGATTTTGATGGTTTCCTGTCTTACATTTAGGTTTTGCATCTATTTTGAATTTATTTTTTGTGGATGGTGTAAGAAAGTGGTCTAATTTCATTTTTCTGCTTGTTGCTGTAAAATATTTCCCAACACCATTTGTTGTAGAGATTGTCTTTTTCTTCCACTGGATATTCTTTCCTGCTTTGTTTAATTTGCCATATAGTTGAGGGTCCGTTTCTGGGCTCCCTGTTTTATTCCATTCATCTATGTGTCTGTTTTTGTGTCAATACATACTGTTTTGAGGATTACAGCTTTGTAATCCCAGCTTGAAGTCTGGGATTGTAATACCTCCTGCTTTTCTTTTCTTTTACAACATTACTTTGGCTATTTGCAGTATTTTATAGTTCCATGCAAATTTTCAGATTGGTTGTTCTAGTTCTGTGAAAAATGTTGATGTTGTTTTGATAGGGATTGCATTGAATGTGTAGATGCTTTGAGTAGTATAGACATTTTAACAATATTTGTTCTTCCAATCCATGAACATGGAATGTTTTTCCATTTCTTTTTGTCTTCTTCAATTTCTTTCATAAGTGTTCTATAGCTTTCAGCATACAAATATTTTACCTCTTTGGATAGGTTTATTCCCATTTATCTTATGGCTTAAGGTGCTCTTGTAAATAGAATCGATTCCTTGGTTTCTCTTTCTGCTACTTCATTATTGGTGTATAGGAATGCAACAGATTTTGCATGTTGATTTTTATATCCTGTGACTTTGCTGAAATCATGTATCAGTCCTAGCAAATCTTTGGTGGAGTCTTTCAGGTTTTCTACATAATGTATCATATCATCTGTGAAGAGTGAATGTTTGACTTCTTCCTTGCCAATTTGGTTGTCTTTTATTTCTTTTTGTTATTTGATTGCTGTGGCTAGGACTTCCAGTAATATGTTGAACAGCAATGATTAGACTAGACATCCCTATCATGTTCCTGACCTGTGATTTTTGATTCCTGATTCAATTTCTTTGCTGGTTATGGGTCTGTTCAATTTTTCATTTCTTTGTTTCAGTTTTGGTAGTTTATAGGTGTCTCAAAATTTATCCATTTCTTCCAGATTGCCCAATTTGTTGGCATATAATTGCTCATAATATTCTCTTATTGTTTGTATTTCTGTGATGTTGTGATCTCTCCTCTTCCATTTGTGATTTTATTTGGGTCCTTTTGATAAGTATGACTAGATGGTTATCAATTTTGTTAATTCTGTCAAAGAACCAGCTCCCAATTTCATTGATATTTTCTACTGGTTTTTTTTTTTTTTTTTAATTTCTTTATCTTTTAGCTTCTGTTCTAACCTTAATTATTGCCCTTCTTTTTCCAGTTTTGGGCTGTATTTGCTGTTCTTTTTCCAGTTCCTTTAGGTGTAAGGTTAGGTTGTGTATTTGAGTCTTTTCTTGCTTCTTGAGGAAGGCTTGTATTACTATATACTTCCTTCTTATAACTGCCTTTGCTACATTCCAAAAGTTTTGCACTGTCATGTTTTCATTTTCATTTGCTTTCCTATATTTAAAAAAAATCCTTCTTTAATTTCTGGGTTAACCTATTCATTAATTCTTTATTAGAATGTTCTTTAATCTCCATGTATTGGTGGTTTCCATTTTTTTCTTGTGGTTGACTTCAAGTTTCATACCGTTGTGATCTGAAAATATGCATGATATAACTTATCTTTTTGTACTGTTTGAGCCTAATTTGTGACCCACTATGTGATCTATTCTGTTCCATTTACATTAAAAAAGAATGGATATTCTGCTGCTTTATGATCAAACGCTCTGAATATACTTGTGAAGCCCATCTGCTCCAGTGTCTTATTCAGAGCCATTGTTTCCTTGGCTTAGGTGATTTGTCCATTGCTGTGAATAGGGTGTTAAAGTCACCCACTATTATTGTATTATTATCAATAAGGTCTTTTATATTTATTAGTTGTTTTATATGTTTGGGTGCTCAATTTGAGGGCATAAATATTTATAATTGTTAGATCTTCTTGTTAGTAGACCCCTTTATTATGATATAGTGCCTTTCTTCATCTCTTGTTACATTCTTTGGCTTAAAATGTAGTTTGATACTAAGTATGGCTACTTCAGCTTTCTTTTGATGTTCATTAGCATGATAAATCATTCTTTATTCCCTCACTTGCTGGAAATGTCTTTACGTCTAAACGAGTCTCTTGTAAACATTATATCAATAAGTCTTGTTTTTTATCCATTTGAATAACCTATGTCTTTTCATTGGATGATTGAGTCTCTTTATATTCAGAGTATTTATTGATAGATAAGTTTAGTGCCATTGTATTACCCGTAAACTTGCTGTTCCCATGGATTTTCTCTGTTGCTTTCTAGTTTTTGTTGCTTTTGATCTCTCTTTCCCTCTTGAAGTGTCCTCTTTAATATTTCTTGCAGAGCTGGTTTAGTGTTCACAAACTCCTTCAGTTTTTACTTGTCTGGGAAACTATATCTCCTTCTATTCTAAATAAAGTATTCTTGCTACCTATTTTCCCCCATTTAGCACATTGAATATCTCCTACCATTCTATTCTGGCCTTCAAAGTTTCTGTGGAAGGATCTGCTATTAACCTTAGTATTTACCCTTGTTCTTTAAGGACGTTTTGTCCCTAGCTGCTTTCAGAATTCTTTTTATTTTATATCTTTCTATCTTATCTCTATATTTATTTCATTTTACTTTATTTTTATTTTCTATCTGTATTTTGCAAATGTCACTATGATATGTCTTGTTGACCTGTTTTTATTGATTTTGAGGGGAATTATCTGTGACTCTTGTTGGACTTAAATGCTTATTTCTTTCCTCAGATTAAGGAAGTTCTCAGCTGTAATTTGTTCAAATAAATCCTTCTGTCCCTTTTTCCTGCTCTTATTTTACTGGAACTCCTATGATTATTGCACCTTGTGGAACTGCTGAGTTCCCTAAGTCTTCATTATCTAATAATTTTCTTTCCCTATTCTTTTCAGCTTCATTATTTTCCATAACTTTATCTTCTGTATCACCTATTCATTCCTCTGCTTCATCCATCCTCATTGTGATTACACATAGTCATTTTTGAATCTCAGTGATGGCATTTTTTTATTTAGGCCTGACTAATTTTTAGGTCTTTTATCTCTGCAGCGAGGGTTTCTCTGGAGTCGTCTATGCTTCTTTCAAACCCAGATCATATTCTTTTGACTGTTGTTCTAAATTCTTATTCAGATATATTGCTTATATATGTTTTGAGGATATCCTTGGCTGTGATTTCTTCCTGATCTTTCTTTTGGACAGAATTCCTCAGTCCTGTTATTTTCGGTAAGTTTCTGTATTTTGGGTGCTATGAATGTTTGTTGTATTTCCTGCTCCTGAGAGTAATGCTATATTAAAAAGGGATCATACACTATCCCAAGGCCTGGCATTTCAAGACATGTTTCTGGTGTATACTGTGTGCCCTCTGCTGTTGTGTTTTGGCTGTTTTTTCCCACAGGTCAGTCTTCTGCAGGATTCTTCTTTGCTTGCAGGGAGGAGTATTTTGGCCTTAAACTAGGTATGCTTTGATTTGTTTGTTAAAATAAGCCTGATTTAAAAAACAAAATAAAACAAACAAACAAACAAAAAAGGTACAAAAAAAGAGAAAAGGAAAAGGAACAATAAAGCAAAAGATAAATGAAAAACTATAACTCTGATTCCATAGGAAAAGAAAGAAAGAGAAAAAGAGAGAGAGAGAGAGAGACTGATTCAAAAAACAAGGGAACAAAGAAACAAATAAACAAAAAATTATAATCCTGATTCTAAGAAAAAAAGAAGAGGGAAAGCCAGGTCCTATTTCCACCAGAACTGAAGCTGATGCTTCAGAGCACTTTATGATTAGTAGGAAGCCTATGTTGGTCCTTAGAGGAGAGGTCCACTGTGCAGGCTCACATTCAGACCTGTCCTAATAAAGATCCTTCCAGGGTGCAGAGGACTGGTGGTTGGTGTAAGCAGCTCTGCACTCCAATGGAGGAACTGTGTTGCTCACTGAAGTCCAACTGTGCTGGTAGAAGCAGGTATTTTCCCATCTTCTTGGCCTGGGGGGATTTCGTGGTCTTCACTGACCAAGACCTCACAGAAAATTGAAAATCTCCCCTCCTGTGGCCCAATCATCTTCAGATCCTTGCCCTCAACCTGTCTGTGCCAGGTCCCATAATGCCCAGTGCCACATTCTGTGTTTTATCTGTGGTGTGGATGGGATCTAAAACTCCAAATCTTAAAGGACTTGTCAAAGAACGGACCTGCTCCCCTCCCCCAGAGAAGAGCCTCACAGTGCTGTGCCTACTGCCATTCTGTCCCAGAAAAGCAGTTATAAGGCAACTCAGGTATCTGGTGTCTATGGCGAAGCACAGCAAAAGTTGAAGCCAGGTCATCTGTCCTCTGAGCACCCCTCTCTCCCCTGCTATTGAATGGCTGCTCAGTGACATCTGCTGGGCCCTTTGTCCTTAGAAAGGCAATATACCCTCTACCAAACATATCCAAGAAGGGGAACATTCTCTCCCAGGGGAATTCCCACACCACACTGTCTGCCCTCTGCTCCTGGCCTCTGTCCTCCCTCTCCCTGGGAGCACTGCTGCTCACCCAGTTTGACTCTGGTGAGTGGCACAGACTTCTAAAACCTCAGAATTTGTGCTCCACTGTGAAAACTCCTTGCCATACTGAGTTCCTCTTAACTCCCCAGTCAATGATCCCAGGGGAGTGTTTTTGTTACAGGAACCTAACATGCTATTCTCTCTCCTCCTCTGTGCCTCTCTCCCTGTCTTCACTACCCACCTCCTTGTCCTCTCTCTGTGGAAGGGCTACCTTGTTCTCTGTGGCACCAAGGCTTTTCTCTCCTCCAATTCATGTCTCCAAACATCACAGCCACCACATTCTCTTCCTCTAATTGTGCAGATTGTTCTCTTAATTCCCAGATTGATTTACTAGTTGTTCAAAATGTTATGATGCCAATCTAGCTCTGTTCCAGAAGAACAAGGCAAGCCCAGGGCACCCCCCTGCCATTACTCTGCTGTCTTAACTCCATTTTACAAGATTCATGACTTATTTAAACTGAAGATGGTCTTGTGTATCCCTATTTTACACATGAAGCAAGGAAATATTTATCATAGCATTGCTTGAAATAGCAAAAGTTAGTGAAAATGTAAATTCTCAAAAGGAGAATGGATATATGTTGATATATTCATAAAACAGTCTTCTGAATTAAAGGAAATAAATGAATGCTATATATGTCAATATAACTACATTCTAAAATATGGCTGGCCACAATTTTTTAAAAAAGATTTTATTTATTTATTTGACAGAGAGAGATCACAAGTAGGCAGAGAGGCAGGCAGAGAGAGAGGAGGAAGCAGGCTCCCTGCTGAGCAGAGAGCCCGTTGTGGGGCTCGATCCAGGACCCTGGGACCATGACCTGAGCTGAAGATAGAGGCGGCTTTAACCCACTGAGCCACCCAGGCACCCCTGGCCACAAGTATTTTTAAAAGAAATATTAATTATATATTTATATAAAATAAATGTATTTAGATTTTAGAATAAAACTTTATATAAATTTTATAACTTATAAAACAAAAATAATTATGAAACTGTAGTGTGTGTAGTTAAATGGATATGTGTGGTTTATTATTTATTTTATTTTAAAAATTTTTCTTATTATTTTTTTATAAACATATAATGTATTTTTATCCCCAGGGGTACAGGTCTGTGAATCGCCAGGTTTATACACTTCACAGCACCCACCATAGCACATACCCTCTGCAATGTCCATAACCCCACCCCCCTCTTCCGACCCCCCTCTCCCCAGCAAACCTCAGTTTGTTTTGTGAGATTAAGAGTCACTTACAGTTTGTCTCTCTCCCAATCCCATCTTGTTTCATTCATTCTTCTCCTAACCCCCAACTCCCCATGTTGCATCCCTACTTCCTCATATAAGGGAGATCATGGAATAGTTGTCTTTCTCTGATTGACTTATTTCACTAAGCATGATACCCTCTAGTTCCTTCCACATCATCACAAATGGCAAGATTTCATTTCTTTTGATGGCTGCTTAGTATTCAATTGTGTATATATACCACATCTTCTTGATCCATTCATCTGTTGATGGACATCTAGGTTCTTTCCATAGTTTGGCTATTGTGGACATTGCTGCTATAAACATTCGGGTGCACATGCCCCTTTGGATCACTACATTTGTATCTTTAGGGTAACTACCCAATAGTGCAATTGCTGGGTCATAGGGCAGTTCTATTTTCAACTTTTTGAGGAACATCTAGGCTGTTTTCCAGAGTGGTTCCACCAGCTTTCATTCCCACCAACAGTGTAGGAGGGTTCCCCTTTTTCCACATCCTCACCAGCATCTGTCGTTTCCTGACTTGTTAATTTTAGCCATTCTGACTCGTGTGAGGTGATATCTCATTGTGGTTTTGATTTGTATTTCCCTGATGCCGAGTGATATGGAGCACTTTTTCATGTGTCTGTTGGCCATCTGGATGTCTTCTTTGCAGAAATGTCTGTTCATGTCCTCTGCCCATTTCTTGATTGGATTATTTGTTCTTTGGGTGTGGAGTTTGCTAAGTTCTTTATAGATTCTGGACACTAGTCCTTTATCTGATATGTCGTTTGCAAATATCTTCTCCCATTCTGTTAGTTGTCTTTTGGTTTTGTTAACGTTTTCCTTTGCTGTGCAAAAGCTTTTGATATTGATGAAATCCCAATAGTTCATTTTTACCCTTGCTTCCCTTGCCTTTGGCAATGTTCCTAGGAAGACATTGCTGCAGCTGAGGTCAAAAGGTTGCTGCCTGTGTTCTCCTCAAGGATTTTGATGGATTCCTTTCTCACATTGAGGTCCTTCATCCATTTTGAGCCTATTTTCATGTGTGGTGTAAGGAAATGGTCTAATTTCATTTTTCTGCATGTGGCTGTCCAATTTTCCCAGCACCATTTATTGAAGAGGCTGTCTTTTTTCCATTGGACATTCTTTCCTGCTTTGTTGAAGATTAGTTGACCATAGAGTTGAGGGTCCATTTCTGGTCTCTCTGTTCTGTTCCATTGATCTATGTGTCTGTTTTTGTGCCAGTACCATGCTGTCTTGGTGACAACAGCTTTATAATAGAGTTTGAAGTTCGGAATTGTGATGGCACCAACTTTGGCTTTCTTTTTCAATAGTCCTTTGGCTATTTGAGGTCTTTTCTGGTTCCATATAAATTTTAGGATTATTTGTTCCATTTCTTTGAAAAAAATGGATGGGATTTTGATAGGGATTGCATTAAAAGTGTAGATTACTTTAGGTAGCATAGACATTTTCACAATATTTATTCTTCCAATCCACGAGCATGGAACATTTTTCCCTTTCTTTGTGTCTTCCTCAATTTCTTTCATGAGTGCTTTATAGTTTTCTGAGTATAGATTCTGTGCCTCTTTGGTTAGGTTTATTCCTAGGTATCTTATGGTTTTGGGTGCAATTGTAAATGAGATTGACTTCTTAATTTCTTTTTCTTCTGTTTTGTTGTTGGTGTAGAGAAATGTAACTGATTTCTGTGCATTGATTTTATATACTGACACTTTACTGAATTCCTGTACAAGTTCTAGCAGTTTTGGAGTGGATTCTTTTGGGTTTTCCACATATAGTATCATATCATCTGCGAAGAGTGATAGTTTGACTTCTTCTTGGCTGATCTGGATGCCTTTAATTTCCTTTTGTTGTCTGATTGCTGAGGCTAGGACTTCTAGTCTATGTTGAATAGCAGTGGTGATAATGGACATCCTTGCCGTGTTCTGGACCTTAGCAGAAAAGCTTTCAGTTTTTCTCCATTGAGAATGATATTTGTGGTGGGTTTTTCATAGATGGCTTTGATGATATTGAGGTATGTGCCCTCTATCCCTACACTTTGAAGAGTTTTGATCAGGAAGGGATGCTGTACTTTGTCAAATGCTTTTTCAGCATCTATTGAGAGTATAATATGGTTCTTTAATTAATGTGTTGTATCACATTGATTGGTTTGCAGATGTTGAACCAAACTTGCAGCCCTGGAATAAATGCCACTTGGTCATGGTGAATAATCCTTTTAATGTACTGTTGAATCCTATTGGCTAGTATTTTGGTGAGAATTTTCACATCTGTGTTCATCAAGGATATTGGTCTGTAGGTTTTTTTTTTTTTTTTTTTTTTTTTTTTTTGATGGGATCCTTGTCTGGTTTTGGGATCAAGGTGATGCTGGCCTCATAAAATGAGTTTGGACGTTTTCCTTCCATTTCTATTTTTTGGAACAGTTTCAGGAGAATAGGAATTAATTCTTCTTTAAATGTTTGGTAGAATTTCCCCGGGGTAGCCATCTGGCCCTGGGCTTTTCTTTGCTTGGAGATATTTGATGACTGTTTCAATCTCCTTACTGGTTATGGGTCTGTTCAGGTTTTCTATTTCTTCCTGGTTCAGTTGTGGTAGTTTATATGTCTCTAGGAATGCATCCATTTTTTCCAGATTGTCAAATTTGTTTGAATAGAGTTGCTCATAGTATGCTCTTATAATTGTCTGTATTTCTTTGGTGTTAGTTGTGATCTCTCCTCTTTCATTCATGATTTTATTTATTTGGGTCCTTTCTCTTTTCTTTTTGATAAGTTTGGCCAGGGGTTGATCAATCTTATTTATTCTTTCAAAGAACCAGCTCCTATTTTTGTTGATTTGTTCTATTGGTTTTTGGTTTCTATTTCATTGATTTCTGCTCTGATCTTTATGATTTCTCTTCTGCTGCTGGGTTTAGGCTTTCTTTCTTGTTCTTCCTCCAGTTCCTTTAGGTGTAGGGTTAGGTTGTGTACTTGAGACCTTTCTTGTTTCTTGAGAAAGGCTTGTACTGCTATATATTTTCCTCTGAGGATTGCCTTCGCTGTGTCCCACAGATTTTGAACCATTGTGTTTTCTTTATAATTTATTTCCATGAATTCTTCGAATTCTTCTTTAATTTCCGGGTTGACGCATTCATTCTTTAGAAGGATGCTGTTTAGTCTCCATGTATTTGGGTTCTTTCCACATTTCCTCTTGTGATTGAGTTCTAGCTTCAGAGCATTGTGGTCTGAAAATATGCAGGGAATGATCCCAATCTTTTTATACCGGTTGAGACCTGATTTGTGACCCAGGATGTGATCTATTCTGGAGAATGTTCCATGTGCACTAGAGAAGAATGTGTATTCTGTTGGTTTGGGATGAAATGTTCTGAATATATCTGTGATGTCCATCTGGTCCAGTGTGTCATGTAAGACCTTTATTTCCTTGTTGATCTTTTGCTTGGATGATCTGTCCATTTCAGTGAGGGGAGTGTTAAAGTCCCCTACTATTATTGTATGATTGTTGATGTGTTTCTTTGATTTTGTTATTAATTGGTTTATATAGTTGGCTGCTCCCACATTAGGTGCATAGATATTTAAAATTGTTAGATCTTCTTGTGGGACAGACCCTTTGGGTATGATATAGTGTCCTTCCTCATTTCCTATTATAGTCTTTGGCTTAAAATCTAATTTATCAGATGTAAGGATTGCCACCCCAGCTTTCTTCTGATGTCCAGTGGCATGGTAAATTGTATTCTAACCCCTCATTTTAAATATGGAGGTGTCTTCGGGTCTAAAATGAGTTTCTTGTAGGCAACATATTGATGGGTTTTGTTTTTTTATCCAATGATACCCTGTATCTTTTGATTGGAGCATTTAGCCCATTAACATTCAGGGTAACTATTGAACAATATGAATTTAGTGACTTTGTATTGCCTGTGATGTGACTGTTATTGTATATTGTCTCTGTTCCTTTCTGATCTACTACTTTTAGGCTCTCTTTTTGCTTAGAGAACTCCTTTCAATATTTCCTGTAGACCTGGTTTAGTGTTTGAAAATTCTTTCAGTTTTTGTTTGTCCTGGAAGCTTTTGATCTCTCCTTCTATTTTCAATGATAGCCTAACTGGATATAGTGTTTTTTTGCTGCATGTTTTTCTCGTTTAGTGCTCTGAATATATCATGCCAGTTCTTTCTGGTCTGCCAGGTCTCTGTGGATCTTCCAATCTAATATTTTTACTATTTTATGTTACAGATTTCTTTTCCTGGGCTGCTTTCAGGATTTTCTCTTTGTTGCTAAGACTTGTAAAATTTACTATTAGGTGACAGGGTGTGGACCTATTCTTGTTTACTTTGAGGTGGTTTCTCTGCACCGCCTGGATTTTGATGCTTGTTCCCTTTGCCAAATTAGGGAAATTCTCTGCAATAATTCTCTCCAGTATACCTTCTGCTCCCCTCTCTCTTTCTTCTTCTTCTGGAATCCCAATTATTCTAATGTTGTTTCATCTTATGGTGTCACTTATCTCTTGAATTCTCCCCTTGTGGTCCAGTAGCTGTTTGTCCCTCTTTTGCTCAGCTTCTTTATTCTCTGTCATTTGGTCTTCTATATTACTAATTCATTCTTCTGCCTCATTTATCCTAGCAGTAAGAGCCTCCATTTTTTTATTGCACCTCATTAATAGCTTTTTTTAAATTTCAACTTGGTTAAATTTTAGTCTTTTATTTCTCCAGAAATGGCTTTATCTCTCCAGTGAGGGTTTCTCTAATATCTTCCATGCCTTTTTCGAGCCCAGATAGAACCTTCAGAATCATCATTCTGAACTCTAGATCTGACATATTACCAATGTCTGTATTGATTAGGTCCCTAGCCTTTGGTATTGCCTGTTGTTCTTTTTTTTGTGGTGAGTTTTTCTGCCTTGTCATTTTTCCAGATAACAGTATATGAAGGAGCAAATAAAATACTGAAAGGGTGGCAAAGACCCCAGGAAAATGCGCTTTAACCAAATCAGAAGAGACCCCAAATCGTAGGAGGGAGAAAGGGGATAAAAAGAAGTTCAGAAAAAAAAAATAGTTAAAAAAAGAAAACAATTAAAAAATATATAAAAAAGAAAAAAAGATATATATTAGATAAACTAGTTAAAAAACGTTAAAAAAGAAATGGGTAAAAGTTAAAAAAATTTAGCAGCAGAAAAAAAATAATAAAATTAAAAAAAATTTAAATTAACTGCAAGACTAAAGAATATTGGGGAGAAAGCCATGAGTTCCTTGCTTTGCTTTCTCCTCCACTGGAATTCTGCTCTCCTTGGTAGGTGAACTTTGTCTTGGCTGGATTTCTTGTTCATCTTCTGGGGGTCTGTTGTAGTGATTCTCAAGTGTCTTTGCCCTAGGTGAAGTTGCACTGCCCTTACCAGGGACTGGGCTAAGTAATCTGCTTGGGTTCACTTTCAGAAGCTTTTGTCTCCTGAACGCTTTCCGTAGAGTTCCAGAGGATGGGAATGAAAATGGTGGCCTCCCAGTTTCTGGCCTTGAGGAGCTGAGAGCTCAGGGCCCCAGTCCTCAGTGCACCCTCAGAGAAAAGAGCCCAATCACTCCTGTCTCCCTGGCCTCTGGCCGCTCTCCAAGCTCACCCAGGGTGCGACTGGTTCAAGGTAACCCTGAGCTAAGTGCTCACTCCTCGGCTCTGTCTATATAGCCAGCTTCCCCACTCTAATACCTGTGAGCTCTGGGACACTCAGACACCCCAATCCTTCTGTGACCCTCTGGGACCTAGGGCCATCCTGGCCCTGTGTGGGCTTCACCCCGGTTTATCCTCTGGAGCTATGTCCCTCAGTGGAGCAGACTTATAAAAGTCCTGATTTAGTGCTCCATTGCTCCACCGCTTGCTGGGAGCCGGCCCCTCCCCTAGCGGTCTATCTTCCCGTCGCTTTGGATTCACTTCTCTGCCAGTCCTACCTTTCAGAAAGTGGTCGATTTTCTGTTTCTAGAATTGCTGTTCTTCTTGTCTTCTATCTCCCGTTGGATTTGTAGGTGTTTGCAATGGTTTGATAAGCTATCTAGCTGATCTCCTGCTACCTGATGTCGTCTCAGCCTGCTACTTCTCTGCCATCTTGACTCCTCCCTGGTTTATTATTTTTATGTAATAAAATTGTTATGTATGTATTCAAATGATACTCACCATGGTCGAGATGGTGGTGGCCCTGGGATTGTGTACTGGTATTTAGGGGATTTTTCTTTTAAATATGGTATTTTGTTTATATATTAAAAAAGAAATATGACAAAATATTAAAATTTGGCACTTAGTGGGTGAGTATACATGTGTTCATTATTTCCTAAACTTTACTATAGCATGAAATATAATCTAATATTGATGACATTTAAAATAAATTATTTTTTTTAAAGATTTTATTTATTTATTAGACAAAGAGAGAGATCACAAGTAGGCAGAGAGGCGGGCAGGGTGGGGGAAGCAGGCTCCCCACTGAGCAGAGAGCCTGATGTGGGGCTCAATTCCAGGACCCTGAGATCACGACCTGAACTGAAGGCAGAGGCTTAAGCTACTGAGCCACCCAGGCTCCCCTAAAATAAATTCTTGACTATATTTTTGTACTTTTTAACTTCTCAGAACATTCATTATCTTTCTAAGTCCCCAAGTTATCAACTTTCTGAGTTTCCCTGAATCATCTAATGTTGATAGATTTTAATGTTATATCTGCATTCATGATTTTATTTTTATACTTTTATAAATGTCATAGTAGCATATGTATATAATTATAATACAGTATGTTGTAATATGTACTATGGAAATACAGTACTTACATATGGCAATATACTGTATACATATAACAATATAAATCTAGTGTAATAATATTGTAAACTTCTCTTTTATGGAAGATAACAATTTCCTGTTTTTCCCAGCAATTTAAAAAGCTTTTTAGTTGTAGGGATAAAAACACATGCAGAAAATGTACTAGTATTATGTATAGAATAAGCATCTTCAACAGAGTTGAGTGTCTGTAACACCTTAGAATCTCCCTGCATGGCCTTTTACAATTAAAAATCCCTTTTTAATTACAAGGATAACTGTTATCCTGACTATTATATTAATAATCTCTTCATATTTATTTATCTTTTATAACATTTAATTATGCAGTAGTAAAGACCAGAGTTTTACCTGCTTTTGAACTTTATATAAGTAGAACTACACAATTTTTTGTTCTGATTTTTTGTTCTGTTTTGTGCCTATTTTTATTGTAAGATTCATTTCATGTTGTGTTACATAGTTGTAGTTCATGCACTTATGTTCAGGAATATAATCACATTACATGAATATGTCAAAATTTATTTAAAGTCTTTTTATAGTGTTTAGGTTTTATGTAGCCCAATAACCTTACAAATGCTTGGCATATCAGACTTTTGTAGTTAGTCATTTTTGTGACTGTTTTGAGGTAACTTACTTATGTGTTTATTTTTGAGGTTTAATTTACCTTTATGTGCCATGATGAATTTTTACATGTGGTCAAGCCTTTGTAATTATCCAGATCTGCAAATAAATTATTTCCAGCATCCTTGTAATATCCTCACAGTTACCCCAAATGTAACCACTAATTATGATAGTGGCCTTCATATTCACATAAATTAACTATACAGCTTGTAATTTTTGCAACAGCCTTTTTTGTTTGTTTGTTTAACATTTTGGCTGATATTTACATGTTTTTGGATGAAGCAGTTGTTCATTCTCTTAATTTTTGAATCCACAACTTATCAACTTTACTATTGATTGACATCTGAGTTGTTTCTAGTTTTTATCTCATATTAATAAATCTCTCTATACATTTTGGTGTACATCTTTTGGGGAATACAGCTAAACATTTATTTGCATATACATTTAGGGGTGGAAAGGTTAGGTCATAAGCTATACATTTGTTTAGTAACAAACAGTGACAATTTTCCAAAGAGGCTGTACTAATTCATACCTCCACCAGCAAGTTATGAATTCCATCCTGCTGTACATGGTTAGACAGTATTGGTATTGTCAGTCTTTATAATTCTAGTTACTCTGGTGGGAATATAGTGATATCTCATATTCTTAATTTTCATTTTCCTCTTCATATGTTCATTGGACATTCACATATCCTCCTTTTTCCTCTTCAAGTGTCTTTTCAAATCTTTGTCCTCTTAAAAAAATCTAGTTAACAGTCAATTTTTTATATCCTTATTAGGAATATTTTGTATATTTGGGAATATAAATCCTTTGTTAAAGATGTATGATGCAGGTGCACCTGAGTGGCTCAGCCATGAAGCGTCTGCCTTTGGCTTAGGTAATGGTCCAAGGGTCCTGGGGTTCAAGCCTTGCATCAGGCTCCCTGCTCAGTAGGAAGCCTGCTTCTCCCTCTCACACTCCCCTTGATTGTGTTGTCACTCTCTGTTAAATAAATAAATAAAATCTTATTTTAAAAAAAGATGTATTATGCAATTACAGTCTGTGGCTTGTGGTTTTACTCCCCTATCTTTTGATAAATTAATGTTCTTAATCCTAATAGAGGCCAGTTTATTAAACTTTTCATTTAGTGCTTTTTATTCCTTTACAAAAATATTTGCCTACCACAAGATCATGAAAGCATTTTCCTATGTTTTTAACCTAAAGTTTTATGGTTTTAATATTCATATTTAGATCTGGAATTATTATTGTTCATGTTAGAGGGGTCAAGATTCATTTATTTCCTTATACTTGACCTGGCACCATTTATTGAAAATCTATCCATTCTCCACTAAATTGAAGTGTCACATTTGTCATAAATCACTGTTACAAATTTAATTGCTATAGCTTTTAATAAATTTTGAATCCTGCTGTGTAAGTGTTGTAGCATTTTCTTCCTCTTCTTCAAGATTGCAAAACCTATTCCTGGCCCTTTACATTTCCATATAACTTTGAATAGCAGCTTGTCAATTTCCACAAAAACTTTTTTGAGATTTAAATTGCAATTTCCTCAAACTAGAGATGAAATCAGAGACAACTGACATCTTTACAATATTGAATTTTTTAGTGTGCAAATATAGCATTATTTTTCTAGGTCTTATTAAATTCCTCAATAATATTTTATAGTTTTATAGAAATATAAAATATAGATATATTTTTCTTTAGATTCATTACTAAGTGTTTGATACTTTTATGAGACTGACGCGCTACCTACTGCGCTAACGAGGCACCTAAGTGTTTGATACTTTTAGTGCTAAATAAATAATTTTATTTTCTAATTAGTAGTGCTGGTATAAAGACATAAAGTTAATAATTTTGCTAACACATATCCAGAGAACTTGCTAGATTATTTTATTCTTTTTAATAATTAACTCCAGATTTTTTGAGATACCCTATATGTCCAATCATAACATCTGTAAATAATGATTATTTTATAACTTTCTTTTAAAACCTTGTATATTTTTGTTGTTGTTGTGATACCTAGGAGCTCCTGTCTCATATTCAATGAAATTGATATTGGTGGGCAAACCTTTCTCTTTCTAGATCTTAAATTTAAACTTTTTAATATTTTAAGTATGATGTTTGCTACAGGCATTTTATAGATACTCTTCATCTATAGTATCTACAAATAAACCATGGCTTAGTTAGGAATTTTTTTTATCATGCATACATATTGAAATTATTATATATAGATTTTTTTTTAAGATTTTATTTATTTATTTGACAGAGATCATAAGCAGGAAGAGAGGCAGCAGAGAGAGAGGAGGAAGCAGGCTCCCTGCTGAGCAGAGAGCCAAATGTGGGGCTGGATCCCAGGACCCTGAGATCATGACCTGAGCGGAAGGCAGCGGCTTAACCCACTGAGCCACCCAGGTGCCCCTATATATAGATTTTTCTTCCTCTATGGAGATATTCATTTTTTTCTACTTTTTTTTTCATTAATGTGGGAATTTGCATTGATTGATTTTGAATGGTAAATTTACATTGCTTTCATGGAATAAACCCAACTTTATCATGATACAGTTTCCTATTTGAATATCACAGACTGGATTTGATTAAAAATAATATGTTTAGAATTGTTGCTTTTATGTTTATGAGAAAAATTAGTCTATAACTTGCTTTTCTGATGATATGTTTGTCACATTTTGCTAGTAAGGTTATAACTATTTATAAAATAAGTGTAATTTCTTTTACATAAGTTTATGAGAATTCACTAGTGAAGTTATATGGGTCTAGAGATTATGAGATGATCTTTAATTATAGCTTTATTTTCTTTAATAGATATTTCATTGTCTTGAAATGAAACATTAAATCATTGATATTAGTCTCTCTTTTTTTCCTTTCTGTATGTATTCATAAATTATATATGATATTTAGAAGTCTTTCAAGCACAACTTTAGCTGCTTCCCACAGATTTTGGTATAGGTGTCCCATTAGTATTTAGTTTAAAATATTTTCCAATTATTAATGTTAATTTCTTTTATTCATAGGATATTTACAAGTACAATGCTTAATTTCTCAATATTTGGGCATTTCCACTTATATCTGATCATTTTTTAGCTTAACATTACTTAGTTCTATGCTGTTAGAGAACTTATATGATTTTAAACTTTTGGGTATTTTGAGATTTATGATCCAGTAGATGGCCAAGTCCAGTTAAATAGTCCATGAACAGTTGAAAAGACTTTAAGGTCAACTAAAAATCAGATTCACAAGACTCAAATAAGCCCCCACCTGCTTTTCAGGGAAATAGTACTAGATAATTAATTAAGATGAAATGCTCATACAAGAAGGAAAAGAGACTTGTTAACCTATTTTTTTTATAGAAGACCATTGTAAGTCCTCAGAACACTTCACCTCTACCATCCCACATTTTTTGTGAATGTTTTCTTGCTTTTTAATTCTCCCCTCCACCTCCTTTTACATACCCACAAACATTTATACAATATTTTTTATATAATTTTAAATTTCAAGAGAAGTACAAGGACTTCTCATATACACCCTCACACAAATTCACAAATTGTTTCCATTTGCCTTTATCATTTTTTCTCTCTATATATTGCAAGGATCAATCTACCTATGGTCCTTCTATGGTGAAGTTCTCCAGTGTTCCTAACTGAGACCTGTGGTGTTCTCTAAACCATCTCTGCCAGGGTCCCGAGACCACTCATCTATCTTTACAGAGCTGTGAGGTTGCTGAAAGTTCTCCTTTCTGCCATTTGCTGCTTGCCTTCTTGGCTGCTTGCTCTGAGCAATTTAATAAGAACATGCCTTTACTGGTAAATGAATTCCAAGAGTTCACAGTGACTCCCACTGACTTCACAGTGTCTCCCCCTTCTAAAGGATCTTAGCCGTTCATGTCTTATTTGATATGGGACCCCAACTCCATCTGAATATCTGCTGGTTTCTCTGGCTTTAGCAGCCACCCTCAATCCAGTCTCTATCCTCTTGCTTCTCATTATGGATTGGCCAATGACCCAAATAGAAAAGCTGATTTATAAACTAGAACTCAGAAAATTTCTTTCTCTTCAGTCTGACGGCTCAGATCTGGCTGCCTTGATATCTTCGGATGCCACCAAACACATACTTGTATTTTATATTACTTTAATTTTTTTGCAGTGGCAGCATTAGCCTGGTACATAGCTGAGTTCAAATGCCTAACCTTCATATTTCTAACAAACATGCTTAAGGCTTTTTATTTTTATTTATTATTTTAAGGCTTATTTTTTTCAAATTGTATATGTAGTCTACTCTCTTTCTATTACACAAGGTGAAGATTTATTTATTTTTTTAAAAATTTTTTATTTTTTATAAACATATATATTTTTTTTTTTTTTAAAGATTTTATTTATTTATTTGTCAGAGAGAGAGAGAGTGAGAGCGAGCACAGGCAGACAGAGTGGAAGGCAGAGGCAGAGGGAGAAGCAGGTTCCCTGCGGAGCAAGGAGCCCGATGTGGGACTCGATCCCAGGACGCTGGGATCATGACCTGAGCCAAAGGCAGCTGCTTAACCAACTGAGCCACCCAGGCGTCCCATATAAACATATATTTTTATCCCAAGGGGTACAGGTCTGTGAATCACCAGGTTTACACACTTCACAGCACTCACCAAATCACATACCCTCCCCAATGTTCATAATCCCACACCCTTCTCCCAAACCCCCTCCCCCCAGCAACCCTCAGTTTGTTTTGTGAGATTAAGAGTCACTTATGGTTTGTCTCCCTCCCATTCCCATCTTGTTTTATTTATTCTTCTCCTACCCACTTAAGCCCCCATGTTGCATCACCACTTCCTCATATCAGGGAGATCATATGATAGTTGTCTTTCTCTGCTTGACTTATTTCACTAAGCATGATACGCTCTAGTTCCATCCATGTTGTCGCAAATGGCAAGATTTCATTTCTTTTGATGGCTGCATAGTATTCCATTGTGTATATATACCACATCTTCTTGATCCATTCATCTGTTGATGGACATCTAGGTTCTTTCCATAGTTTGGCTATTGTGGACATTGCTGCTATAAACATTCGGGTGCACGTGCCCCTTTGGATCACTACGTTTGTATCTTTAGGGCAACTACCCAATAGTGCAATTGCTGGGTCATAGGGCAGTTCTATTTTCAACATTTTGAGGAACCTCCATGCTGTTTTCCAGAGTGGCTGCACCAGCTTGCATTCCCACCAACAGTGTAGGAGGGTTCCCCTTTCTCCGCATCCTCGCCAGCATCTGTCATTTCCTGACTTGTTGATTTTAGCCATTCTGACTGGTGTGAGGTGATATCTCATTGTGGTTTTGATTTGTATTTCCCTGATGCCGAGTGATATGGAGCACTTTTTCATGTGTCTGTTGGCCATCTGGATGTCTTCTTTGCAGAAATGTCTGTTCATGTCCTCTGCCCATTTCTTGATTGGATTATTTGTTCTTTGGGTGTTGAGTTTGCTAAGTTCTTTATAGATTCTGGACACTAGTCCTTTATCTGATATGTCGTTTGCAAATATCTTCTCCCATTGTGTCAGTTGTCTTTTGATTTTGTTAACTGTTTCCTTTGCTGTGCAAAAGCTTTTGATCTTGATGAAATCCCAATAGTTCATTTTTGCCCTTGCTTCCCTTGCCTTTGGTGTTGTTCCTAGGAAGATGTTGCTGCAGCTGAGGTCGAAGAGGTTGCTGCCTGTGTTCTCCTCACGGATTTTGATGGATTCCTTTTGCACATTGAGGTCCTTCATCCATTTTGAGTCTATTTTTGTGTGTGGTGTAATGAAATGGTCCAATTTCATTTTTCTGTGGCTGTCCATTTTCCCAGCACCATTTATTGAAGAGGCTGTCTTTTTTCCATTGGACATTCTTTCCTGCTTTGTCGAAGATTAGTTGACTGTAGAGTTGAGGATCTATTTCTGGGCTTTCTATTCTGTTCCATTGATCTATGGGTCTGTTTTTGTGCCAGTACCATGCTGTCTTGATGATGACAGCTTTGTAATAGAGCTTGAAGCCCGGAATTGTGATGCCACCAACGTTGGCTTTCTTTTTCAATATCCCTTTGGCTATTCGAGGTCTTTTCTGGTCCCATATAAATTTTAGAATTATTTGTTCCATTTCTTTGAAAAATATGGATGTTACTTTGATAGGAATTGCATTAAATGTGTAGATTGCTTTAGGTAGCATAGACATTTTCACAATATTTATTCTTCCAATCCAGGAGCATGGAACATTTTTCCATTTCTCTGTGTCTTCCTCAATTTCTTTCATGAGTGCTTTATAGTTTTCTGAGTGTAGATTCTGTGCCTCTTCGGTTAGGTTTATTCCTAGGTATCTTATGGTTTTGGGTGCAATTGTAAATGGGATTGACTCCTTAATTTCTCTTTCTTCTGTCTTGCTGTTGGTGTAGAGAAATGCAACGGATTTCTGTGCATTGATTTTATATCCTGACACTTTACTGAATTCCTGTATAAGTTCTAGCAGTTTTGGAGTAGAGTCTTTTGGGTTTTCCACATATAGTATCATATCATCTGCGAAGAGTGATAATTTGACTCCTTTTTGCCGATTTGGATGCCTTTAAATTCCTTTTGTTGTCTGATTGCTGAGGCTAGGACCTCTACTACTATGTTGAATAGCAGTGGTGATAATGGACATCCCTGCCGTGTTCCTTACCTTAGCAGAAAAGTTTTCAGTTTTTCTCCATTGAGAATGATATTTGCGGTGGGTTTTTCATAGATGGCTTTGATGATATTGAGGTATGTGCCCTCTATCCCTACACTTTGAAGAGTTTTGATCAGGAAGGGATGCTGTACTTTGTCAAATGCTTTTTCAGCATCTATTGAGAGTATCATATGGCTCTTGTTCTTTCTTTTATTGATGTGTTGTATCACATTGACTGATTTGCGGATGTTGAACCAATCTTGCAGCCCTGGAATAAATCCCACTTGGTCATGGTGAATGAACCTTTTAATGTACTGTTGAATCCTATTGGCTAGTATTTTGTTGAGTATTTTCGCATCTGTGTTCATCAAGGCTATTGGTCTATAGCTCTCTTTTTTGATGGGATCCTTGTCTGGTTTGGGGATCAAGGTGATACTGGCCTCATAAAATGAATTTGGAAGTTTTCCTTCCATTTCTATTTTTTGGAACAGTTTCAGGAGAATAGGAATTAGTTCTTTAAATGTTTGGTAGAATTCCCCTGGGAAGCCGTCTGGCCCTGGGCTTTTGTTTGTTTGGAGATTTTTAATGACTGTTTCAATCTCCTTACTGGTTATGGGTTTGTTCAGGCTTTCTATTTCTTCCTAGTTCAGTTGTGGTAGTTTATATGTTTCTAGGAATGCATCCATTTCTTCCAGATTGTCAAATTTATTTGCGTAGAGTTGCTCATAGTATGTTCTTATAATAGTTTGTATTTCTTTGGTGGTGTTAGTTGTGATCTCTCCTCTTTCATTCATGATTTTATTAATTTGGGTCCTTTCTCTTTTCTTTTTGATAAGTCGGGCCAGGGGTTTATCAATTTTATTAATTCTTTCAAAGAACCAGCTCTTAGTTTCATTGATTTGTTCTATTGTTTTTTTTTTTTGGTTTCTATTTCATTGATTTCTGCTCTGGTCTTTATGATTTCTCTTCTCCTGCTGGGCTTAGGGTTTCTTTCTTGTTCTTTCTCCAGCTCCTTTAGGTGTAGGGTTAGGTTGTGTACCTGAGACTTTCTTGTTTCTTGAGAAAGGCTTGTACCGCTATATATTTTCCTCTCAGGACTGCCTTTGTTGTGTCCCACAGATTTTGAACCGTTGTATTTTCATTATCATTTGTTTCCATGATTTTTTTCAATTCTTCTTTAATTTCCCATTTGACCCATTCATTCTTTAGAAGGATGCTGTTTAGTCTCCATGTATTTGGGTTCTTTTCAAACCTCCTTTTGTGGTTGAGTTCTATCTTTAGAGCATTGTGGTCTGAAAATATGCAGGGAATTATCCCAATCTTTTGATACCGGTTGAGTCCTGATTTAGGACCGAGGATGTGATCTATTCTGGAGAATGTTCCATGTGCACTAGAGAAGAATGTGTATTCTGTTGCTTTGGGATGAAATGTTCTGAATATATCTGTGATGTCCATCTGGTCCAGTGTGTCGTATAAGGCCTTTATTTCCTTGCTGATCTTTTGCTTGGATGATCTTTCCATTTCAGTGAGGGGAGTGTTAAAGTCCCCTAATATTATTGTATGATTGTTGATGTGTTTCTTTGATTTTGTTATTAACTGGTTTATATAGTTGGCTGCTCCCACGTTGGGGGCATAGATATTTAAAATTGTTAGATCTTCTTGTTGGACAGACCCTTTGAGTATGATATAGTGTCCTTCCTCATCTCTTATTATAGTCTTTGGCTTAAAATCTAATTGATCTGATATAAGGATTGCCACTTCTGCTTTCTTCTGATGTCCATTAGCATGGTAAATTCTTTTCCACCACCTCACTTTAAATCTAGAGGTGTCTTTGGGCTTAAAATGAGTTTCTTGGAGGCAACATATAGATGGGTTTTGTTTTTGTATCCATTCTGATACTCTGTGTCTTTTGACAGGGGCATTTAGCCCATTCACATTCAGGGTAACTATTGAGAGATATGAATTTAGTGCCATTGTATTGCCTGTAAGGTGACTGTTACTGTATATGGTCTCTGTTCCTTTCTGATCTACCACTTGTAGGCTCTCTCTTTGCTTAGAGGACCCCTTTCAATATTTCCTGTAGAGCTGGTTTGGTGTTTGCAAATTCTTTCAGTTTCTGTTTGTCCTGGAAGCTTTTAATCTCTCCTTCTATTTTCAATGATAGCCTAGCTGGATATAGTATTCTTGGCTGCATGTTTTTCTCGTTTAGTGCTCTGAAAATATCATGCCAGCTCTTTCTGGCCTGCCAGGTCTCTGTGGATAAGTCAGCTGCCAATCTAATATTTTTACCCTTTTATGTTACAGACTTCTTTTCCCGGGCTGCTTTCAGGATTTTCTCTTTGTCACTGAGACTTGTAAATTTTACTATTAGGTGACAGGGTGTGGGCCTATTCTTATTGATTTTGAGGGGCATTCTCTGAACCTTCTGAATTTTGATGCTCGTTTCCTTTGCCATATTGGGGAAATTCTCCCCAATAATTCTCTCCATTATACCTTCTGCTCCCCTCTCTCTTTCTTCTTCTTCTGGAATCCCAATTATTCTAATGTTGTTTCGCCTTATGGTGTCACTTATCTCTCGAATTCTCCCCTCGTAGTCCAGTAGCTGTTTGTGCCTCTTTTGCTCAGCTTCTTTATTCTCTGTCATTTGGTCTTCTATATTACTAATTCTTTCTTTGCCTCATTTATCCAAGCAGTGAGAGCCTCCATTTTTTATTGCACCTCATTAATAGCTTTTTTTATTTCAACTTGGTTAGATTTTAGTTCTTTTATTTCTTCAGAAAGGGCTTTTATATCTCTTGAGAGGGTTTCTCTAATATCTTCCATGCCTTTTTCGAGCCCGGCTAGAACCTTGAGTATCAACATTCTGAACTCTAGATCTGACATATTACCAATGTCTGTATTGATTACGTCCTTAGCCTTCAGTACTGCCTCTTGTTCTTTTTTTTTGTGTTGAATTTTTCCTTCTTGTCATTATGTCCAGATAAGAGTATATGAAGGAGCAAGTAAAATACTAAATGGGTGGCAACAACCTCAGGAAAATATGCTTTAACCAAATTAGAAGAGATCCCAAATCGTGAGGGGGGAGAAAGAGGATCAAAAGAGGTTCAAAAAGGAAGAAAGAACAAAGAAAAAAAAAGAAAAGAATTAAAAAAATAGAAAACAAATAAGAAAAATATAAAAAAGAAAATATATATATATTAGATAAACTAGTTAAAAAACGTTAAAAAAAGAAAAAGGTAAAAGTTAACAAAAAAAATTACCAGAAGGCGAGAAAAAAAACAAAAAATGAAAAGAAAGAAATTAAATTATTTGCAAGACTAAAAAAAATTACAGGGAAAAAGCCATGAGTTCTGTGCTTTGCTTTCTCCTCCTCTGGAATTCTGCTGCTCTCCTTGGTATTGAAACCGCACTCCTTGGTAGGTGAACTTGGTCTCGGCTGGATTTCTTGTTGATCTTCTGGGGGAGGGGCCTGTTTTATTGATTCTCAAGTGTCTTTGCCCCAGGCGGAATTGCACCGCCCTTATCAGGGGCCGGGGTGAGTAATCCGCTCAGGTTTGCTTCAGGAGCTTTTGTTCCCTGAGTGCTTTCCGGAGAGTTCTGGAGGATGGGAATACAAATGGTGGCCTCCTGGTCTCCGGCCCGGAGGAGCCGAGAGCCCAGGGCCCCACTCCTCAGTGCGCCTTCAGAGAACAGCGCCCAGTTACTCCCGTCTGCCTCACCTCCTGCCTTGCTCTGAGCTCACCGAGCCTGCGACCGGTTCAAGGTAACACCGAGCTGTGAGCTTACTGTCGGCTCTGTCTCTGTAGCCGGCTTTCCCGTTCCATTACCCGCAAGCTCTGCGACACTCAGACACCCCCGATCTTTCTGTGACCCTGAGGGACCTGAGGCCACGCTGACCCCGCGTGGGCTTCGCCCCAGTTTAGCCTCTGGAGCGATGTCCCTCAGCGGAACAGACTTTTAAAAGTCCTGATTTTGTGCGCCGTTGCTCCGCTGCTTGCCGGGATCCAGCCCCTCCCCCCGGGGTCTATCTTCCCGTCGCTTTGGATTCACTTCTCCGCAGGTCCTACCTTTCCAAAAGTGGTTGTTTTTCTGTTTCCAGAATTGCTGTTCTTCTTCTCTTCGATCTGCCGATGGATTTTCAGGTGTTTGCAATCTTTAGATAAGCTTTCTAGCTGATCTCTGGCTAGCTGAAGTAGTCTCAGCCTGCTACTTCTCCGCCATCTTGACTCCTCCTCCAGGTGAAGATTTATTGTTTAAAGCTTTCCCTTACAAAAATGCATACACATCCCTATTCCCAATACTTTACTAATATGTATATATATTTAAATTATATTTAATAAATATTTAGAGTTTATTATAAGTATGAAAATATTTTCTTTTTATTCATGCAATATATAATGATTCCACTTCTTTTTATATACTACTGTGTGTTTTTTCTAGACTTAATAATTGCATCTACTTATTTTTATGTCTTTTGGTCATTAATTATTTCATTTCCCTATGGTTGCTGTAACAAATGACCACAAACTTGGTGCCTTAAAATAGCACAAATTTATTTTCTTACAGTTTGTGAGGCCAGATGTATAAAATCAATTTCACTGAGGTAAAATCAAGATTTTAGTAGGACTGATGCTCTCTGGATGATCTAGGGGGCAATGATTTTCTAACTTGTCTTTTCTAACTTGTGGATGATATCTGCATTTCTTGTCTCATGACTCTTTCTATTGTTCTAACTTCTTGCTTCTATTGTTGTATCTCCTACTTTCTAATCTGACCATCTCTATTTCCTCTTTTAAGAACTTCTGTGGAACACTTGGGTGGCTCAGTTGGTTAAGTATCTGACTCTTGATTTCAGCTCAGGTCATGATCTCAAGAGTTGTGAGATGGAACACAGCAAAGGGCTCTGTACTGGACATGGAGCCCACTTAAGATTCTCTCTCTCTCCCTCTGCCCTTCCCCAACTCTCTCAAAAACAAAACAACAACAGCAACAACAAAAACCTTTTGTGATTATATTTAGGGCCTATCCTAACAACCCAGGATGATCTCTCCATCTCAAGATCATTGATTTATTCATATCTATATGTCTCTTTGGCCCTAAAAAGTAACAAGATATTCACAAATCCCAAGAATTAGAAGTAGGTATCTTTTGAGGGTTGATTATTTAGCCTAGCACACTAATTCAACCTCAACCTGTCTCATTAAAATAGCCTGTCCTTTTAATAATGTCAGTCATATCAGGAAGGTTTTTTATTTCATTTTATTCTTGCATACTCCTTATAGTCCCTTGTTTACATTCTTCATTCTCTATTCTGGGTATGCTGTTGCTGGCCTGGTCTCTATCTTTTCCATCATTTTGGAAACACCATTTACTTTTCTCTCCTTTTCCCTGGACCCCATGCATTCTCTTCCTTGATTAATTTCCTTATTTTGGTTAAACAAGTCTTTTAGCAACTTCCTGAGAAAGAGTTCATAAAAGTAATTTTTTTGTGCCTATACATATCTGAAAATGTCAGATATATACTCCTTTCTTCCAACTTGACTGACAGTGTTGTGGAGACTTCTGCTCCCCATGTCTACTTCTCCTTTGTTACCTAAGATGACAATAGGGTGGCAAATCCCAGCCCCTTTGCAATTAGGTAGGGTCTTGCTATCAGTTTTGGAGGTGATATGTCATTTCTGACCCAAAGGATTTGAGACCCAGTGCAATCTGTTGACTGTCTTTCATCTTTTGCCGCAGCTACACTGGATGCCATAGATTGAGATGTTGGAGCCTCAGATGAAACAACTCATCCTTGTGTCATTGAGTCACTGTTTCTAAGAAAGCTGTCTGGGAGAGTTGCCCAACCTGAAGAGGTCTTTGTATGCGTAATAAAAAAATTTAGGTAGTTGACTTTTGATATACGGGGATGATTTGCTACCACCAAATAACCTATCCTCTTCTCACATAAGTGAGCATGAAATTTGAGATTGCAAGTAGATTTTCCTGGTCATTTTAAAAGTATTTCTCTGTTTTCTTTCAGCTTCCAATGTTATGATAAGGAGTTTAAGAGTATTAAGATTTCTAATTCCTTTATAGAATTTTCTTTCTTCTCATCAAAATAGTTTAGAGTCTTCTTTTAATTCTCAGTTTCAGAAATGCCATGAGAATATGCCTTGTTGTGAGATTTTTCCTTCAGGTTGTGGGCAATCTATAGTCTTTTCATCCTAGAAAATATTTTCTTTTCAGTTGTACCAAATTTTACTATACTTGAAAAATATTTCCACTTCAACTTCTTTGTTCTATCTATCTGGAACTTCATGTAGCTGGGTATTATATCTCCTAGATTAATCCTTTAATATTCTTATCTGTGTTGTTCAATTTCCCATATCTTAATATTTTGCTCTGGAATATTTTTTCAACCTGATGTTCTAAATATTTCATTAATTATTTAAAAATTATTTTTTATATTTTAATTTCAAAGAGCATTGTTTTTGCTTTATGTCTGTTTCTTTTTTGGATAGCATTCTCTTTTTATTCTATGGATGCAATATTTTATCTTCCTGGGGATGTTATATAATTTTATAATACTCTCATCTATTCTCCTTTATAATTTCAATACTCAAATTCATTTTTTGTTATTGTTCATGTTTTGTTTTTGAGAAGTTATTCACCTTTACATTAAAGCCATTCAGCAAATATTAACTGTCCATTTGTATTTATGAGTAAGGCGTTGAAGCTGATAATTTACTTGTGTTTAGGTAGGAATTAATGAGTCGCTGGCTTCAGTTTTAAGTGGTGAAATGAGACTGGATATGTGGTTTAACCAAAAATAAACCCTATAAATACATTCCTGCTTTGGTGCTATAAGCTGTTTATTGGCTTCTTGAGACTGAAATGTGAGAAAATTGTGAAGCTTTTAGAATTATTTTTATCTTTTTTTTAAAGTAAGCATTTGTCAAGTGTTGCCAAGTCCAGATCCTTCTGATTCAACTTGTCAGAGAGTAAACATCTATGTTTTTTGGGGGAATGAAGAAGGAGTAATTATATGTTGCCCCCATTGTAGGAAAGATAATCTGGGGTTCTATTTATTTAAACTGTTTTTGAACAGTCCTCTTATTTTTAATCCTATTTGAATGCTTCAAAGATAGTTGATATCTCCAATTTCTGAGCATGTTTGGGGTTCTGTTTTGAGAATAAGTATGTTTCGTGGCCTCTTCACCTTCGTATGAGTGTTCATCCCCTCCCTTCCCCAAATCTATACTCTTGGCTTCCAACTTTCCAAGCTTAGCTAAAACAGCTACTAGCTGCTTTCAATTTATTTTCTAGCTTCTATAATTTTGTTGATCTCACTCCTTGACTCTAATGTCTTTTTCCATTAGCTTGTGGATGTTCAGATTGGTATGCTTCAAATGAAGTCACCTGACTCCAGTTAGTCACTATACCTTTTGTGAATTTGACATGGTATCCTCTATATTTCACTATTCTTTATTTCTTGTTCTCAGTGAAATCTTATTTTTAAATGTTAGGCAATAAAATCTTACCTTCCCTTTTCCATAAGATATATTTACCAAGGAAGAAGTCATAGATTTCCAGGTCTCTGATAGAACCCTGTGATTTCCCACAAGATGACTTTGTAGTGAGCAAGTAGATTAATATACAATGATGGGCAGGTGTCAGGAGTGTTCTCATATATTCAGAGACATAATGTGATGTCTGTTGCTTACCATATTACTCTGAAAAATAGGCGTGTTCTATTTGTAGTGATTTTCGTGTTTTGTTTTTGTTTTTGTTTTTATTTAAATCCTCCAGCTCCCCACTCACTCCTCCCCTATATCCGTAAAGGCTAATGCAGCTGTAAAATTGAGATTTGATTGCCCTGAGATAGATTAGAGGGCATCTAGGAATGAGGGCAAGAATCTGTTGAAGGTTTATCTGTCATGTTCTGGTCTAAATAGATTCTGCCATCTCTGAGGTGGGAGCCTGCAGCATGGCTGAATGATTATTCTAACCACATTCATGCTTGCTATTCTATTAGCAGTTCATCATGTTTTATTGTTTTGTGGACCTTTCTTTTGAGATCTGGTTTCTAGTACTTTTTCAACTCTGTTTTAATAAATAATTCAAAAGGAAGGAAACTTTAATCTGCTAGGGAATCTCCATCATGTTTGTGCTAATAAGAATAAACAACATTGTTAACAGCTATAGATTCTTAAATAGTTTTCAAAATATAAATAGGTATTTAATTTAATTTAATTTAATGATAAATTGTTAGAGCTAAGTCTCTTTGTTTTTGTAAGTTTTATTTAATTCCACAGAAGGATCATATTAATTGCTGTTTAGGTGATTATTTTCTAATAGTCTTCCTTTCAACCTCTCACACATTAAGATCATTTTTTAAAAAAATACACTAATATCTATTTTTAGCATTATTTCTATATTCATGATTAAAAAGGAGATACCAAAGGATGCTCTCTTGAATGGAATGGAAACATTTTCTGTTTAAGTAATGCAATTAATTAAAGATCTAAAAATGAATTGCTAATGTTTGGCTCCAAATCAAATTGAAGCATAGTGGATGATAGATTTAAAAGGCTTAAATTGCCCAGATTTACCATTTTATGGTCTGATTTTCTTAGCTTTGACTTAAAGTATTTGCAATGATACTTTGCTAGCTATATGGCACCTAAAGTCAGTAATCTGCTCCACCTTTTGAAGCTTCAATAATATAACATGTGATGAAATCCATGAGAAAACTAATGGAAGCTGTTATTAATTTTATTGAAAAGTAAATGTTTAGCTCTTTTGTCATGCAATAATGGTCTCCGTTGTCTCTTTATGATCATGGGCAAATCACCCCAAAGTTATGTATTTCATTTTAGGTGAGGGAGTAACAGGCCAAATCAACTACTTTCTGTTGATTTCAAGTCTTATATTCTTAAATAGAATTCTTGTAGAAGTAGAGGACTTATGGATAATTTATAAAATTTCTGTTTGGCCTTTAATCAGAGCTTACATTGCTTCATCAAGTAGGAAAGATTCCAGTATTAAGTTCACATTCATAAAAATGTCAAGTAAATTTTTGTCATGTCTCATTGTTTAAAATTTCTCTCATATCTTAGAATCAACAGAACATTTTTCATGGGACATTTCAAATGTATTGTTTATTAGATTTAATTCTATTTTGAATAAAAAATTTAAGTACTTCAAATGAACTGCTTTTGAAGGGGTAACCATACTCAATTTTTATTGAGTATGACCTCTAACTTCTTGGCTAGATCATGCTGTCAGGGTTGAAGCAGAATAAAGAAGTAAGGGAAAGACAGTCCTCTAGATTCTTGTAGTTAGGGTCTGTGACAGAGGGGATTTGCGCAGAGCTGCTTTCTGGTTTGAGCATGGACAAGTGAAGGGATGCATACTTCCAGAGTATACGAAGTAACAAACATTGATTGTATAAGAATGCTTTTGAAACACTGAACATAAAATCCTGAGATTAATGTTTGCAAGGAAATCATGATTTAACAGGAAAAACAAAATGTTTCAGTTTTGTATTCATAAAACATACATATTCATTAACTTGCCAGAGCTAGAATTTCTTCATTTGGAAAAGGGAGAAAATCATGCCTAATTTACAGCATAGCGTGGAATTTAACTTAGCATGGGAAAACTATAGCACAGCCTATGGCACTAAAAGGCTCTTCCCATCCACATATTTCCAACACTTGGGTTGCACTGTAAATAGTCTAATCTCAGACTATGGAGTTACTTGTTTTGTAGCTCTGGACAAGGCACTTAACCATACTGGACCCACAGTTTCCTGATATATAAAAAGGCAATTACTAATCATATCCCTGTGACAGAGAATCAGAGTGTTAAAAGAGAAAATCTGTATTAGAAGCTTAGCAAAGAGGTTGGAGGAATTAGTGCTTCCTAAATATAAATGTTTAGTTAAGTGTGATTTCAAGGCTGTGTTGCCATGTATAGTAAGAAAATTTTTCAAACATTGCAATATTAAATGAACACGAGGAAGGAAAGAATTATTGACTCAATGTATCAATCAATCTAAACAATAATATTGATGGAAATTTATACATTTTAGCTCTTAGTATTTGCTGCATCCTATATTCATTTAATCTCCATTATGACTCTATCAGATAGGTACTATAATCTCCATTTTGTAAGTTATAAAACAAAAGCAAAGTGTTAACATTTTTCAAGGTTAGACAAAAACAATAAGTAATGGAGTGAGGACTCAAACACAGTCTATGTTTAGAATCTACATTTCAAACCCTATGCTCTATGCACTCTCAGATTCTCTATGTGTACTAAAATGTTTACATGATGATTTTATAAAAGTGGAAAATCATCAAAACAGGGTGGGTGAGAGGTCAATACAAGTGAGTTCAAAGTGTAATAATGAACAAACAAGAATATTAAATGCATTGAAATTACAACTAAATTAAAATTATGACCTGAAGAACAATTACACTTTTTTAAAGTTAGGTTTATTGAGGTATAATTTACATACAGTAGAACTGGATCTTTGTAGGTATATAGTCTGTGTATTCTATCAAACCAGCACTGCAATCAAAATAAGAAGAGTCTTTCATCACCCTGAAATGTAACCTCATGCTCCTTAACAGTCAGCACTTGACTCATCCTAGTCCTTAGCCCCTTAACAACCACAGGTCTGATTTCTCCATTTATAAGTTTAGCTTTTTCGGACTGCTTTTTAAGTTAAATCTTACATTATGCATCCTTTGACTTAGTCTCAGTCTTAGGTGGAATATATTCATTTTTTTTCATCATTATATAAGATGTTAGCTATAGGTTTTACATGATCAGATTAAGAAAATTCTCTTCTATGCATATTTGTGGAGAGTTTTTATCATGACTATTTGAGATTATGCCAAATGAATTTTATGAATCTAGTTGATCATGCAGTTTGTCCTTTTTGGTTTATTGATATGATAAATCACTTTGATTGAGTTGCTCTTGCATTCCTGAAACAAACTCCACTTGATCAGTATATATTTTTCTTGTCATATATTGCTAGATTTAATTTGGTAATATTTTATTAAGAATTCTTTATGTATGAGAAATGTGGATTTGTATTAATTTCTCTTGTATTTATTTTCTGTTTTTTTCTTATTAGAATAATTCTGACTTTGGGGCACTGGGTGGCTCAGTTGGTTAAGTGGCCAACTCTTTATTTCAGCTCCAGTCATGATCCCAGGATCCCAAGATTGAGCCCCATATCTGGGGTGGAGTTGGTTGGCACTCAGAGTGGGGAGTTTCCTTCAGGATTCTCTCTCCCGCTCTGCACCTTTCCCCCTCTAAAATAAATAAATAAATATTTAGGGGGAAAAAAGAATAATTCTGGCTTCATAACATGTATTGGGATATATTCTTTCCATTTCTATTTTCTCAGAATGTTTTCATAGACTTGGTATTGTTTCTTCCTTAAATGTTGATCTACTATAAAATACTGTACTTAAAGTCAACAATATATTGTATACTTAAAGATTTTCTAAGAAGATAGATCTCGTGTCACATCTTCTATCATAAAAGGTTGGTGTAATTTACCAGTGAAGCCATCTGGGGCAGAGGTTTTCTTTATCAAAAGGTTTTTAACTACAAATTCATTTATTTAATAGATATAGAATATTATATCTCAAGGAATTTATGCATCTCATGTAGCCTTCAATTTATTGGCAAAGGATAAAATTAACTCCAGTATTGTCCTTTTAATGTCTATATGATCTGTAATGGTGTTACTCTTTCACTCTTGTTACTGATTTTTTGTGCTTCTCACTTTTTATTTTTTGATCAGTTTGGCTGAAATAGTATTCTTGTTGTTGCTTCCAAAGAATGAAAGGGAATACAGTTCATGTATCTTAGCTGTTATTTTAACACCATTCATATTGACATTTCAAGGACTTGGATGCATTGACAATTTTGTGTTCTATCAAGGTGATTATAATAGTATAGGAACTTTTTTTTTTAAGATTTTTTTTATTTGTTAGAGATAGAGAGAGAGAGCAAGCGAGCACAGGCAGACAGAGTGGTAGGCAAAGGCAGAGCGAGAAGCAGTCTCCCTGCCTAGCAAGGAGCCTGATGTGGGACTGGATCCCAGGATCGAGTGGGACCTGAGCTGAAGGCAGCCGCTTAACCAACTAAGTCACCCAGGCGTCCCAGTGATTATAATAGTATAATAGAGCTTTTGATTTCATTGTTTTTGTTTGTTTTGTTTTCAGTTAATTGATTTCTGCTACTTTTTTTTTTTTTTTTATCATTTCCTTATTGTTTTGGCTTTAATTTGCTCTTTATCCAGTTTTTTAAGGTCAAATTTCAGGTCATTGATTTGAGCTCTTTCTTTTCTAATACAAGGATTTAATTCTATAGTTTCCTTCTTTTTTTTATATAAATTTTTTTTAAAGATTTTATTTATTTATTTGACAGAGAGAAATCACAAGTAGATGGAGAGGCAGGCAGAGAGAGAGAGAGAGGGAAGCAGGCTCCCTGCCGAGCAGAGAGCCCGATGCGGGACTCGATCCCAGGACTCTGAGATCATGACCTGAGCCGAAGGCAGCGGCTTAACCCACTGAGCCACCCAGGCGCCCCTCTATAGTTTCCTTCTAAACTGCTTTAGCTGCATCTCAGTTTTTTTTTTTTTTTTCGATTTTGTAGTTTTCTCTCTTTTTTATTCAAAATATCTTCTGATTTACCATATAATGTCATCTTTGACCCATGAATCATTTAGAAATGTGTTTATAGTAGGCTGAATGATGGCCACCCAAAGATAAAAGGTCTTAATTTCTGTAACTTGTAAATGTTACCTTATAAAGAAAGTGGGATTTTGCAGATGTCATTATATTAGGGATTTAAATATAAGAAAAATATTTTGGATTTTTATTTTAAGATTTCTAGGTTTAATCCCAAGTATCCTTATTAGAGGTGGGGGCGTGGGTGGGATTTGATATACACAGAAGAGGAAGAAGAATGTGATTATGGAGGTAGAGATTGGAATGATGGGACCACATGTCAAGGTAGCTTCCAAAAGCTGGAAGAAGTGAACGGATTCTTTCCTAGAGTCTCCAGACGGAAGGTGGCTCTGCTGATACCTTGATTTTAGATCATTGAAACTAATTTCAGACTCTGGCCTAAAAAAAACTGGGTATATCCAGTACTGAAAAAAATAACATTCATTTGCGAAAATATTTTTTACAGTTTAAATAGATTAATGTGAACAACAGAATAAGGAAGTAATTTTTAATTATAAGATATTTTAAATATTCAGGTACAAATAGAGGGCAATATAATAAATAGCCATATGCCCATAATCCAGGTTTAACATATGATTTTTTTTAATAACTTTACTGTAACATAGTAATTCTATACTTATGCAGTATTCACCAGGGTAAATGTAGTTACCATCTATCACCTACAACATCATTATAATATGATTGACTATATTTCCTATGCTGTATTTTTCATCCCTGTGACAACTAGAAATTTGTACATCTTAATATTCTTCATCCATCTCCCACCTTTACCCTCTGCCAAGAGGGTAAATTTATGAGTCAATTTATGAGTCTTTTTCTGTTTTTTGTTTGTTTCTTTGTTTTGTTTTTAGATTCCACATATAAGTGGAATCATATGGTATTTGTCTTTCTCTATCTGACTTACTTCACTTAGCATGGTACCATGTAAACCTATCCATGTTGTCATGAATAACAATATTTCATTCATTTTTATGGATGAGTAATATTCCTGCAGAGATATAAAATCCACATTTTGTTTATCCATTCATCTATCAGTGGGCACTTAGATGGTTTTGTATCTTGGTTACTGTAAATAATGCTGCAGGAAATAGGAGTGCATATACCTTTTCTTTTCTGTTTTTTTTTTAAAAGATTTTCTTTATTTATTTGACACACACACAGAGTGAGAGAGAGAGATCGCAAGTAGGCAGAGAGGCAGGCAGAGAGAGGTGGGGGCCAGGGAAGCAGGCTCCCTGCTGAGCAGAGAGCCTGATGTGGGTCTTGATCCCGGGACCCTGAGATCATGACCTAAGCTGAAGGCAGAGGCTTAACACACTGAGCCACCCAGGTACCCCTGCATATATCTTTTCAAATTAGTCTTTAAATTTTATTTGGGTAAATATTTTGGATATTATGGTATTTCTATTTTTGGATAGTGAAATTTTTGGATAGTGTGGTATTTCTAATTTTTTTTTTTTTTTTGAGGAAGCTTCATGCTGTTTTCCGTAGTGGTTGCACCAGTTTGCATTCCCACCAATAGTGCACAGGGGTTCCTTTATCTTCACATCCTCCCAACACTTGTTATTTCTTGTCATTTTGATAATAACCATTCTGAGGGATATCAGGGGGATCAGGCTTTACACAAATACTACAAAATGATACTATAAGTTAATTCATAGTGATGGGTTTATAGTTGTCTAAGAAACTATTTCTTGTAATTTTTTCATGTTTCATATGTTTACTAAATGTGTATAAGTATTAAATCTGATATACAAGGAGATATTAAAAAAGATATAGAAAACAATATTTTGGTGCCCACATATTGCTCCACTTCCTTTTCTGGTCTCATCCTGGATCCTAGATTACAGAATGTGCTCTAGTTATCACTATAAAAAACTTACTATCTGTCTATCATTTATTAGCTAAGTTGAGTTGAATTTCTGTTACTGGTAACCAAAAAATATTCCTAAATAATCTTGAAATGATTGGAGGTTTTAAAGAAGTCTTGCTTTCCTGCAATCTCCAAGCATCCTCGCCATGCCAGCATGCCCACTGCAGGTATAAAAGAAGCATATTTAGGGGTGGAATATTTTGCTAGCCTTTATGGGCAATACAGTTGCCCATATCATATCAGGATTCATGTGCAGGTTTCTGAAGAGAATAAAGGATTTCAGAGAGCTGGAAATCCAAATTGAATTTAGAAACCAATAGTAGTTCCAAGAAGACAAGATCCAGCTAGATCAAAAGCAAAAGTAAGAAATATTAGCTTGTGGTGTCTATGAACAGGGAGAGAATCAACTGCTTGCCTGGCTAAGCCCTTCACCAGTCACAGCATTGGTGTGTCCCCATGACCAGGGCAAAGAAAAGTTCCCTGCAGTTTCCTAGAAGGATGTCTGGAGTTCTATGTGAGCTTCTGCTCCAGGAAAGAGAACAGCCTCTAAATTACTATCATCAGTTGGGCCTTTACTCAAAGAATCACCCCACTCGAAACAAACCTGTCCAAACTAGAGCATCTTTCCTCTTAATTCCCTAGTGAGTTTTTGGTCAGATTGTTTTCCTACAACCTCCACCACCACCTCATGAAAGCCATTGTATTATAACCCTGCTTCCTTGTGTTTCCATCCAATGACATCCTAACAAAAGATATGATTTAGTGTATGTCTTTGAGTCGGATATTTCTGTTCTCAGTGTAGGATATAGATATAAGTTCTCAGAGTAACTTTTATTACCTTTCTAAGAAGTATCCAGTATTTTTTTTTTTAAAGATTTTATTTATTTATTTGTCAGAAAGAGAGGAGCGAGAGCGAGCACAGGCAGACCGAGTGGCAGGCAGGGAGAAGGAAGGAGAAGCCCGCTCCCCACCAAGCAAGCAGCCCAATGTGAGACTTGATCCCAGGATGCTGGGATCACGACCTGAGCTGAAGGCAGCAGCTTAACCAACTGAGCCACCCAGGCGTCCCAGAAGTATCCAGTATTTTATGATTGGATATCAGAATGATCTCAGACATAATGGTTAATTTTATGTGTCACTTTGACTGGACCAACAGATGCCAGGACAGCTGCTAAAACAAGATTTCTGAGTGTGCCTTAGTGAGTGTATCCAGAAAGAGTTGGCAGTTGGAAGAGTAAACTGAGTAAAGAAAACGTGAGAGGCCATCATCCAATCCACTGAGGGTCTGAAGAGAACAAAAAGGTAGAGGAAGAGGAATTTGCTTTTTCGGTTGGGCTGGAATATTCATCTTCTCTTGTCTTCAACATGACTGTTCCTGGTTCTCAGGCTTTTGGCCTTAGACCTGGACTTATGCCATTACCCCCTTTCTCAACCTGTTATTTTCAGAGCTTCAGATTCAAACTGAATTTACACCACCTATTTTCCTGGTTCTCCAGCTTGCAGATAGCAGATCATGGGACTTCTTAGCCTCCATAACCATATAAGCTAAGTCCTGTAATGATCTGTCTCATATACACATACATGTATATATGTTGTTGGTTTTATTTCTCTGGACAACCCTAATACATCAGACAACCCTTATTTTTAAAAAGAAGGTACTATTTTATAATCTATTTTTTTATTTTTTTCTTGGTTTCTTTATTTGTAATCAATTTTGTCTCATTGTTTTGCTATGTCTTTAGCTAGGTTCAAGCAAGTATGTCACATCATTTGCATGATATGTTATTTTAAAACACACTTCTCGTTGTCTCATATTTTTCCTTTATTTTCAAAATATCTGCAGAGTTGATTGCTTGTCCCAAAAACAATGTGGGATTTTTAGAAATCCTATCATTCAATTTTTTTCCTACATCACCCATATTTCACGTAAATTATTTCAAATGACTTTTTCAACATGCATAAAATAATTCATATGAAATCTTTTTCTAAGTTGGTTCTCAGCAAATTAGAGAATAGGGCAAATGAAAGTATGAACATACATTACAGAAATGACTACAATTATATCATTGCACATCATTTAGGAGAAATTCTTGGCCAAAATTCAGAAAAGGGGTTTGTTCTTCTTCCCTGCCCTAAATAGATTAATTGGTTAATGTTAAAAAGCAGATAATTATTTGTTTCCTTTGCTGTGCAGAAGCTTTTGATTTTGATGAAGTCCCAAAAGTTCATTTTCACTTTTGTTTCCTTTGCCATTGGAGACATCTCTTGAAAGAAGTTGCTGTGACTGATATTGAAGAGGTTACTGCCTATGTTCTCCTCTAGGAGTTTGATGGATTCCTGTATCACGTTTATGCATTTTTAAAAAAAAATTTTCAATTTATTTATTTTCAGAAAAACAGTATTCATTACGTTTATCCATTTTGAGTTTATCTTTGTGTGTGGTGTAAGAGAATGGTTGAGTTTCATTCTTCTACATATAGCTGTCAAGTTTTCCCAGCACCATTTATTGAAGAGATTGTCTTTTTTCCACTGTATATTTTTTCTTGTTTCGTCAAAGATTATTTGCCCATAGAGTTGAGGGTCCATATCTGGGCTCTCTCTGTTCCACTGGTCTATGTGTCTGTTTTTATGCCAGTACCATGCTGTCTTGGTGATCACAGCTTTGTAGTAAAGCTTGAAATCAGGTAACGTGATGCCCCCAGTTTTATTTTTGTTTTTCAACATTTCCTTTGTGACAACTATAAACCCATCACTATGAATTAACTTATAGTATCATTTTGTAGTATTTGTGTAAAGCCCTTCTGTACCTCTATTTAGAATAATCACTAATTTGATATTTTTTCTTTTCTTTTCTTTTTTTTTTAGGACTGGCAGAGATTGTTTATTCAGAACTTGCTAGAGAGTCAGCCTCCATCACCTGTGTTTTGTCAGAGACTCAAAGGCAGGTAGGGGAGCAGGAAAGTCGTATAGTAGAAAAAAGAGAAAACTTTAGCTCTGCCCTGATTAGAGGCTGTTGGTATGGAGAAGCTACATGTAGACAAGCTACCTAGAAAGGGGGTGTTCTATGTGTTTTGTTAAGGGTATATAGTTGGCTCACCCCAAAGAAGTGAAGACTGTATTTTTATATCATTCTAACATACATACCTGTACTTTACTATATAGAATGTTATAGATACTAAACAATATTTGGTGAACTTAAATATTACATAAATTGCATCATTCAGATGCCCATAATTTTCATTTTCTTTTTTCTTCTTACCTGTGCTGCTTTGGAGTTCTACTTATGAGTTCTGCATATCTATAGTTTATATATTTTAAATAATCAATACTATCTGCTGCAAGAATAAGCCTTAGTGTATGTTCAGTTGTATGCTCTTGCTATTTTTTGTGTTTTCAGAGTGCTGTAGTAAACATCTTTGTTCATTTGTGTGTGTCCTCTAGGGAACATTTGAGAGTTTTAGAATTAGAACTGCAGACTCATAGATTTTGTGCCTCTCACCTTCGGGTTTACTGGGTGTTTCTAAATTGTTCTCTGAAATGACTCATTGATTTACCTTTCCACTAGTAATGTTCAAATTTCTCCATCTCCACATCCCCATCCAAACTGATTTCTTTTTTTTTTTTCCCATTAGAAGGAAATCAGTTGATATCTTGTTTTTACTTTCTCTGCCCTGATTTTGAATGAAATTGAATATTTTCATATGTTCAGGAAATAATTCATTGGTCACCATATTGGAAACTGGAAAATGTTAGAGCCAATCAACAATGGAAGTATTACATATTAAAATAAGTAGGGCTCAAAGTAGCAGGGAGAGGTAACTTTTTTGCTTTTGTTCTGGGTAGAAAAAAGAGATGATCCCCTGTGAATTCTGTCTGCAAGTCTGTGCTTCACATGGATTCAAGTTTACAGTGTATACTAACTACCTGGTCCAGGAAACCTGTAAGTCCTGAATGTAGGGGTAAGGGTGGGTCAGTCTCCAGGAGAACTTGGGATCTTTATTTCCTTCTCATCCTTGTTTTTGTTATTATTTTCCAACTTTATTGAAATAAGCATATAACATTTGTGTAGGTGTAAAATGTGTTGATTTAACACAATTGTATATCACAAAATGATTGTTACAACCTTCATCATGTCATGTAATTGCCATTTCTTTTTTGTGGTAAAAAAACTTAAATAGTGCATTATAAATCTCATTGCCCTTATCTTGGCCAAGAGTCAGCATACCAGATGTCCAGGTGTGCCCAGAGATAAAGCTTGAGCTTTCCTATCTAGCTGTCAATTGTTTTAATTCCACCCTTGGTATGTCCCATAACGGGGGAGTGGGAGGTAAGTATGGTGGAAACAGGCACTTCCCGGAAGAGGAGGGGCTTCTGGGCCCAGGTAATGTGACCACTGACTTTCCAAACTTAGGGTTATTCTTTAGACACCTATATCCAGTCTTGGCTCTTAAAAAGAATGGAATGCAAGGGCCAGGAAAGAATTCCATATATGTAATCAGAAGAAATTCCTATCATTCTCTTTTTCTGGGCCAGAAAGACTAATACTTCAAAGGACAGTATCAGCCTTTTCTATGCATATGTCCTATCTGTAATGGTTGATGGTATCTGAGTCTATACAGAGGAACCCTAAGGCTTACAGAAAGTATAAAAGGAGGATTCTGTTCCTTTGATGCCATGTTCCCTACCAGAACTCCCAAAGGCCTGAGTGCCTGGACCTGTTTCTGTCGCTCTTGGCCCGCAAGAACGACCCGCAGACGAGGTGAGTGGCAAGCTTCTTTTATTACTAAGGCTAATGTACTAATGCTAATGGCGGCCGCGCCGCACCAAGCACTTACAGCAGTATTTATCCACGAAGTTCACCCGTTCTCGCCCCCCTATTTGGCCAATCATAACGCCGTGCACGCAGTGTCCTTGTGGACCCTTATGTAACCATACAGGACTCTATTGTTCTCTAGCGGTGATCATGCGTTTATCTCTTGGCTCCTGGTGCTGTGTGCATCAGCCACGAGCGCACCTACATCCTCCTAAACCAATCATTCTCAGTTCCTCAATCTTCAGGCACTCCCGTCTACGTGACTCCTTGCATCTGCTGGATGGCTCTCCAGTTTCCATAGCTCTTGGTTTGCTCTCTAGCTCCTGGAAATAGCTTGTTTACCTTCTCCTTGACCTCACAGACTGTTTCTGCTGAGACCTTCCCCATCCCCCTGCCCCAGCTTAGGCTCATTTTTAAATCAGAACAAAACTCTTGGAACACTGGTTATAGCCTGCTGTGTCCTTCAGGCTATTATACAACTACTTTGGCTTTTCAAAGCTTTTAAAGTTAACTAAAAAGGAAGAAAACAAACAGTGTGAAACAAGAAGGAGGAGGTGTAAAATTTCAAATAGTTCTCGAAAAGACAAAGAATAGGGTTGATGCATGGATTTCAACTTTAGTACCAGAGTAGACCAATTGATAATGTCACATCCAACAGTGGAAGGAACACAATTATTGATTAGCAGTGTACAGTAACTGATTGAGATGACAAAGGCAAGAACAATAGCTTCATCTCTTATTAGTATTGGTCAGGCATGGTATTTACTATTCTAATATACCATTTCATCCACTCTTCATAACAACCTTGTGATGAAGATACTGTTGTAAGATGAGAAAACAGAGGCTTACTTAACGAATATTAAATAACTTGCTTGGCATCACACAGAGGTTTTGTTATGTGATAGGGAGGGATGATAGCACAAATGTCATGCATTTGAGTTGATCTTTGGGTTTTAAATTAACTATAAAATAAGCTATACTTGTTATAAGGGTTGGGAAATTATAGCCAGTGGGCCAGAGATGGCCTCTGCTTGTTCCTGTAAATAAAATTATATTGGTCCATAGCTGTACCCATTGATGTACATATTATCTGAAGTTGCCTTTCCCACTACAGCTGTAGAGATGAGTACTTGGGACAGAGACCCTGTGGCCTGCAAAGTCTATCATTTACTGTCTAAGCCTTATAGAAAAAGTTTGCCTGGCCCTGCGGTGTTTTTCAACTTTGCCTTTTGGAGACACCTTGCTTTTATGTCTTTCTTTTTACTCCTTCATGTCAGATTCTAATAGCCTGTATTAGAAGTTGAGTATTCTTTCTAGATGATTCTCCAGCCATTTTTAGATTCTCCATACTGCTCAGGGAAGTTCCTACTTTGCAGTTGCCCCTTTTCCATCTACTTGGTAGAGTCCCCAGTATATACTTTCCCCCCAAGTCTTCAAGCAGGAGTTTATTTTTCTCTGCAGCCTTCCAGTATGGGGTCCTTGCATGATTCCAGGGTTTCTGAATGGCAGAGGTTTTTAAAAATCTGAGTGTGCATATTATTTGCTTTTAACTCATATAATTTTATATTTATTCCTCATTGGAGGAAACCAGTATTGAGGTCATGAAATTCTGCTTTTACCTCTCTATTTAAACTTCCTTACTTGAGTGTATGTTTGATGTGTATGGGGCATTTCTATTTTGCTGTGTTAGCATGTGTAGATAGTTCCCAACAAGAAAAAAGTAAGTAGAATATACCTTCCAGAGAAGGATGTCATGCTAGCTCAAAAGGAGTTTGAGTCACACAGCTCCTTGAAGTCATGAACCTTAGCCATCTTATTCTTAACTCTGGCTCCAGCATTTAGCAACCTGACCCCCTAAGTGTTAGCCGAATGAATGAACAAGTGACTGTAAAGTAACACCTCAAGTAAGGAGATGACTGAGTTTATTTTTGTCTGTGGTTCCACTATTTCCCAAATTTCCTGTTAAGCATCTCTCTAGGTTCTAGAACCAATCAAACCTCTAAGCAGAAGAAATATATGGATCTCTAGTTCTGGAGTTCTCTACTTTGGTACCATCTCAGTTTTGCTTCTGGTCATACTTCAGAATTTCTAGACTTTTATCTTGTAACCAACTATCATCTTGAACCTTATCATACCATATGTGTAAGACCAGGTATATAGTCATTCATATTAGTTTCACATTGCTGCAGATTATCACAATTGTAGCAAATTACCACCAGCTTGATAGTTTAGAACAATAAAACTTACTATCTTCTAGTTCTGGAGGTCAGAAGTCCAAAATAGGTCTCACTGAGGTAAAATCAAGATGTCAGTGGAGTTATGTCTCTTCTGGAGGGCCTAAGGAAGAGTCTGCTTCCTTATCTTTTCCAGGTTCTAGAAGCCTGGCTTGTGGCCTCCTTCCTTCATTTTCAAAGCTAGCAACCTAACATGTTCAAATCAATCTCTCTCTCCCTCTAACTTCTGCTTTCTTTGTCACATATCCTCTGAATCAAAATCTGCTTCCTCTAACAAAGATCCTTGTGATTACATTGGGCCCACCAGGATAATCAAGGATAACCTCCCCATCTCAAGACCCTTAATCATGGGGCACCTGGGTGGCTCAGTGGGTTAAAGCCTCTGCCTTCGGCTCAAGTCATGGTCCTGGGGTCCTGGGATCAAGCCCCATATTGGGCTCTCTGCTTGGCGGGGAGACTGCTTCCTTCTCTTTCTCTGCCTGCCTCTCTGCCTACTTGTGATCTTTGTCTGTCAAATAAATAAATTCTTTTAAAAAAAAAAAGTCCTTAATCACATGTGCAAAGTCCCTTTTGCCATGGAAAGCAACGTATTCTCAGGTTTAGGAGATTTGGAGGTGGACATCATTGGGGGAAGCATTATTCAACATATCACACTTGTCTTCCTTATCTGAACTGGCCCTTGGTTCCCTAACTAGTAACCTGAATCCCCCCAGAGATAGGAAAGACACAAAAAGGAGGCTTGCCTAAACATCTGCCTACAGCTTTCTGCAACACTCCTTGAGACCTTCAGGCGTGTTCTGGACCCTGCCTTCTATCTACTTCTAAATTTCCCTGATGTACACCTCTTTCTCTCTCAGTTGTTTTCCATGTTACCACTGCTGAGATCTACATCAAATCCATGTTTAAGGAATACTTCTAGATCTCCCCACTCCTGACCCTGACAAGAGAATTGACAACAGAGACTATCAAGGAACAACAATTCCGGACAGAGTTCTGCAAAACTGCTTGGGTCAATTCAATTAGTTAGAAATGGAGACAATAGAAAACTGTAGAAATTCTACCTGATGCAGTGTGTGCCTCAGCCTCCTTTCTGGTTTTCTCTTTGGTGATATCTGGATAGCTTCATTGTTTCCAGTTTGGCTTTACTTCTGGACATTGGACTTCTGCCTTTTTTTTCTATACACAAGGTAGTTTCCAGGATTCCAGATAAAACATGTTTCCTGAATGTACAGTCATTAACAGTCCACCTTGGCCATGACTCCATTTAATCTCCTTATCTAGCTGTGTCACTCCAATTAAACATGGGTTTAGAGAGGAGCTGGGGAAATTAATACAAATATTCTTGGGACCTGAAGTGATTATGTTAGTTAAAATTCTCTTTTCTACAAGTGTTAAAGAGGGACAACAAATGTAGCAAAACTGAAACTGAAGTAAACTTTTCGCATGTTTCCTTTAAAAAAATTGTCAGAGAAATTTTTCACAGGAAGAGTCACAAGTAAGATCGCTCATTTTAATCACTAGGAGATAAACAGAGTTTTTATAGTTGGAAAGCAAAGGCTTGAAGATGGAAACTTATCATATGTCCTGCTAATTTCTTCACCAACTGATTCAAAGTTTGACCCAACATTAATCATTTCCTTGCTATTCACTCTTTTAAGTTTATGTCACTATTTTAAAATATTTCACGATCCTCAGAACTAATTAAAACATAGAGGGTTTTGTTGCAGAAACTAAAGCTAATGGCCTGAATCCATACATCACGCTTTCTGGAAGAGTGTTTATTAGGAGAAACTCATGGGAAAGAAGTGAATACTCCACTACTGCTGATTACATTCTAGGCAGTGCACCAGAATCTAACCAGGCCAGACATCAAACTTTGTGAGAAGGACCTAATTGGGTGGCTGACTGGAGAAGCGCCAGCTCCTCCATGGTATGGCCAGGGGCTGGGTCCTGGTCTTGTGGTCATAACCTCAGCAATCTGCCTAGACTGCCTTCCTTTAGCACTTGGCTATACCAGATTTCTCTGGATCTCTTCAGGAGGCCAACTCCTTCTCTGGAATGTCTACATTTAGGAAATCAGAGAATAAATTGGAACAAAGTGACCTTTATCTTTTCGTCCACTCCCCTGATTTCAAGGAGCATGTGACATAGGCTGGAAAATGTCTGACTTGGCTGTGGGGTTGGCCAGGCAATTGTTAGCAAGAGTGGTATGAATGAGGCCGGCATCTATAGCTACAGTATGAGGTCAGGAGAATGCAAAAAACAGGGCAGAATTATGTAGAACAAGGTTAAGGTCATATTTTCTCTCTGGTCTTTTGGGCTACCAAGTGCCAGTCAAAAAGAAGTGTCTGTAAGTTGGAATCTACCTGTAGTTTAATGGAGGATGTGTCAAAATTCCCCAACTGCTGAGCACATCATAGTAGAAGAAATAAAAGAAAGTGTGAGAGAATATATAGGATGAAGGACATTTCATTGGGTGACTGCCTAATATTTGGATATGCCAATACTAAGTTTCCTCATCCCTGTAACACTTGAATGGGCAGGAGGCAGGTGGAGGTTTGGGTGAAGGGAGAAGTTTCCATTTTTCAATCAAAATGTCTTCTTTGACTACCACTTTTCTGGGAAGTAATCCTATACTGACTAACCACTTTGCTACCTAGATATCATAAGACGGATATATAATTTTGTAATCTGGCACCTGGTCAGCCTCATCTTCTGGATATTCTCTGTCTTATACACTACGAGGTTAGTCTGATGTTTCTGCCCCCTCAGTAGTCATGGCATGCACTCCCCAGTATGCTGCCATTATTTAGTAAAACTGGGTTTAAGATATCATTTGCATTATATCTGACTTTTCATTTTGAAACCTGTGACCACATAGCCTTTAAGAGTTCATTGAGGAGGCCCACAGGATAGTTCTATCAGTTTTTTTGGTTGCCTTTGCTGTTATTTCCTTCCCAGGAAAGGCAGATTGTCATATTGGACACATGGCTTAGCCTTCTCACACCCTACCCTATGTAACTGGGCATGTAGTAGTTCTGTGCCATCTTGAGCTCACCATTGTCTCAGGAAGAGAGTCAGAGAGGCTTTACTGGGATAAAATCATGTAATATTTCTCTGGTAAGTTTGTTGATATGAGTTACTTCCTACTCTCCTCTCTTCTCCCTTAGTGAAGTCTGCCCCCACCTGAACAAATTCCTCCAAGATTGTTAATAACCAGAGGCATTTTCCCAGGTGACAATATCACGTTTCACCTCCTTCATCCAACTCTCCTATTCATGGTGGATCTCTGAATAGGAGATCCTCAAGAATTTCAAGAGTTCTCATTTTTTCTTTCTGTCAGAGAAGTCCTTCCTATCCTGAGATAGTCTCTCTAACGTGACTGATAACTGCCAAAAGTATAAGCAGTCATTAGGAGCAAGTGTTAACTGGTAGATTCGTGGGCCAACTCAACCATGAATGTGATGTTCCATTTGGAACATTTCCATTTGAAAATCTTGTAAGAAAGAGGTAAGGCTTTTTGGGGCATTTATTTTTCACCACTCCTTTATTTCAAATGAAATAGTTTTCGTTTCTTCCTTCTTCCTTCCCTCCCTCCCCCTCTTTCAAATGAAACTGATCTAATATCCTAAGAAGATAAAATGACTTTCTCAAGATCACATACCTCAACAGGAACATAACGGAAACTAGAATCCAGCTTTTAAGTGTTGTCATTTATCTCATATGACATATTCACTATATGATCTGTATAGTACATAGTTTCTTATACCTCATTACACTATCCATTCTTGCTACTCCGTTCTAGTTCAGATTTTCCTTTACTTCTCTTTGCAGAGTTGCAATAGCTTCCTATTGGGGTCACATTACTTCTAATTGCTCTCCCCTTCAATTCATCATGACCCTGCTGCCAAATTAACTTCCCTAGAGCACCATTTTGATTCCAGACTCTTTTGCTTAAAAACCAAAATGACTCAGTTTTATAGCATACTCCTTAAACTTCTGTTCAAAACTTTTCACACTCTATATATAGAGAGTATGTCTTTGTATACAACAGCAATTGACTCATAACATGTTGTTAGAAAGTTACTGCATGCCCATGACAGCAAGTAGGTATTTGGGAGATAATGTATTTGGATGTGAGCAGTGATATGGTAGTGTCTTTATCAGCTGCTGCTTCTTGTTGTTATGGTTGTAGTTGTTCTTTTACTTCTTCATCATTTAAAATAAAATAGTTTATTTCCAACTTTGTCTTAAAAGGTTGTGTTTTTTGCACTGAGGGGAATTTCAAGAATAACCATTCTGCTTATCCAATAGGCATGAAGCAATAAGGCTTATGGGAATTTGACCATGTTTTGTAAGTATTTTCTATGATTTAAAATTTCTTCACATTCTAGGAAATTTTAAAATAATACAGATAATAGATACATGAAATTAAAAATAACTCATTATTCACAATCTCAATATTATCCTAAGATTTTGTTAGTGTTTTAGTGATATTACATGTAATATATTTCCAAACTTCAAGTATTCCAAGAGGTAGAAAATCAAGAGATACAAATAAAGTCATAGTAATAGTTATGCCCAGTTTTTGTCACATCTGTCTAACCTATACAGCTGTAGGGACTAAATCCTCTACCCAGTAGGACTTTTATTTCTAGTATTCTGGGGGAGTTTCTAGAGCAGATTTATATGTTCTGAAAGTGAACAAGAATCACTGCCCTCGCTGCTCTAGATTACTAGTGGGAGCCTTTGCGGACATGCCCCAAGTCATTATGCTCAGTAGCTTCAACAAGTGAAGTTTCCACCATTCTGGAGTAGTCTCACAGTAGAGTTTTTTGGAGTGCAACTTATTAAACAGGTGAGTCGACTTGCTTTATTTGGAGAAGAGGACTGATTTGTAAATGAACTTTTCTTCTCCTTGACAATGAGACCAGCACGTTGCTCCATTGGGAAAAAAATCTATTAGCATCCATCATTCAAAATTCAAAATCTCTTCAGTCTGGTGTTCATCCCTCTTATCTAAATCTGATTTTTATTGATTAAATCTGAAAACTATTTGATATACTATCTTAGTGACCACAATTTTTATTTCTTGATGTTTAGTTGTTTAGATATGCCTCTGTTTCCACAGGCTAGATACTAATTGCTTTGATTAAATATTGCGGATTCCTATATGAAGAGGTTCCTATTGTGAAGGAAGTATGAGACAATGACAACAAACAAAGGTACAAAGCAGTACTGGTTGAATGATAAAATTGACAAAATTATATGTATGCAGAAACTGGATAGAGTTTTCTATGCTTAATTTCCACAATCCTTTATGAACAAGACATATACATGTGGGTTGAATAAAATACTGACAGAATTAGGATTCAATATTGGTTAATGACCAGAATGCTGTTGGTGAGACCTTTACGAACTTCAAGGAAGATGTATAGTGCTAAAGTATTCTGACCTGGTGGGCTCTGATTTTGCTCTCACTGAGAATAAAGACACTGGGGAACACAGGTCAAATTTGTACATGCTGTAAAAATTTAATGAGTGGTTGAACCATATCCAAAAGGTCAATAATCAAATAAATAAGATAATTGTGAAATTATCTTATTAATAATAAGAAATTATCTTATTAATAATTAATAATAAGATAATTGTAAAACTCTAATAGGATAACATTGAATAGGAATAGAGTTCTTAGCATATGCTCTAAAGGGCTTTTTCATAGGCATAAGTCAGAACAGGCATAACTTACCTGCAGAGCTTGTAGAGAACGCCTGGGGTTTTGGTTGGTTTAAATATCTGTGGGGAGCAAAATGCCTTACCAACTGTCATGAAAATCTCAGGTGTCATCAATGAAAAGTGTTTTCAGATCAAAGGAGATTACAGCCAACTTAGTGCTAGACAGGTCTTACCTGGGATATTATGTTCTGATCTGGACACTGCACTTGATGTGTGATGATGAAAGGCTAGAGACAATGATCATGAACTAGCTTAAAACCAAGAAATATTAGAAAAACAGTAAATGGATGGATCTGAGCTTGCAATGCAAAAAAATTAGTGAAGACAATTGTAGCTGTCTTCAAGTATTAATACATGCAATGTTTATTCTGTATCACTCCTGAGAGAACAGAGAAACAAAATAATAAACATGTATTTAATACCTATCATATACCCAGCTTGAGATAGCTTATTACATGTGTATGTATATAATTTCATTAAAATTTCACAACAATTTGGGGTGCCCGGTTGGCTCAGTTAGAGGAATGTATGACTCTTCATCTTGGGGTTGTGACTTTGAGCTCCAGATGGGGTTGGGAGGAGATTACTTAAAAATAAAATCTTTATGAGATTAAGAGTCACTTATGGTTTGTCTCCCTCCCAATCCCATTTTCTTTCATTTATTCTTCTTGTACCCACTTAAGCCCCCATGTTGCATCACCACTTCCTCATATCAGGGAGATCATATGATAGTTGTCTTTCTCCGCTTGACTTATTTCGCTAAGCATGATACGCTCTAGTTCCATCCATGTTGTCGCAAATGGCAAGCTGAGGGTTGCTGGGGGGAGGGGGTTTGGGAGAAGGGGGTGGGATTATGGACATTGGGGAGGGTATGTGCTTTGGTGAGTGCTGTGAAGTGTGTAAACCTGGTGATTCACAGACCTGTACCCCTGGGGTACAGGGTATTTTTATAAAAAATAAAAAATTATATTAAAAAAAATAAAATCTTTAAAATTTTTTGTTTCACAACTTTACGAGGTAAAGTATCTTATAATTTAGAGTCCTGAGACTCAGAGAACTTTAGAAGCTTTGTCAAGGTAGTATGCATAGTTCTGGGATATAAAGTTAGAACAGTAGAGTGGATTCCATGGCAAACATCTGATTCTCTGGGAAAACAACTCCTCTCATCCTCAGTCCATGGAGTTCAAGAGTATCTGTGTTTCTTTCTGAATCCAAATGGGGTGGGGGCACATTGTCCTGTTCTGCTCAATCAGAATGTAGGATCAGTGGCTCTGAATGACTTAAACCATGAATGTGGGATCAATTCTAGGGCCTTTGTTCATTGGGAAAGAGTCATTCTAACTTTTCAGTGGGATTCTTGAAGGCTAAGACATAAAATATAAGCTACTTCAAACAATTTGGCACCATGAGGCAAAGATTGGTGCTTGAAAATGGTGCCAATTAGAATGGAAAGCAGAACTTATAAGGCCATGCTAATCACCTGAAATGTGGTTTAAATTTATTCTTTACTAAGTATGTGAGGATGATTCCATCATTATCTTAATTTTGTAAGGGAAAAATCAAGGTATGACAATATTGAGTTCCCAGTGTTTTTCCTAGCAGAGCCAGTATTCGCACCCAACTTTGCCACATTTTTTAGATTCATTGATTACCATCTCTATTTTTTTAGATTTATAGCTAGTTTAATTATTTTTATTAACATATAATGTATTATATGTCCCAGGGGTACAGGTCTGTGAATCGTCAGGCTTACACACTTGACAGCACTCCTCATATCACATACCCTCCCCAGTTTCCATAACCCAACTATCCTCTCCATACCCCCAACCCCCCAGCAACCCTCAGTTTGTTTTCTGAGATTAAGGGTCTCTTATGGTTTGCTTCCCTCCTGATTCTATCTTGTTTGATTTTTTTTTTTCCTTCCCTACCCTCCAAACCCCTCACTCAGCCTCTCAAATTCCTTATATCAGAGAGACCATATGATAATTGATTTATCTGATTGGCTTATTTCGCTCAGCATAATACCCTCTAGTTCCATCCCTGTCATTGCAAATGGCAAGATTTCATTTCTTTGATGGTTCCATAGTATTCCATTGTATATTTATACCACCTCTTCTTTATCCATTCATCTGTGGATGGATATCTAGGTTCTTTAGTTTGGCTATTGTGGACATTGCCACTATAAGCATTCAGGTGCACATGCCCCTTTACATCACTACATTTGTATCTTTAGGGTAAATACTCAGTAGTGTGATTGCTGGGTCATAGGGTAGCTCTATTTTGAGCTCTATTTTGAGCTTTTTGAGGAATCTCGATGCTATTTTCCAGAGGGGCTAAACCAGCATGCATTCCCACCAACAATGTAGAAGGGTTCCCCCTTTCTCTGCATCCTCGCCAGCATCTGTCATTTCCTGACTTGTTAATTTTAGCCAATCTCACTAGTGTGAGGTGGTATCTCACTGTGGTTTTGATTTGTATTTCCTTGATACTGAGTAATGTTGAGCATTTTTTCATGAGTCTGTTGGCCATCTGGATGTCTTCTTTGCAGAAATGTCTGTTCATGTCCTCTGCCCATTTCTTGATTGGATTATTCAATTTTTGGGTGTTGAGTTTGATAAGTTCTTTATAGATTATAGATACTAGCCCTATATCTGATAGGTTATTTGCTATCATCTTCTCCCATTCTGTCACTTGTCATTTGGTTTTGTTGACTGTGTACTTTGCTGTGCAAAAGCTTTTGATCTTGATGAAATCCCAATAGCTCATTTTTGCCCTTGCTTTCCTTGCCTTTAGCAATGTTTCTAGGAAGGAGTTGCTGGGGCTGATGTCAAAAAGGTTGCTGCCTGTGTTCTCCTCAAGGATTCTGATGGATTCCTGTCTCACATTGAGGTCTTGCATCCATTTGGAGTCCATTTTCCTGTGTGGTATAAGGAAATGTTCCAGTTTCACTCTTCTACATGTGGCTGTCCAGTTTTCCCAACGTCATTTGTTGAAGAGACTCTGTTTTTTCCATTGGACATTCTTTCTTGCTTGTTAAAGATTAGTTGACCATAGAGTTGAGGGTCTATTTCTGGGCTCTCTATTTTGTTCCATTGATCTATGTGTCTGTTTTTGTGTCAGTACCATACTGTCTTGATGATGACAGCTTTGTAATAGAGCTTGAAGTCTAGAATTGGGATGTCACCAACGTTGGGTTTCTTTTTCAAAATTTCTCTGGCTATTTGAGGTCTTTTCTGGCTCCATATAAATTTTAGGATTATTTGTTCCATTTCATTGATAACAATTGGTGGGATTTTGATAGGGATTGCATTAAACGTGTAGATTGCTTTAGGTAGCATAGACATTTTCACAATATTTGTTCTTCCAATCCATGAGCATGGAACCTTTTCCCATTTCTTTGTGTCTTCCTCAATTTCTTTCATGAGTGCTTTATAGTTTTCTGAGTACATATTCTTTGCCTCTTTGGTTAGGTTTATTCCTAGGTGTCTTATGGTTCTGGGTGCAATTGTAAATGGGATTGACTCCTTAATTTCTCTTTCTTCTGTCTTGCTGTTGGTGTATAGAAGTGCAACTGATTTGTTTGCAAATTATATCCTGACACTTTACTGAATTCTTGTATGAGTTCTAGGAATTTTGGAGTGGAGTCTTTTGGATTGTCCACATAAAGTGTCATATCATCTGCAAAGAGTGAGAGTTTGACTTTTTCGCTGATTCAGATGACTTTTATATCTTTTTGTTGTCTGATTGCTGAGGCCAGAACTTCTAGTAATATGTTGAATAGCAGTGGTGATAGTGGACATTTCTGCCATGTTCCTGACCTTAGCAGAAAAGCTTTCAGTTTTTCCCCATTAAGAATATTTGCTGTGGGTTTTTCATAGATGGCTTTGATGATATTGAGATATGTGCCCTCTATCCCTACACTTTGAAGAGTTTTGATCACGAGGGGATGCTGTACTTTGTCAAATGCTTTTTCAGCATCTATCGAGAGTATCATTTGGTTCTTGTTCTTTCTTTTATTAATATATTGTATCACATTGTTTGATTTGCGAATGTTGAACCAACCTTGCAGCCCTGGAATATATCCCACTTGGTCATGGTGAATAATCCTTTAAATGTACTGTTGAATCCTATTGGCTAGTATTTTGGTAAGAATATTCACATCTGTGTTCATCAAGGATATTGGTCTGTAATTCTCCTTTTTGTTGGGATCTTTGTCTCGTTTTGGGATCAAGGTCATGGTGGCCTCATAAAATGAGTTAGGAAGTTTTCCTTCCGTTTCTATTTTTTTTTTTTGAACAGTTTCAGGAAAATAGTATTAATTTTTCTTTAAATGTTTGGTAGAATTCCTCTGGAAGTCCACTGGACCTGGGCTCCTGTTTCTTGAGAGACTTTTGATGACTGTTTCTATTTCCTTACTGGTTATGGGTCTGTTCAGGTTTTCTATTTCTTCCTGGTTCAGTTGTGGTAGTTTATATGTCTCTAGGAATGCATCCATTTCTTCCAGATTGTCAAATTTGCTGGCCTATAGTTGCTCATAATATGTTCTTATAATTGCTTGTATTTCTTTGGTATTGGTTGTGATCTCTCCTCTTTCATTCATGATTTTATTTATTTGGGTCCTTTCTCTTTTATTTTTGGTAAGTCTGGCCAGGGGTTTATCAATCTTATTAATTCTTTCAAAGAATCAGTTCCTACTTTCATTGATTTGTTCTTCTGTTCTTTTGGTTTCTATTTCATTGGTTTCTGCTCTGATCTTTGTGATTTCTCTTCTCCTGCTGAGTTTAGGCTTTCTTTGCTGTTCTTTTGTCAGCTCCTTTAGGTGTAGGGTTAAGTTGTATATTTGAGACCTTTCTTGTTTCTTGAGAAAGGCTTGTATGGCTATATACTTTCTTCTAAGGTCCACCTTTGCTGTGTCCTAGATATTTTGAAAAGTTGTGTTTTGATTTTCATTTGTTTCCATGAATTCTTCCAATTCTTCTTTAATTTCCTAATTGACCTATTCATTCTTTAGTAGGATGCTATTTAGACTCCATGTATTTGACTTCCTTCCAGCTTTCCTCTTGCAATTGATTTCCAGCTTCAGAGCATTGTGGTCTGAAAATATGCAGGGAATGATCCCAATCTTTTGGTACTGGTTGAGACCTGATTTGTGACCCAGGATGTGATCTACTCTGGAGAATGTCCCATGTGCACTTGAGAAGAATGTGTATTCTGTTGCTTTGGGATGGAATGTTCTGAATATATCTGAGATGTCCATCTGGTCCAGTGTGTCATTTAAAGCCTTTATTTCTTTGTTGATCTTTTGCTTGCATGATCTGTTCATTTCAGTGAGGGGGCTGTTAAGAGTCCCCTAGTATTATTGTATTATTATCAATGTGTTCCTTTGATTTTGTTATTAATTGGTTTATATAATTGGCTGCTCCCATGTTAGGGGAATAGATATTTAAAGTGAGATCTTTTTATTTTACAGACCCTTTAGGTATGATATAGTGTCCTTCCTCATCTCTTATTATAGTCTTTGGTTTGGGTTGTTTGGTTTTTTTTTAAATTTTTTTTAATTTTTTTTTAAGATCTTATTTATTTGACAGAGAGAGATCAGAAGTAGGCAAAGCAGCAGGCAGAGAGAGAAGGGGAAGCAGGCTCCCCGCTGAGCAGAGAGCCCGATATGGGGCTCGATCCCAGGACCCTGAGATCATAACCTGAGCCAAAGGCAGAGGCTTAACCCACTGAGCCACCCAGGTGCCCCTAGTTGTTGGATTTAATCTAATTTATCTGATATAAGGATTGCCACTGTAGCTTTCTTTTGATGTCCATTAGCATGGTAAATTGTTTTCCAACAATTTTCCATGGTAAATTGTTTTCCAACCCCTCACTCTAATTCTGGAGGTGTCTTTGAGTCTTAAATGAGTTTCCTGTAGACAGCATATTGATGTGTCTTTTTTTTTTTTTTTATCCATTCTGATACCCTGTGTCTTTTGATTGGGGCATTTAGCCCATTTACATTCAGTATTCAATCTTTCAGTATTGAAAGATATGAATTTAGTGCCATTGAATTGTCTGTAAGGTGACTGTTACTGTGTATTGTCTCTGTTCCTTTCAGGCATACTACTTTTAGGCTCTCTCTTTGCTTAGAGGACTCCTTTCAATATTTCCTGTAGGACTGGTTTGGTGTTTGTAAATTCTTTTAATTTTTATTTGTCCTGGAGGCTTTTTATCTCTCCTTCTATTTTCAATGACAGCCTAGCTAGATATAGTATTCTTGGCTGGATATTTTTCTCATTTAGTGCTCTGAATATATATATATCATGCCAGTTTGTTCTGACATGCCAGGTCTCTGCGGATAAGTCTGCTGCCAATCTAATATTCATATCATTGTATGTTACAGACTTCTTGTCCTGAGCTGCTTTCAGGATTTCCTCTTTGCAATTTAGACTAGTAAGTTTTCCTATTAAGTGGTGAGGTGTGGACTTATTTTTATTGATTTTGAGGGAGGTGCTCTGTGCCTCCTGGATTTTGGTGTTTGTTCCCTTTGTCATATTAGTGAGATTCTCTGTTATAATTTGCTCCAGTATACTTTCTGCCCCCCTCTCTTTCTTCTTCTGCGATCTCAATTCTAATATTGTGTCATCTTATGGTATTACTTATCTCCTGACTTCTCCCCTCATGGTCTAATAGTTATTTGCCTCTCTTCACTAAGCTTCTTTATTCCCCATCATTTGGTCTTCTATATCACTAATTCTCTCTTCTGCCTCATTTATCTAGCAGTATGAGCCTGCATTCTTGATTACACCTCATTAATTCCTTTTTTGATTTCAGCTTGGTTAGATTTTAGTTCTTTCATTTCTCCAGGAAAGGGCTTTTATTTTTCCAGACTGGTTTCTCTAATATCTTCCATGCCTTTTTCGAGTCCAGTTAGCACCTTGAGAATCATCATTCTGAACTCTTGATCTGACATATTACCAATGCCTGTATTGCTTAGGTACCTAGCTGTTGGAACTGCCTCTTGTTCTTTTTTTTTTTTTTTTTTTGTGGTGAGTTTCTACCTTGTCATTTTATCAAGATAAGAATATATGAATGAGAGAACAAAATACTAAAAGAATGGCAAAGACTCCAGAATAATGTACGCTAACCAAATCAGAAGAGACTCCAAACCTGGGGGAGAAGAAAAGGGTTTAAAAAAAAAAAAAGTCTAATATGTGTGTGTTAAACTGGTGAATAGAACAGAGCCATCCACTTGATTTTGGGGTGTATTCTGGTCTCTTAGAAGAAACTACCTCTCAAAATTTTAAAGAAGGGAAAACATATATATTCAAAAATAACATTAAATGTGATGAAGGTATGGAATATGACTGTAAAGATAAATTTTTTTAAAAAATTCTAAAAAAGGAATTGATAAGATAAGTTGGTTAGAAAAAGAAAGAAGAAAAAAAAAGGTGGGGGGGGGAGATAATGTGCTAGTCTGGAGACTAGAACAAAGCCCTTTGCTAGATTTAGGGTATATTTTGATCTATTAGAAGTAATTGTATCCAAAAACTCTTTAGGGAAAAAACCCCCTGTATGTATACAAAAAATAAGTTTAAATACAATGAAGGATAAAATATGACTATAATAATGAAGGTTTAAAAAGATTTTTTAAAAGAAAGGTATTGTTAAGATAAACTAGTTTAAAAAGTTAGAAGAGAAAAGAGTTAAAAAAGTTAGAATAAGAAAAATAAATTTTAAAAAATTTAATTTAACTTTACGAAACTAAAGGATCCTGGGGAGAAAGCCATGAATTTCATGCATCGCTTTTCCCTATCTCTGGAGTTCCGCTGATGGGTGAGCTTGGTCTTGGCTGGATGTTCTTGCTGATCTTCTGGGGGAGGGGGTCTGTTGTAGTGATTCTCAAATGTCCTTGCCAGAGGCAGAATTGCCCCACCCTTGCCAGGGACCGGGCTAAGTAATCTGTTCAATTTTGCTCTGTGAGCTTTTGTCTCTGAATGCTTTCCATAGAGCTCTGGAGGATTGGAGTAAAAATGGTGGCCTCCCAATATCCAGGCTGGAGCACCTGAGAGCTCAGGGCCCAACTCCTTAGTGCACCCTCAGAGAAAAGGGGTCAATCCCTCCCATATCCCTAGTTTCTGGCTGCACTCTGGGCTCACCCAGCCTGTGACCGAGAATTTCTGTCTATGATGCACAGCTCCGTTTGGAGTCTTCAAACCCAGCAGATTTCTGCCTCCAGAGAAGGAAGGTGAGTCTCTCTGAATCTGCCACTTGTGGGGTCCCTGCTCAAAGAGCAGTGGCCTGAATGTGCTGCAGATCATGGTTTAAGGTAACCCTGGGCTGAGAGCTCACTCTGGGCTTTGTCTCTGTAGCCAGCTTCCCCGCTCTGATACCTGGCAGTTCTGCCACACTCAGACACCCCTGATCTTTCTGTGACCCTGCGGGACCTGAGACCACACTGTCCCCACAAAGGTCCACCCCCGCTTAGCCTCTGGAGCGATTTCCCTCAGTGGAGCAGACTTCTAAAAGTTCTGATTTTGTGCTCCACCTCTCTGCTGCTTGCATTGAGTCCCTCACAAACTCAGCTTCAAATCTTGGTGCCCCCATTAGCTGTGTGACCTTAAGCACATGTATTGCTTTTGTGGCCTCTGTTTCTTCAACTGTGAAATAAATATATACTTTCCAAATCATGGTAAAGATGAAATGAGCTAATATGTAATGTAATTAGCATGGTCTAAGCACATTATAAGTGTGCCTTCAGTGGAGCAGACTTCCAAAAGTTCTGATTTTGTGTTCTATTGCTCCACCACTTGCCAGGAGCTGGCCCCTCCTCCAGCAGTCTACCTTCCCATGGCCTCAGATTCACTTCTCCATACGTCCTATCTTTCAGAAAGTGGTTGGTTTTCTGTTCCTAGAATTTCTGCTCTTCTTCTCTTCAATCTCCTGTTAGTCTGTAGGTGTTCTAAATGGTTTGATAACTATCTAGCTGAACTCCTGGACCTGATGTCATTTCAGTCTCCTACTCCTCTGCCATCCTGCCTCTCTCCCTTTAAGTACCATCTTTATTTGCACTTTGAATTTGGAAATCAAAATAAAACTATGTGCATGATTATACTGCAGCTCTCTACCTAATCATGTCTTATTTAATTACGGAATTTAATGTTTGGTGGATAGATTAATATACTAACAATTTAGGTGGGAATGCAAAGTTAAATAACTATTCAGAGAATCTTTATATTAGAATCCAAGAGGTCATTTTTTAAAAATTAAACTTAATTTTTTTCAGTGTTTCCAAATTCATTATTTATGCACCACATGCAATACATGCCTTCCATAATACCCATGCAATACATGCAATACATGCCTTCCATAATACCCACCACCAGGCTCATCCAAACCCTACCCCCTGACCCCCGAAACACTCAGTTTGTTTCTCAGAAGCCACAGTCTCTCATGGATTGTCTCCCCCTCAAAGTACCCCAAATCACTTCTCCTCTCCATCTCCCAATGCTCCACAAGTAAGTGAAACAATATGATTATTGACTCTCTCTGCTTGACTTATTTCACTCAGCATAATCTCTTCCAGCCCCATCCATGTTGATACAAAAGTTAGTTATTCACCTTTTCTGATGGAGGCATAATTCTCCATTGTATATATGGACCATATCTGCTTTATCCATTCATCTGTTGAAGGGCATCTTGGTTCTTTCCACAATTTGGTGACTGTGGCCATTGCTGCTATGAACCTTGGTGTACAGATGACCCTTCTTTTCACTACATCAGTATCTTTGGAGCAAATAGCCAGTAGTGCAATTACAAGGTCATAGAATAGTTCTATTTTTAATTTCTTAAGGAATCTCCACACTGTTTTCCAAAGTGGCTGTACCAACTTGCATTCCCACCAAAGTGTAAGAGGGTTCTCCTTTCTTCACATCCTCTCCAACACTTGCTATTTAGTGTTGTTAATTTTGGCCATTCTAACTAGTGTAAGGTGGTATCTCAATGTGGTTTTGATTTGAACCTCCCTGATCTCTAATGCCGTTGAACATTTTTTCATGTGTCTGTTAGCCATTTGTGTCTTCTTTGGAGAAGTGGCGGGTCTTCTGCCCACTTTTAGACATGCTTATCTGTTTTTTGTGTGTTGGGTTTGAGGAATTCTTTATAGATCCTGGATATCAGCACTTTGTCTGAATGTCATTTGCAAATATCCTCTCCCATTCCATGAGTTGCCTCTTTGTTTTGTTGACTGTTTCCTTTGCTGTGCAGAAGCTTTTGATCTTGATGAAGTTCCAAAAGTTCATTTTCACTTTTGTCTCCTTTGCCTTGGGAGACATGTCTTTAAAGAACTTGCTGTGGCCAATGTCAAAGAGGTTACTGCCTACGTTCTCCTCTAGGATTCTGCTGGATTCCTGCCTCATGTTGAGGTCTTTTTCCATTTTGAGTTTATCTTTGTGTATGATATAAAAGAATGGTCGAGTTTCATTCTTCTATGTATAGTGGTCCAATTTTCCCAGCACCATTTATTGAGGAGACTGTCTTTTTTCCACTGTATATTTTTTCCTGCTTTGACAGATTATTTGACCATAGAATTGAGGGTCCATATCTTGGCTCTCTACTCTGTTCCACTGGTCTAGTGTCTGTTTTTGTGTCAGTACCATGCTGTCTTGGTGATCACAACTTTGTAGTAAGGCTTAAAAATCCAGCAATGTGATGCCCCTAGTTTTGTTTTTCAACATTTCCTTAGCAATTCAGGGTCTCTTCTTATTCCATACAAATTTTAGGATTGTTTGTTCCAGATCTTTGAAAAAAGCATGTGGAATTTTGATTGGGATGGCAATGAAAGTATAGATAGCTCTAGACAGTATAGACATTTTGACAATGTTTATTCTTCCAATCTATGAGCATGGAATGGTCTTCCATCTTTTTGTGTCTTCTTCAATTTCTTTCATGAGTGTTCTATAGTTCTTTGAATACAGATCCTTTACCTCTTTGGCAAGATTTATTCCCAGGAATCTTATGGTTCTTGGTGCTATGGTAAATGGAATTGATTCTCTAATTTCCCTTTCTATTTTTTCATTGTTAGTGTATAAGAAAGCAACTGATTTCTGTACATTGGTTTTGTATCCTGCCACATTACTAAATTGCTGTATGAGGTCTAGTAGTTTAGGGGTTGGGTCTTCTGAGTTTTCCATATAAAGTATGTCATCCATGAGAGAGAGATTTTGACTTCTTCTTTGCCAATTTGAATACCTTTTATTTTTTTTCTGCCTCTCTCTTTTCTGATTTTGGAAATCTGTTTCCTCCTTCCTTTCCCTCCCTCTTTCATTCTTTCCTTCTCTTTGAGATTTTTTCTTGTTAATTTTTTTAGCTTCAAAATGTCAACATTTGTCATAAATGTTATTAGAAAATATTCAAACTAGAAAAAATGGATTTAGGTTATTTCTGGCTTAAGTAGGAAGGTTGCATTCTTCTTTAAGGTCAGTTTTGATGTTCAGATATTTAATAAAGTATATGTATGCAGGTGAAACAATGAAAAATTAGTGCCTCAAACCTATAGAATTTCAGCTAAAACCAGAAAAGAATTTATCAAGGATCTCAGCTTCTATATGAAAAAGTGAGGAAGATAAAAGTCAATTAAAACCAAAGCAAGATCAAAGAAAAAAATCAATAAAATATAAAGTAGGGGGGAAATTAAAAATAAAAGGGAATATCAGTAAAGCCAAAGCTGGTTTTTTGAGAAGTTCAATCAAATTGGTGAACCTCTAGAAAGACCAATCAGGAAAAAAAGATAAAGAAAGATAAAGAGATGGTAAAGATAGAGAGCTAGGGTCAGAGGTGAGAGAATGAGAGGGAAAAAGAGAGAAAAGTGGAGGAGATGGGGGAAGAGAGGGAAAGAATGAGAGAGGGAGGGAAAGGAAGGAGGAAACAAATTTCCAAAATCAGAAAAGAGAGAGGTGATATCAGTACAGATTCTACAAATATTAAAAGAATAATAAGAGAATATTATGAATGACTGTTTGCCAATAAATTTAATTAGATGAAAAATAAAAAATAGCAGCATTAATACAAGAAAAAATGAATAATCCGAATTGCCCTATATAAGTTAATAAAATTAAGTTTGTAGTTAAAATCCTTCCCACAAAAGAAAAAACAAAGCAAAGCAAGCAAACAAACAAACAAAAAGATGGCTCAGAAGATTTCACTGGTAAACCAAATATTTAAATGGAAATAATATTAATTCTACCCAAAAAATCCCCCAGAAAATTAAAGAAGATGGAATGCTTTCCAGTTCATTCCATGAGGCCAGAATGCTCTGATATCCAAACCAGAAAGAGAGATATAGGAGAAATGTAGAAGAGTTTTCTACATAAACATAGTTGTAAAATTTCCTAATAAAAATTTGGCAAATCAAATTCAATATTATATAAATCACATGTCATGACCAAATGGGTTTTACCCAGGATTATAAGGTTAGTTTAACATTTGAAATAGATCCTTGTAACTCAGTATACTGAGAAACTACAAAAGAAAAGTCAATATGATTATTTTATGTTGTTTAATAAAATAACTTATCAAAATCCAACATCTACTCTGATTAAAACCCACAGGAAACTAGGAATAGAAGGGAACTTTCTCAACTTGATAAAGAACATCTATGAAACCCACAACCAACACCATACTTAATGGTGAAAAATTGTATACTTTCTCCCTAAAATTAGAAAGAAGGTAAAGACATTTTACTGTAAGTTCTAGTTAGTGAAAAAAATAAATCAGAGAAATGAAATAAAAGGAATTCAGATTGGAAAACCAGAGATAAAACTCTTTATTCCTGGATGAAATAATCAACTATATAGAAAAGCCAGGGGAATCTACAAACAAAACAAAACAAAATAACCCCACAACTACTTTGACTAAAAATAAGTGAGTTTAGCAATGTTTCGGGATAAAGGATCACTAAACAAAGATTTTATTGTATTTTTAATATATAAGCAACAACAATCAAAACTTTAAAAATATTATTTTACCATTAAATGATGTATAATACCTAAAAATTGAAAAGTGTAAAGCATTGCCAAAAGAATTCAAAGACCTAGATAAAAAGAAAGATATAATATTATCAGGGGTAGGAAGACTCAATATTTTTAAAATGTTAGGTATTCCCTAGTTGATCTAAAGAATCAATGCAATCTGATTGAAAATGTTAGAAGCTTTTTCTTTTTCTTTTTGTTAAAGTAGAAATTGTTCTAAAATTCATATAAAAATAAAAAAGTCTAGGAGTAAACCAAATAATTTGAAAAAAAAAAAAAAGTTGGAAGACCTTTTCCAAGAACAAAGTTTCAAGACTTATTTATTTATTTATTTATTTATTTATTTATTGAGAGAGAATCTTAACCAGTTTCTAGATTTAGCATGGAGTCTGATATAGGGTTCAATCTCACAACCCTGAGATCATGACCTGAGCTGAAATCAAGTCAGACACTTAACTTACCTGAGCAATCCCAGGTGCCTTCAAGTGTTACTTAAAAGCTACAGTAATCAAGACAGTTCTAGTAATGGCATAAAAATAAATAAATAAATAAATAAATAAATAAACAAAACAAGGTAGAAAATCTAGTAATAGGGCATCTGGGTGGCTCAGTGGTTAAAGCCTCTGCCTTCAACTGGGGTCATAGTCTCGGGATCCTGGCATGGAGCCCCACATCAGGTTCCCTGCTCAGCGGGGAGCCCGTTTCCCTTTCTCTCTCTCTCTGCCTGCCTCTCTGCCTACTTGTGGTCTCTGTCTCTCAAATAAATAAATAAAATCTTAAAAAAAAATAAGAAAGAAAATCTAGTAATTGATTCACACATATGGACAGATGAGTTTTGAAATAGTTTACAAGGTCAATTTTAGAAAGACAGTTTTTTCACCAAATGGTACTGGAACAATTGTATACCTATATGCAAATAGATGAACTTTGACCAATGCCATACATCACATTATTAATATGAATTAAAAATATGTCATAAAGAAAGAAAGCATATGAACTTTGCAATTGATGCAGAAAAAGCATTTGAGCAAATTTAAATGATAAAAACACTCAACTGGGTAGGGAAACTTTCTCAATATAATAAAGACCATCAGAGTGATATCATCATCATGACAGCATAATGTAGTTTTCCTTTAATAATAAAAGTCATAAGTAAAATCTCACAGCTAATATCATACTTAATGGTGAAATAGTGAAACTTTCCCCCTAAGATGAGGAACAAGACAAACTTCCCCCTTCTGCTACTTCCTTTTCAACATACAACTGAAAATCCTAGTCAGAGCAATTAGGCAAGACAAATCAGCAAAAGACACCCAGACTGGAAAGGAGTAAAATGTTATCTGTTCACAGGTGACATAATCCTATATGTAGAAAATTCCACCCCCCCAAAAAAACCTTGTAAAATTAGAAAATAAATTAAGCAACTTTGTATGATACAAAATCAACACTCAAAAATCAGCTGCGTTTCTATGTAATAACAATGAATGATTTCAAAAAGAATTTTTAATCCTGTTTATGAATGTTCATAGCAACTTTATTTTTAATAACCAAAGACTAGAAATAATTCAGATGTTCACTCCTGCATTAAAAAATAATCTTTCTGAAACAGAAACTTAATTTAATATTGAGGAATCTTGTTCATGATTTTGTACTTGTTTTGTAGATGGTCTTACAAGTACATTTTGAATACTAGAAAATTCATTCAAGAGTCAGTTGTATTGCCTTGGATAAAATTTGGGAAATAAATGTACTGAAGAGCCAAATTTTTACTTTGTTTTTGACCCCAAGACAAATATCATAACCTCCAGGTTTTCCTTCCTAATTACATTGCTAGATGCACGGCTTTTGTCTTTCCTCCCTATAATATTATATAATACATTTATTCACCTTGATAATATTATAATCAACTATGAATCAATTGTTCTGTATCATTTCATTTTAAAGTAATCACAGCTATTCATATAATTTATTATTAAATGCTTGTCTTAAATACAATTTTATAGTTTTCTATCCTAAAACTTAATATATTTTTATAGAAACAGCCATATATTTCAGAATACTAATACATCGTAAGTAGCATATATGCAATAGTGGGATCTCATTTGCTCACTGGGTTCTTATAACTGGGCCATGGTTAGCTTTTTTTATACACTGTATATTACACTGTATATTAGATACACTGTAAACAATATATTTAGGTTAAATCATTCACTCTAAATCAGTTTCTTTTGCTCTTTGTTGAGTACAGTATATCCCTAACAAAACAGACCATCTTCCTGTATCTTCTTTCTCTGCCTTGTTCCCTTTCTTTTCTAGATAGAGTGAATTATGTAGAAACTTGTACAATTTTATTCCATATTTTATATTTAAAAAATGACTTTTATTTGACAAAAGGTGGATGGCAAAACCTTACCACCCTGTATGTAGGGTTTGAAGCTCATTAAAGTCTGGTGGCTTCTGAATTAACCTGTGGGTCCCTACAGTGATGGAAATTGCTTCTTTCCAGTATTATTGACTGACTGAGCAGGTGATAACTTGTTTGCATCTTTGAACAAGTTCATTAGTTTTCCATAAAGCCTGTTGCAGGTAAACACTCCAATATTTAATTAGCAGATTTTCTTTGGTGAGTTTATAAACAATTACTGGACTTTCCATTTGTGTTTAGGACTAAAATGTTTCTTATGGCTAGACTGACTCATCTCCAGTCAAAGGTGTATGCCTGACAGCTGCTATTAATAACTATAAAAGCAACTGCCTATTTTTTTAAGTCTAAAAATAAGATTCCATCAATCTTCAAGATGAACTACCGGGCCAGCAAATGTTTTAAGCCTCTGCAATCCAAGTCTTCAATTTGCTACCACTTACGCAAATCTTCTGTGTCATTGCCCAATAAATTGAAGCAACATATAAGTTGATAAAATTTTCTATACTAAGCACATTCATATGTTCCATTGACAATAACCTGGTGCAAGTGGACTTTCACTTTCAATACATCTTGAGTACCTGCCATCAACTTGTCCTTAGGGATACCAGGGTTACTAAAAACATAGTCTTTGCCTTAAAATAATTCCCAGTGTAGTGGAGGAAATAGGTAAGCATTTAATCATAGTACATTTTTATAAAAGTCTTTAAATTTTTCATAAGACTCAGAGGACTGAGACTGAAGGATGGTATATACTGAATAGTGGGACAGTGAACTAATTTCTATCTACTACTTGTAAAAGGAAAGCTGTAAACAAGAGAACCACATAACATTGAAAAGACGGTTTGAAGAAAGAAGATAGCAGTATTTAAAAGTGGTGCTTTGTATGAGCGTCTACTAAAATGGAGAGATATTTAAAGAGGATTTTAAGAAAGTTTTCTTCGTGAGGCTTCCTCTCAAAACAATAAAATCTACATTAAGTATTTAAACTGTTTTTTTAAGGATTCTTGTGTTGAACTTGTATTTCTTTTGAATATTTACTCAGATTGTCCACTTTAGACTAAACTTTGACATGTATTTTAGAGAATACTGTATTAGATTTTAGACAAAGCAAAAATTTAGTGGTATTTTGAATAAAATCCTTATTCTAGAAACTGAGCTAGAAGCATGCCTTTACAATGACCAAATACTGGAATTACAGTGCCAGAGGTTAGGTTTTAAAAGCTTAAGTGGTATTGTTAGTTTTAGAAATAACCCAAATCGACGGAAATGGCATAGAACTCTCTGGGATTAGAATTAAAATACTGGAAGAGTTGTTTTTTTTTTTTTTTTCAATATTTGGTTGTACTAGATGCAGAACTAAATTTATTCAGAGTTATTATATCAGCTCACTAAATTAAAGGATGCTGTGAAACTTCTTTATGAATATGTATATTCAAAAGTGTGGGTTTGTTTTGTTTTGTTTTTTTGTTTTACCCAATAATCTTGTCACAGAATTTCTTAGGAAATTAAGTCTTCCTTGGACAGAGTGTAAGGGGTAGTCATTCGGTTAAAGAGTTTTACTTGTTCAACCATCAGCTCATGAATCTTCAGGAACTGCCAACTCCTGAGAGCTTTTAAGCCAAGCAGGATTTGGAATGACTGGTATGAATTGTTTGCTATTAGAGGAAAATGAGACTGTTCTAAAGACCTTTAAAGCAGGAATCTCAAACTCTGTGCCAACATTGCTCAATATAAGTTAGTGCCGCAGGTGGGTATTTCAAGAGATAGAACGGGAGAACACAGGCCCTGCCCCACCAAAAGCTTCAGCTCCTCTTCAGGTCTAGTGGATAATTGCAGTCATACTGGATTAATTGTTGCCATATCTTTCAAATCTTAAAGAGTAGTTAAAATCCAGCATTTAAAAAACATGAAATCTTCAAATTTTTAAATATTATATTTGAAGAATATAAATAAGAATTTATTTTTAGCATGGTGTGGATAAATATTATTAGAATCAATAAAGGACAGAGGCAGACCAAATCTTGAAGATAATTAGTATATACAGTCAATATTTATTATTTGTGGAAATATTACATGAATTCCATATTTGAGAATTCATCTACTTGCTAAAATTTATCTGTAGCTCAAAATCAGTAGTGGCACGTTCATGGTCATTTGTGGACATGAACAGTGTATTGAAAATTTGAATTGCCACATGCAACAAGGCAATGCTCAGCCTTCTTTTTTCAGTTCTTGTAATTCAAATATGTCCTTTCTCTGTGGTCTATTTAGTGCCACAGTTTTCATATTTTGGAGTTTTTGTGGGTGATTTGGCTGTTAAACTGCCTCCCAAACATAGTGTGAAAGTGCTATCTAGTGTTCCTAAGTGCAAAAGACTGTACTGTGCCTTATGTAGAAAATACCTGTGTTTGATGAGCTTTATTCAGGCGTGAATTATTGTGCTGTTATCTGTGAGTTCAATGTTAATGAATCAACAATTCATGTTAGATAAGGTGTCTCTAAGTAGAAACATGTAAAGCCAGGTTATGTATTGATTTATTCATGAAATATTGTGACCAAAAGCTTCCAGGAAACTTACTCTGTATTTTCTCTAGGGGTACTGGTTCAGCGTTTGCTAATTAAATACTTGGAGTGACCTTATAGGAAATAACTACATTGAAAACAGGAATCCACTATAAATTTTTGTCATAGCCATGAGTTACTAAACAAAACTAAGCTTCACGAAAATCTCAAGGAGTCACAATTGGTGAAGCCAGTTAGCACTGAGAAGAAATAATGGATCAATGAGTGGAGCTCTGACTCAAGGTACTTGGCAGCAGCGGGGAGGTCTGAGTGATACAAGTGTCCCTGGCACTCCTGCAGTGAATTCTCTTTTTACATCTGATCCTGCTGAGAATAGGAGAGAAAGATTGGGGCATATTTTTTCACCAATCTGGTAATCCCCAGAGCTAGCCAGAGCTCAAGTCAACTTCTTGTAATTTGTTTAGAGAGGGACTGGATAGGTAAGAGGTACAATTGCTATGTCCTTCTGGGTGTCGTCCTTAGCACTTCCCAGTTCTTACCAGTGCATTCTGAGGTAAGGGAATCTCCCATCACTCTATCTATGAGACAATGAAAGAAAGTATTTGTGGGCCAGCCACACTGACAAGGCCAAGGACAGGGTGAATGCTCCACTTATTCTCCAGAGTGGTAACAGAGACAGTGAGGAGCTGCATTGAAACTGAATTCTAATAATAATGAGTTTGCTCTTGTGGCAAATGCAAATACCTCAGTTGCAAGGTTTATTGGAAGAAAGTTTGTGATTGCAGCAAGGGCAAGATAAGTGTCACTTTCCAGAGAGGTAAAAGAGAGGATTGGACTAGTACGTGGATAAATAAAAAGGGGAGTTTTATGCTCAGTCAGACCAAGCTCAGACATGTCAAATCAATATGGAATTTTCTCTTCTCTTTATTCATCTGAGAGTTGTATGATAGCTTTGTCAGGGATCAGCAAATTTTTCAGGGCAAGAGATAATGAAATGACTTTATTCCCCCAAATTCCAAACTCTTCCTCTTGAGAAGCAACTAGGTCAGGGGATAAATCATATTTTTAGGGAGATTGAGTATAAATTCCACAAGGACATGAATCATGCTTGTTTTTGTTCACTGTTGCATCACTGATACAATGCCCAGGAAATAGGAAATATTTAACAAATGCCAAATAAATAAATAAAAATACAAATAATGATAATTTTGATAATACTTAGAGTTTCTGTTAATTGAGCATATGGTGTGTGTCAAAAATGATACTAAACAATAGCTTGTATACATTATTCCATTTCCTCTATAAGTGTATGAGGTATAATCCTAGAATTCCAGAAAAAGAAACAAAGGTTAAATTACACAGACAGATGGTAAGAGGTAGGGTTAGAATTTAAAGTAAGCTATGACCCTATGCTTTAAGCTGCCACTCTATAATATATCTAAGAGTGTGAATTACCACCTGTGTGCATGGTGTATGGCAGGAGAGGAGAAAATGTATCTTGGATGGTAGCTGTAAATGATGGGATGAAACTCAGAAAGAGACAAAGGAGGGATATTAATGGCAAAACAAAACTCAGAGATCCAACTAGAGCTTTGATATGACCCTATAGTGATAAACGTAGCAACTTCCCAGGTAGAGCAAAAGGCAAAGATCATCTGAGTCAGATGTACTTGTCCAGCAGCCTACAAAGAATGACCATTCTTCCTGTTTAAAAATGAAAAGGGCTATCAGGTGAAAAATCCAAACAATAGTTTTTAAGGTCTTATACTCTGGGATTTGATATTAAAAAAATAATTTACTCTTGATTCATCAATTCAATCTCACTTAGATCAATAGTTAATATCACTTAGCAGTACTTGAATAACTATGGAGGATACCTGCTTGGTTTAAGTCGCTTTATGCACATCTCTATCACTGCTATATTTATTTAAACTTCTCTTCAGGGTCGCCTGGGTGACTCAGTCAGTTAAACATCTTGGTTCTTGATCCTGGGGTCCTGGGATGGAGCCCCATATCAGGCTTTCTGCTCAGCGGGGTGTCTTCTCCCTCTGCTGCCTGCCGCTCCCACTGCTTCTGTGCTCTCTCTCTCTTTTTCTGTTAAATAAATAAAATCTTTCCAAAAAATTCAATATTTGTTCCAGACCCAGCTATGCCTTGACTAGTGTTTGGTTTATCAAAGATTTGCCTGTTTCTATCAAACCAAGACATGCATCATGAGGTGAGCTTCCTTGGATGGCACATCCCTTCCCTCACTTGAACTGAATTCTTTTCAGAGCCTCGTTTTCCTTGTCATTTTGAAGTCCCTGGTGGCCACCTGCATAGGAACATCTGAACAACTCCCACCAACATTCTCTTTGGATTTCTGAAACAGAAAATGGAGCCTTCTGAACAAGTGCTCACATGGCTGATCTTGTGATGCTTTACACCTGGGATTTGCCTCTCTCTGGCTATAAACTACCAAACTGCCATACTTCTCATCCTGTCATGTTATGCTAGCAAAAATAATAATTTAGGTCTGCCACGAATTTAATTATAGTTTTCTTTATATTATGTGCCTTCTACACTCCTATTTTCTTCCCAGTTTTGTTTTCCCTCCAAACTTATTTTACCATGGTCACTATGATTAATAGCCTGTTTTAAATAAAGACATGTGTTTTCTTAATTCTCCTCTGTTCCCATTGATCCTTTGGCAGAAAGTATATCCAATGCTCTCCCCTGGCACAGCCTCCTTGGCAGCCAGCACTCCTGAGTTTTGACTTATTACTTCTCCCATACTTGGTCCCGTAGGAACAAGAGGCAACTATTCTCACATAATGTCATTGTTTTTAGATTGCCATTTGTTCGGTGTGCAAAATCTTATCCTTTTATGAGGCACATGCCATGCAGCCATACTTCCCTCTTCTACTCCCTATCTTTGTTGTCTACTGATTTAATGATTAGTTTCTTTTTTAAAAGACTTTATTTATTTATTTGAGAGAGAGACAGTGAGAGAGAGCATGAGAGAGGAGAAGCAGACTCCTAGTGGAGCTAGGACCCCAATGCAGGACTTGATCCTGGTACTCCGGGATCATGACCTGAACCGAAGGCAGTTGCTCAACCAACTGAGCCACCCAGGCGCCCTAATGATTATTTTCATAAATCATTGAGACCCTTGGCATTTGCTTCCCTGTTTTCTTCCTTATTCCAAGCACTCCTCTCTTGTTCTCTTCTTCATGTCTTCTGTATATCCATGTGGAAGATCCATCTAATTTTGCAGTTTTGAAGTTTTGTGGTCTCCTCAGTGTAGCTATTGTATCTTGTTTAACAAATCCTTCTCTCTCCCAAGGTCAGAGAAGTTTTCCTTCTATTGTTTTAAAATATTTTATAAATTTGGCTTTCACATTTAGATATTCATTACAGTGGAATTGAAGTTTATGTATTATAAGAGGAAGGAGTCCAATTTCACAATTTTTCTATAGGTAGATTCCTAAATGTTGTTCCATTTATTGAAAAGCCTTTCCCCAAGGATCTGAAATTCCAGCAATATGATGAATGAAGTTCCATTGTGTATGGGAAAATCTGTTTCTAGGATCTTTGTTTTACTCTATTGTCCAGTTTATCTATGCTTGTCTTACTAACACCCTGGTTTAATTATCGTAATTGTTTATAGCAATTGCTGATATTTGTTAAGGCAATTCTTACTCCTTATTAGTTTACAAACATTTGGTAGGGAACTGTAGGCCTTTTGTCTGTACCACATCAATTTTAAAATCAGCTTTTCAGGCTCCGTAAACAACCTGTTGAGGGCTGTTGGGATTTGACTGGAATGGCATTGAAACTATAGATTAATTTGGGGGAGAGTTGACCAATGTATTGAGACCATCAATCCATAAACATAGTATATTTCTCCATCAGTTTAGTTCTTGCAAATGCCTACCAATAAAGTGTTATAGCTTTCTTTGTATAATCTAGATTGTCTTTAGAAATCTGTTTGATTAATTCCCATATTGTTTGTAGGCTTTGATGCTATGGTGAGTAGTATTTTTTAAAATTTTATTTTTGAATTCTTTGTTCTTGGAAATAAATGGGTAATTAATTTTTGTATGTTAATTGTAATCCAGAAAGTTTGGTAAACAATTCTAATAACTCACGTAGATTCTTTTGCAGACAATGACAGTATTGTTTCTTTTCTTCCTAACCTTATAACTTTTATTTGTTTTCTGGCCTTAGTGTGCTGACTGGGATAACCATTATAATTGTATTAGAACTGGTGATAGTTAATACCTTTGTTTTGTTTCCTGTATTTAAGGAACTATTTTGAACTTTGTACTTTTAAGTGAAATGTACTTTGTAGGTTTCATATAGATATTCTTTATCAGCTTAAGGTTGTTAACTTCCTTTGATGCTTTGTTAACAATTTTTACTATAAAAGAATGTCACATTAGGCACCTGTGTGGCTCAGTCGGTTAGGCCTCTGCCTTTTGTTCAGGTCATGATCCCAGGGTTCTGAGATCTAGTCTCTGCATCAGACTATGCTCAATGGAGAGTCTGCTTCTCCCTCTACCCCTTCCCCTACTCATGCTCTCTTTCTCTCTCAAATAAATGATTAAATAAAATCTTGGAAAAAAGTATGTCATATCATGTTCTTTTTGAAATATGCCGATGAGTTATATTAATAGAGTTTCTGATGTTACCTGTCTGTATATTCTTTGGTTAAGAGGTTTTTACCTGTTTCACATTGTTGGGTTTGATTGCTAATTTTCAGAGTTATTCAGGATTTTTCATCTATTTTTATGAGTGAGATTGGCAAGCAACTTTTTTTTCTTTTAATGTGTTATCCTGATTTTGATATTGAAGATCTTGTAGACTCAAAAATAATATTGAGAGTGTCTCCTTTTTTTCTATACACTGGGGTAATTTGTATAAGATTGGAATTACTCTTTTTCAAAATGTCAGTGACTTATTGATTATGCTTTCATTTTATGTCTATTCCTTTAAATTGTTAAACATATTTAATATTATTGTTTTAAATTCTTTGTATTTGCTACTGGGCTTGGTGCAAGCAACTGTGCTTGCTGTTGGACATTGCTAGAGTATCAGTATTTAATCATGGAACACCAATCAACCATACAGCCTATTTCCTATCATGACCTGTTGTCATCTTACTCAGTAAGCCATATATATGGGTCTAAGCAGCAACAATTTATCACCAATTGGAAAGACTATGAAAGACAATGGGCTTAGGCAGATAGATATAAAAACTATAACTAAGTTGTATGAGTGGGTATTTCAGACACTTTTAGAACCAGCTCCTGTTACATTGCCTCTTCTCTCTAACTTCATCATAAGGAGTATCTTGTGACCAGGTGACAGAAGAAAAAATTCAGGAGATGCGTTGGTGGTACAGTTGGTTAAGCATTTGACTCTTGGTTTTGGCTCAGGTCATGATCTCAGGGTCTTGAGTTGGAGCCCCGTGTGGGGCTTTGTGTTCAGCACAGAGTCACTTGGAGTTTCTCTCTACCTCATCCCTCCCTGCCCCATGGGTGTGCTCTCTCTCTCTTAAATAAGTAAATACGTATTTTAAAAAAGAAAAAAATTCAAATCTTTAATTAAAAAGAAAGGCTACAGATAAGTAGCTCTGCAAGAAATGCTGCTATCAACTGAGAACGGATGACTGTAGCATTATAGTTTAACTCAGATGTGACCCTGAAGGAGAGGAATGAAGTAAAATTTTTCCAATGGGTATATTTGCTTCATTTGTTTGGAGTGGTTTGACAGAAGCATATATCTACAGAATTTTAGGGCAGTTGCTCATAGATTGATTGGATCATCAGGGATTTGGAGGAAACAGGCTTGTAAAATGGGTGACAAAGTCTGGGAGAGGAGCACTTGGAGTTGGCACACTGAGAAGATATTTGTGTCTTTTGTGAATACCAAAAAAGGCCATCTTATTAAGAAGGCTGCTAACAGGGGCACCTGGGTGGCTCAGTGGGTTAAGCCGCTGCCTTCGGCTCAGATCATGATCCCAGGGTCCTGGGATCGAGCCCCGCATCGGGCTCTCTGCTCATCAGGGAGCCTGCTTCCTCCCCTCTCTCTGCCTGCCTCTCTGCCTGCTTGTCATCTCTCTGTCAAATAAATAAATAAATAATCTTAAAAAAAAAAAAGAAGGCTGCTAACAATTAGAACGACAAAATGAAGGCCTCTGAGGATGTCAGTCTTTCATCAACCACCCCAGTGTTTGTACAATAGGCCCAGGAATGAAGTGTCATGGCAGCAGTGATGAAGGCTAAGCACGAGATCCACAACATGGACTTCCCTTTCCCTGACCTGGATATTACTACTGATGAGGGTCTAATCTGCCAATAGTAAATACCAGTTAGCCCTTAATATAACAACACTCTTTGGGGGGATCAGCCAGTTACCTGGAAGGTTATTGGTTACACTGACTTCTTCCACCATGGAGAAGGCAAACTTTCATCCTTACTGGAATAGACAATATTCTGCAAATGCATTTGCCTTCTCTGCCATATGCTTCTGCCAGCACCACCCTGTACTCACAGACTACCTAGGCAATATTGCAGTATTCCATGTAGCCTTCCTATGAGTCCAGGGATTTATTTATTTTTTTTTTGAAGATTTTATTTATTTATTTGAGAGAGAGACAGTGAGAGAGAGCATGAGCGAGGAGAAGGTCAGAGGGAGAAGCAGATTCCCCGTGGAGCTGGGAGCCTGATGCGGGACTCGATCCCGGGACTCCGGGATCATGACCTGAGCCGAAAGCAGTTGTCCAACCAACTGAGCCACCCAGGCATCCCGGGTCCAGGGATTTATATCACAGCAAAGGAAGTGCTTTGGTCATAGCATAGTTAAATGACAATATTTTTTTTTCTCTCTCAAAGGTTCATAAAATATAGTCTGATCTGATGGCATGTTCTATGGCTATGATGGGACTCCTAGCCATAGACTCATATGACAAGGGCACATGTTACTATCTCAAATTGCCTGCAGAGACATAGGGAAATACATAAGACAGATAGAAAGAAGTTTTTTTTGTCACTTGTTCTGTTTTCTTTTTTTTTTTTTTTTTTTTTTTTTTAAAGATTTTATTTATTAATTTGACAGAGAGAAATCACAAGTAGACGGAGAGGCAGCCAGAGATAGAGAGAGAGAGAGAGAGGGAAGCAGGCTCCCTGCTGAGCAGAGAGCCCGATGCGGGACTCGATCCCAGGACCCTGAGATCATGACCTGAGCCGAAGGCAGAGGCTTAACCCACTGAGCCACCCAGGTGCCCCACTTGTTCTGTTTTCTTAAGCAATTCACTTAAACATTCTGGGGTTAATATTAGTTTCCTCATGGTCAGAATTAGGTAAATAATGTCTATATTCACAATAAATGAAATGTTCCTGGCCTTTAGAAAGGTACACGGTAGTTTTTGGCTGACTAGAGAACATAAGCTTTTTAAAACTTCAGTCTATGATACTACTGTTGCCTATAACAGAGGGTATTTCCTGTGGAATCAATGTTACTGGCTTCAGATACCATCCACTTGCTGTCCAGCATGAGGAAATGCCCTCATCTGAATCATCACTGCTTTGTGTTGTTTTAAGTATATTATTCAGTTCAGGAGATAGAAAAAACAACAGTAGTTCAAAATTCTTAATGCTCTGATGGATTTTATTTATTTATTCATTCATTCATCATTCTAGAAAGAATTTTTCCTGTAATTGGTACTGGACTGTACTTCGTAAGAGAAGAATGATTTAAACACTCCTTGGGAAGCTAAATTCAAGTATTCTCTGTTAGATTTCTCTTTGGGCCTAAATATAAATATTTCCTTGTTGCTATGTTATAGCCATTTTATACTGATCAAGTATATTTTGGCCTCTGACATTGTCCTTGGTACTATGGAGATATATTTTGTGCCTCTTAAGAACTATAAGTGAAACAAAAATACAAAAACCCTCAATACACAAGTTTTATTTATTAGTGCATAGATATGAAAGAGCTCTTATGTAATAGCATTTTTAATATAGACAGCAAACAAAATATATATAAAACATGATGTGACCCTTTTTTAAAGTGCTGATGTCTTTTAGACAGGTAACATACCCTTCACGTGTGTGCATTAGGTCAAATATTTTTATGACTATTGATACAAATGTAAGCACTTTGGGTTTCACTACTTTTTTTACCCCTAACGTAAATATCTGAAGTAATTTTTGAGTATGCATCCTTTTATAGAATTTTTGGGGGGTACAAAACAGAGAACAAATATAAATATGTCTACTAATATATAAATAAGTATAATTATACTATGTAGTATGAATATGTATAAATTAAGTATAAATATATATAATTAAGTTAAACCTATAAAACATTAATTTAAATTATTTTAGGATAATTTAGAAAATGTAATTTAAAAATAAATTTCTATTAACAAATCAAAATTCTTTAATATCAATTTTGTTCATGTGTGCTTATATCATATTTTATATAAAGTGACAAAATCACTCTAATGAGGTATGTTTGCTGCTTAACAAAGATATTTCAGTGTTTTGTGAACTACCATAAATAGTGTATGCCTGATTTTTACCAATAGAAAAAGTTTTAGACTTGGATTTAGAGATTTATTTCTAGTTCCGGGATTATCAGAACATTTGGACAAATAATAATCTCCTTGGACCTCATTATCCTTACTTAAAAGCTGAAGAAGTTATAATAAATGAGTTTCAAAGGCCTATTTATCTCTAAACACTAAAATGATCTGATAAAAAATGTATTTCACAGCTATTTAGGTCAAGCTAGGAAAAATTACTCTTAGGAAAATATTATTTGTTTGCTTATTTGTATGCCTCACTAGCTTATAAATTTCAAGATTGTGACATATTTTAGTATGCCAGTGACAAGCATGTCTCCTATATATTCAGTGCTCAGTGAATGTGGAATAAATAATTAGTGTCATTGCAGAAAAAGTAAAACCAGAAAATAGTGTTCTATTGTGCCTTTCTAAAAGCCTCATCCTTCTACTTAAAAAGGAAACTTAGTGGGAACACACACACACACACACACACTTGAATCTTGTTAAGACTTACAGGATAATGTGAGAAGTTTCAGTTGGCAATTGTTAAGTTAAATCTTAAAGACTGTGACATTATAAGTGGTGCAAACATTCAATTAAAACTATAAAACCCCACATTATAAGATCATGTGTAATTTATTTAAAATACCAGTGTCTTCTAGCTTAATGCAGATTCTTCATCTATTATTAATGAACTAGACCTTTAAAACCACTTGGCAAGACAGTTTTATTGCTGGCTAATTAGGATCCACATTTTAAAGGCATATTTTATATAAAATAGAAAAACTGAACAACTTTTCTGGTACTTGAAAACCAAAGTTTGTCCATTTAATTATTTTCTTATTCTTTTTATTTCAAGTTAGTTTTCTTCCATTTAAGAGATGTAGCTAACACTAAAAATAAACTCTAAATGAATTATTTCTTATAATAAGGAACTCTAATTTGAACCTTTCATCATGAATTTGTGTAGTCATTTTTCTTAATATCTCAATGCTCCTAAAAATATGCAGTATACTTTGTGTTCTGCTGGAAAAATTGAAACAGCAAAGATTAATTATTTTTATAGAAAAATGTGTTCCGTGATTTTAGGATCAATTAGGAGTTTGATATTGCTGTCTTTTCAGACCCCAACTGCTGTTATCATGATTTGAATGGTTTTTTTCCTTTCAGAGAACATGTCATTTATTATATAGGAGACCTCCCCTATTAATTTCAACTGAGTTGACTCATGAGTAAATATTTCTATATTGTTCTTTTTGTTGAAGTCACTGACTTCATAATGGACTTGAGAAGAGAACTGGCATTATTTGGAAACAATACTATCAAATGTACCAAGCAAGCTATTCTTTTCTTGAACCTTATGAATTTTGATGACTTAAAAAATTTGCCTGAAAACTCAGTGTGTTCAAAAATTTTTGTAGCTTTATTTTGCTAGTATTTTGTCACAAGGTAAAATTGATTTTATAAATTAAAAGCTGCAAAGTATTTGTGGAAGATAATTCTCCATGGGTCTCTCATCTTTCTAATCATTTTGTGGCAAGGCACAAACTGTCTTTTATTCTGGATTATTTTTTCAACAATATTTGGTTATAGCAAAAACCTTGGAAAATAGAGATGGTGTCTCCCTTGGGAGTAAAGAGCAGGCATGCTTGCTGTATACTATAATTAATGTAATGATTATGTTTTCCCCTTACTGACAAATATAAAAAAATGTGGTTTTCCTAAGTTCAGAATTCCTTTTTTAATAGTGACACCCAGTGTATGTTCAGATGCCATCTAGTCTTCTCCAGGTCATTTTTTGGAAATGGGAGCTTGCAAAACTAGTGAAAAAATGATGATGCTCTTGCTGCTGCTATTGCAGTAATAAAATATATTTAATAAAATACCTTTATCTCTGACCAGGGATCTTCTGCATTCACAAAACTGTGGCAGGATAACTTATCTTGCAAGTAGGGAGAAACTCTCATCCTCCATACTCAGCAAAATTTATGTGATTATATTGACCGCCAGTGAATTTAGTCTATAATTAAACTTAATTTTTACCTGAAAACCATACTGTTCTATTTCTCAAGATTCTCTACAATTTTACTCCATTTTGCTCAAACTAATGGTATTATCTAAGCATATATTCTATACCATAGAATTCTTTCTGCATTGTACATTGGCCATATCTATTTTTCTATGCTTTATTCACATTTCACTAGTTTTCCTCAAGTGTCCTTTTCCCTATATAACACCCCATTTATATTACATTTAGCCGTCCCATTTTCTTCGCCTCCTCTGGCTTATGACAGTTTCTTAGATGTTTCTTCTTTTTGATGACGTGGACACATCTGAAGAATACCAACTGAATATTTTGTATGATGCCCTTCTAGTGGAATTATTTGATATTTTTCTTCTCACTAAAGGGGTTATAAATTTTGGGGCAGAAGATCGAAGAGCTGAAGTGAAATTCTCACCACATCATATCAAGTTACATGCTAGCAAACCTGACATCACTGGTAATATTGATCTTGATATAATAACATATAATAATAAACTTGATTGCCTGGCCAGGGAGATGCTTGCCAGGTTTCTCCATTGTAAAGTTTCTTTTTCCTCCTTTCCAAACTCTACTCTTTGGAAATAACTCACTATATGTAGCTAACATTCATGGAAGGAAGGGAAGTTCCCAGTTCCACAACCTTCGTGGAGGGAGTGTATAAACAAATTATTTTTATTTCCTATATGTGGGAAACTTTTTTCTACCATTAATTTTTAGTGAAGACTTTACTTATATGGGTGCAGGCTTGTGAATATTGGTTTATGCTTTGGGTTATAATCCAATAGTATGTTATTGTCATTTATTTAGTTCTCGTTATAGCTTTGGTCATTGGGACCTCTTTGAGGAGAACTTCTGGATTTTTTTGACATATATATATGTGATCCCATTTATATTACAAAAATTATAATTTGGGGGGTACACTTCCTTACTTTCTGAACTGTAGAATTCTTTGCCCATTCCTAGAATCAGTCATTTCTCCAAAGATCTTTGGTTTATTTTTAGATAATGGTATTAAAAAACCTAGAATAGGGAGCTAGATAACACTCTTTGCACAGGGTATCATTTTTGTGCTGCCTCAGTGGACAGAGCTAAAAATGGCTTACTAATTTCCACCTTTAGACAGTTTTTCAGGTTAGTGTTCCTGAACATCTTTTTCCTCTTATTTACACATATTCTTCACAGTTTTAATATTTAGATCAAGTTATAACTCTTTCTTGAAGATTTCCTTATCTATGGTATTATTGGCTACCACTCATAATAGTCACAATTCTATTGAAAGTGATTCAATTGTTAAAATTTAATTCCAATATAGTTAACATACAGTGCTATATTAGTTTCAGGTGTACAATATAGTGATTCCACTCTTCCATACATCACCTAGTGATCATCAGGACAAATACACTCATTAATACCCATCAGCTATTTAACTCATCTCCCCACCCACCTCCCTTCTGATAACCATCAATTTGTTCTCAATAGTTAAGAGTCTGTTCGTTGGCTTGTCTCTCTCTTTTCTTTTCATTTGCTTTTTTTTTTTTTCTTAAATTCCACGTATGAGTGAAATCATATGGTATTCATGTAAAAATATGGGATACAATAATCTTGTAAATTAGTTATCCAAACCTCAAAGAATTTCAGGCCAGAATAAAATGAGAAAGCACTAAAAATAGGCTTAGTGATTTAATGTCCTATATCATAGTGCCACTGGACACTAAAGGAGCCCTAATGAGAGAATTGGAAAAATTTTAGACAGTTTCTGAGAAGGCATGGCTTGTATTGTTTTATTAATAAAATCAGAAGTAGAATTTTTATTGTCAAAATTCTGTCATTTGGGTAAACAAAACCATTCTGAATTTACACTACTTTAAATAATCAAATCGAATAAAAATGAAAAGCATCTGGGTGACTCAGTTGGTTAAGGATCTGACTTCAGCTTAGGTCATGATTTTGGAGTCCTGGGAGGAGTTCTATGTCAGGCCCCCTGCTCAGTGCAAAGTCTTCTTGTCCTCTCATTCTCCCACTGTCCCTACCCCATTCATACGCGCGCTCTCTCTATCTCTCTCTAATAAATAAATAAAATCTTTTTTACAAAAGCATAAAAATGAAATGGGACTTTTGTTTTAGCATGGTGAAGTGCAGATATCTTCACCTTTCTCTCTACTTGGAGACCACTCTAAAACAATGAGAATGAGAAAGAAGAAACATATTCGAAAAGCAAAACAAAACAAAACAAAAAATAACTTATATCCTATTTTTCCACAAATCTAAAAATCATTCATAATTATGAAATATTTTATATGAAAAAAGTGGCCAAATATAGATTAATAAACATGCATGGGCTTAATTTGTCTACTATTTTTTCAGTTTTATTTAGATATAAGTGACATAGAACATTGTATAAATTTAGGTGTAGAACTTAATGATTTGGTATCTATATAAATTGTAAAATACTTGGCACAAGTTAACATCCATCACCTTGCAGAGTTACAAATGTGTGTGTGTGTGTGTGTGTGATGGGAACTTTTCAGATTTACTTTCTTAGTAATTTTCAAATATATAATGCAGTACTGTTAACTATAGTCATCAAGTTGTACATTATATCATCAGGACTTCTTTATCTTATAATTAGATGAACTTGCTTATTAAAGAAAATGATTTTAAAATCAGTAAAGACAAACCCAACTCTGTATTCTATCTAATAGTCAAACTTAAAACACAAAGACTCAAACAGGCCAAAAATAAAGGAGTAGGCAAAGGATTTCTGCTATACATGGGAATAATAAGAGAGCAGGGATTGTAATCACAGCAAGAACAAGATCAAGGCAAGGTAGCCCATTATTTGTATCACTATTTAACTTTGTTTTGATGTTACAAAGTAATACCACTAGACAAAAACAAATAATTTAAGTCATATTAAGAATTGGAAAAAAAGGGGGTGCCTGGGTGGCTCAGTGGATTAAGCCTCTGATTTCAGCTCAGGTCATGATCTCAGTGTCCTGGGATGGAGCCCCATATCAGGCTCTCTGCTCGGTGGGGAGCCTGCTTCCCACCCTACCCCCACCCCCGCCTGCCTACTTATGATCTCTTTCTCTGTCAAATAAATAAATAAAATCTTTAAAAAAAAAAAAAGAATTGGAAAAAAGAAATAAAACCACATTTGCTAATGGCATGCCAATATACTTCAATAATCCAAAAAAATCAATAATAGAACATAATAGAACAAAATTTCACAATAAGAGAATTTGACAAGAATACAAAATTAACATACAAAAATTAATAGCATTAACATACACAAATAATAATCGGTTAGAAAATATAATAAATAAGAAAATTCTATTTATGAGGGCAAAATATAAGATATTAGGGATAAGCTTGGCAAGAAATGTTTGAAAAAACGTGAACAAAACTATAAAACATACTGAAAGACACAAAGATGGGCTTAAAGGAAAAGACATCCTTATTCTTTGGATGGTTCAACATCATCAAGATGTCAATTCATTCTGGTTTAGTTAAAATCGAATATAGTTCCAGTGATCTATTTTATGAAGCTAGAAAAGTTGAACCTTAAATTCAAATGGGAAAATAGACAAGTTTAGCTAGGAAAACACTGGAGGAAGAGCTACAAGGGGAGACTAATTCTGCTAAATATCAAAGCACTACAAAATCAGTATAATCAAAACAGTGTAATACTGACTTCAAATAGACAAATCAATGAAACAGAGTACAAGGTGCAGAAATAGACCTAACTACATATAAAAACAGAGTTTATTATGCAGATATTCTCTTTTATGTATGCTTGTAAAAAATGCACATTTTATAGTTGTTGGAAGTCATGTTATAAATACCACTAATATCTTTTTTCCCAATTATGTTGCTGGATTCTTCTATATCTTTGTTGATTTTTTTGTTTCCTAAATGTATTAATAACAGGTGTAAACATCTTGAAATTTCTACTATGGCAAAATATTTGTGAATTTTCTTGTATTTCTTGTAATTTTTGATGTAGTTGAGAGCTTTGACATTGGCACAGAAATTTAAAATTTTTACATAATCCAGATAAGTTGAGCATATTTAACAATCTTCCTTAAGTCTAGTAATTTTTTTTTTTTTTGCTTTAGGTTCCTTTTTTTTTGGTATTTATGTAAACTACATGATTTTGGTTTTGTTTTGTTTCTTGTGAATAACATAAATCTTACCTACTGTGCCTTATAAACAGGAGAGCTTGAGCTATTTATTCATTTATGATTGGTTACAAATAAAAAATAGGCTATGCTCTATTTCCCTTCCTTTCTGCCATATACTTTTTTTTAAAGGTTTTTATTTAAATTCCAGTTAGTTAACATACAGTGTACTGTTGGTTTCAGGTGTAGAATTTAGTGATTCAACTCTTCTATACAACACCCAATGCTCATCACAACTGCACTCCTTAATCCCCATCACCTATTTTTTTTTTCTTTAAAGATTTAATTTATTTATTTGACAGTGAGAGGCACAGTGAGAGAGGGAACACAAGCAGGGGGAAAGGGAGGGAGAAGCAGGCTTCCTGCTGAGCAGGGAGACAGATGCGGGCCTTGATCCCAGGATCCCTGACCATGACCTGAGCAGAAGGCAGATGTTTAAGGACTGAGGCACCCAGGCGCTGCCCACCCCCCATCAACCTATTTAACCCATCCCTCCACCCACTTGCCTTCTGGTCTTGGCATATATTTTGACTTCTTTTGTCTACATGTTTTAGTTTTCTGCTCGCCTCTCCTTTTTTTCCCTTCCTTTGAGCTAAAACACATTACTCACTTACATTCCATTCTGTTTTATTAAGCTGTTACACTAAAATTTTAATATGCATATTTAACTTAGATTCTAGTAACAATCTTTGCTTTCCTCTTCTCAATTACTACAAAGATGTGCTTTGCTAATTAGTGCCCATGAACATGTATGGTTTGTTTATTGAGAAAATCAGAATTGCTAAACTGGTTTGAAGAATCCCCAGTTCAGCTTTGCTACCAGATTGTGGTATCAGGTGAATCAGGAGAGGTCAAACTGATGCCTTAAATATTTATCTAAAATTGGATCTGTGGTTGAAGTTTTTACTATTAGATTGTGAACATTTAAAGAGTTTCTTCATTATTCCAACTACATATGAAAGAGATTTCCAATCAAAGGTTTTGAAAACATTATAATTTAACATCCGTTAAATATGAAAAATAAATTGAACAATGTTACTGCTATGATTGGCAGAACATACAAAAGTTAATTTGGTCTCTAAGGTAGAAACTACCTAAGGATCATCTTTTATTAGTTAGGAATGAGCACGAGATATTTTTTGTGGATATCATTGTGACTTACACTTGCATTCATTTTTACCTAAGCATAATATTGACAGAAAGAAATTATTGTGATGAGAAACATATAAACTTCTGGTAGAATTCCTATAAAGCAGATTCCATAAAGTATAAAGGAACAGGTTTTGTTATAATATACTATAGTAAAGATAGATTTTTTTCTGCTTTTATCTTTACTAAATATAGTTGGATTTTCTACAGCAGAGAGGCATTTTAAAGTCTAACATACAAGAAACTTGTGATAATGACCTGGAAAATGGATTGACAACTGTGGGCTACTGACACTTTTCTTATATCTATTGCTTCATCTCTGACATTGCTCTTTAATAAGAGATTTTTTAAAATGTCTATACAAGGACTTAGCTATTTCTTTTAACTCTTGATAATGACTGACAACTTTTTTCTTTTTCTTTTTCCTTTTTGTCAAGTGTAATTTCTTTGTTGTGCACTTATCTCAGAATGCTAAATATCTAATTTAGTAAGTCACGTGTATTCTTATCCACAATTTCTTGATCAGAGTGCTGTACCAAAAAAAAAAAAAAAAAAAAGAGAGAGAGAGAGAAGAAAAGAAAAAAAAGAATTCTGCCAAGACAGAAATATGTTGATTGGATTGTGGATACTGACCACTCCCTCTAGAAGGGAATTCAAAATGATCTGACCTAGTTCCTCATTTTTAACTTCCTGTTTAATTTGAGCTTTTATTAGCTTGAATATAACATATCTTAGTGTGGTCTTCTACATGGTTATCCTGCTCGATGCTCATTGGGTATCTTAAGTTTGTGAACATAGATATAAAAATTGGGAAATTTGGCTTATTATTTTGTCAAATATATATGTGTGTGTATATACATGTGTATATACGTGTATATATATACGGACATATATACGTACGTATATGTATATATATGTGTGTGTGTGTGTGTGTGTGTGTGTATATTTTCCCCCCATTCAATCTTTTCTCTTGTTCTGGGACTCTAGTTACTTGTTAGATGCTTTGATGGTATCTATAATGGGTCCCTCAGGCTCATTCTTCTCATTAGGTATTTTTGTTAATCTATCTTCAGATTCACTTATTCTTATCTCTGTTATCTCTAATCTACTACATGTCTCCAGTGAATATTTTATTTTTATTTAATTTTTTAAAAGATTTTATTTATTTATTTGTCAGAAGGAAAGAGAGAGAGTGCAAGCAGTGTGGGAGGTGGCAGGCAGAAGGAGTACCAGCCTCTCCCTGAGCAAGGAGCCTGATGCTGGACTCAAATCAGGACCTTGGGATCATGACCTGAGCAGAATGCAAAGGCTCAACCAACGGAACCACGCAACAGAACCATCCATCTAGTAAATATTTTATCTCAAATATTGTACTTATCTTTTCTGTAGTTTCCATTTAGTCTTTTTAAAATCATTTCTGTTTAACTGAAAATTTTTACCTATCTTCTGACTCATTGCAAGCCTTTTTTTAAAATTTTACAATTTTGAGAATGGTTATAATAAGTGCTTTACAATTCTGTACCATTAATTCCAACATATGGTTCATCTCAGAGTTGTTTCCATCGATTTTTATTTTCTCTTGATACTGTATATCATTTTACTGATTTTTTAAAAAGATTTTATTTGTTTATTTGACAGAGATCACAAGTAGACAGAGAGGCCGGCAGAGAGAGAGAGAGGGAAGCAGGCTCCCTGCCGAGCAGAGAGCCCGATGAGGGACTCGATCCCAGGACCCTGAGATCATGACCTGAGCCGAAGGAAGCGGCTTAACCCACTGAGCCGCCCAGGCACCCTCACTTTACTGATTTAGCAGCTGTTGCACAGTTTTGAGTTGCATAGTGGACATATGACACTTAGCTTTATGGAGCACTGGATTCTCTTATTTTCCCATGATTAATGTCATTTTGCTTGTTTTCTCAGGCAATTGTATTGACCTACAAACTTGAACTACAAACTTTGCTTCTTAGATAGCAGCTCTGTTCTGAATTCAGAATAGTTGTTAGCTGGGCAGTTTTGAGTTTACTCTAGATATTTATCATTCTGAGATTAGCCATAAATATAGGTAGATCATATCTCTCTAGAGATTACTCTCTCCCCAGTGCCCATGTTTTCCTGGAACCCCAGACAAGAGTAACTGTATTTTCCCACCAATGTCCTTACTAGTTCACATGCCATACTGACTGTATCTTGGCTATGCTAAAAACAAAACAAACAAAAAACCAAAACCAAAAAACAACCAACCAAAACAAAACAGAACCGAGCAACAACACAAAGTTGTGAATGCACAACATGCAACTTCTCTCCTGTATTTATGTGTGACCTATCAGAATCATCCATACTTTAACTGTACTGTGTCACCAGGTAGTTATCTTTTCATATATCCAGCATTTATAGCTGTTATTTGGACAAGTTTTTTGGGGGTACCTGGGTGGCTCAGTTGTTAAGCAGTTCCCTTCAGCTCAGGTCATGATCCCAGGGTCCTGGAATCTAGCCCTGCATCAGGATTCCTGCTCAGTGGGAAGCCTGCTTTTCCCTCTGCCACTCCCCTTGTGGGCTTATGTTCCCTCTCTCCGCGGAGTCTCTCTCTGTCAAATAAATAAATAAAATCTTTAAAAAAATAAATGATTTTTTTCAGTAGGATCTTATCCATGACCAGAAGTGGAAGTTGTAGAAATTTCAAATATGACTTATTTTCAATACCAGTATTTTAAAATTTTTCTTTGGTTTCTATTTACCCAAGATTTTCATAAATAATAAAGTTTACCCTATTTACCTCTTCTTAAGTAATAAAATTAGGCCTTCTTCTTTTTTCCTCCTACTCCTTTCTGATAGTTTCTAGTTTATTATTCTGTTGTCAGAAAATATATCATGTTCTGTTCTACTTTTTGGAGTTTGTCCATGTGTTCTGTGTGGTATTGAGTTAATTTTTCATAGTACTTTGATAAGATATTAATTTTTCTTTATCAGGATATATAAATTGATATATATCATTATATATTTTATTTGTCTCTCAAAATCCTTATATTTTGTTTACTCAATCTCTTTTCTTTTCTTTTTTTTTTAAAGATTTTATTTATTTATTTGACAGACAGAGACCACAAGTAGGCAGAGAGGCAGTCAGAGAGAGAGAGGAAACAGGCTCCCTGTTAAGCAGAGAGACTGATGTGGGGCTTGATCCCAGGACTCTGGGATCATGACCTGAGCCGAAGGCAGAGGCTTTAACCCACGGAGCCACCCAGGCGCCCCCTCAATCTCTTTACTTAACAGATATATTGACAGGAACATTTCTGTGAATTTCTCTTATACTTCCTTATAGTTTTCTATTTAAATATTCTCATTGATACATCATGTGTTACATACATTTATGACAGATATCAAATATATTTTCATTTTTAATATAACACTTGTTGTTATAGAATACCCATTATTTTCTGATTAATGCATTTTCCTTTAATTTAACAATTTCATGTATCAAAATTATTATTTCGGCTGTCTTTTTGCTGCATTTTCTTAGTATGGCTTTTCCATTTTTTGTGGTTAGTTTTGTATATTCTTTTTTTGTTTTAAGATTTTATTTATTTGACAGAGAGATCACAAGTAGGCAGAGAGGCAGACAGAGAGGGGGAGGGGTGGGGCAGGCTCCCTGCTGAGCAGAAAGCCCAATGCTGGGCTCTATCCCAGGACCCTGAGATTATGACCTGAGCCAAAGGCAGAGGCTTAACCCACTGAGCCACCCATGCGCCCCAGTTTTATATATTCTTGATTTTTTTTCTTTACTCAATCTGAGAATCATATTTTTAAGTAGTTGGATTTTTTCCATTCATGTTTATTTTTTCAATATATTTTTATTTCGTATTGCCTTTTAGTTATATTTATCCTTTTTCTCTGTATTGACATTTGTTTGTTTTTCTTCTAATGATTTGAAGCACTTACAGTACCTTTTAAATTGTGATAGAGACTATTAGTTGTCATTTGCACATCTGAACTCAGTGGGGCAATGGTCACAGTTAACAACTGTATTACCAGCTTACTTTGCAAATAAATATGATTGTCTAACTTAAGTTCTGGCTGAGGAAACATGGACAGAATTGTAGTGTAGGATGTCTGGAAAACTTGTAAAATGGAAGAGGGCCTCTACTTCTGTCATTTCTTTCTGTCGCTAGAATGTGAATATAATAATTGGATCTTGAGAAGCCTTTCTGGACCAGAAAGTATTACACTAAAGACAGCACAGAAAACATGGACACTTGGAGAAAAGACTAATCTCCAAAACAGTAGAAAACATTTTCCTTGTCATCAAGCAATTCTAATTCAGCCTTTGAGCTGTCAAGTCTGGATTTTATTTACATTAAAGAAAAATAAAATATTTTCTTTATGTCCCCCCCCCTTTTTAAAAACATTTATCTACTTTGTATAGTAGAGCAAAATTATAACTAATGCATAGTTACTTTAGTCTTTTTAAAAATTTGTACTTAACTCTCTATTCTCTCCTTTTATATTATTCACAGAACTCTTATTTTTTTAAGATATAGGATTTGTATCAATGTACCCAACTAAATATAATATTTGCCTACTTCCTTTGTAGTTAGGGATAGCCATGTGCTTTAGTTATAGCAATGAAATTTAATTGGAGCTCTCCTGGGGATGTCTAGGAAGGTTTTGCTTATGTTACACACAAGCTCTGCTCTTTTCTCCTGGAATGGGGACATGATGGTTGAAGGTACAGCACAGTGGCTCCCAGAAATATGAGAGAAAGGCCAAAGTAATCAGAACAGTTTTGGGCTTTCCATCTTTGTGCAGCTGAACAAAAGCCAGCAACCACTAACTTTGGAGTTCTTGTGTCATGAATGCAATCATATAACTGACATATCTTCACAATTATATATATAACATTTTATATATTTATATATTATGTAATATTTATATAAATATATATTATATATGCTATATAATATTTATATAATTGGTTGTACAGATTAATTCTTTCAGGTTTTTAAAAATAGACAGACAGAGATCACAAGTAGGCAGAGAAGCAGGCAGAGAGAGGAGGAAGCAGGCTCCCTGCTGAGCAGAGAGCCTGATGCGGGGCTTGATACCAGAACCCTGGGATCATGACCTGAGCCGAAGGCAGCGGCTTTAACCCACTGAGCCACCCAGGTGCCCCAATTCTTTCAGTTTTAATGGAACAAATAGTATCTATGTTATTTAAATTGTCTGGAGCACAAATTTAAAAAACCACTCTGATTAAAAAATATAGCACTACATTTGCTTATTACAAATAAGCAATAGGAGCAAAATATTTTATAAAAGTGGCTTATGTGGGGTTTTCACACTAAAGAGTTTAGCATTTGGTCTAGAAGGCAAAAATCGGGAAGTAGACAAATGAATTCATAGTTACAAATTTTGATGAGTGCTGTGAAGAAGAATAAAAATCCATCCCATCATTACCCTTGTGCTCGGCACTGCAATACCCCCCCAAATATATAGTTTCTTGGGACCCTGGAATCTTCCTTCACTTTTAACAAGTGAAAAATCTAATCTTACCACATTTTTGCTTATGTGTCCTCATTGGGTCCCCAGTATTGTTAGGAGAAAAGCCTATATTACTAAAATGTCTTTAAATGGCCTTTAAATCCCTGTACAATTAGGGCTCCTTCTTTTTCTCCCCCGTATTCTTTGACAGTAAAACTTGCAATAGAAAGTTATTTTTGTTCTTAAGAATTTAGCAATAAATTAAGTTCTTGTTCTAAGGCAGAATAAGAAAAATTTGACATTTTTTTACTCCACGTAGTGGAATGATGAGTCACTTAAAACATGTCATCAGGCAAAAGCACGTGTTCTCCTAAATGGAAATAAATTCTGTTAAAGTTATGTCAGCTTATCTGGAGAGATCCTCTTAGAGGGTATCAATTGCAACATCCCACCTTTATGAAAAAATTTAATATTCCTTTGAGTTTGTATTCTTTCTATATAACATTGTTTATACAGTTTTCCCAACAGAGATTTCCAAATTGATAAATTGTGAGGGATAAAGCCCATCTGGAGATGCACTGTGATTATTTTCTGTGATGAATAAGTAGATGTGTTTACTTTATATCCCTTAAGAAATTATAACCTCAAATTTCATGAAATCAAATGGAATTTCTGGGTAGATTTGTCATAAATATTTGAGACTTCAAAAATTATCACAAATATTTATAAAAAGGGGAAACCTAAGGTATCTAAAGCAGCTCTGCATAATGGGTCAGAAAAGTTGCTGCTTAGGAGATGCAAGAATATTTCCTGGTAGAAAGTGTTTCCTGATGGTTTTGTCAAAAGTTGAAGCTCCTTTCACCCTTCAGGACCTTGGATGGTGCCCTTCCTACTCCCTCAAATCAAAACAAAACACAAAACTCTTCAAGTCTTCTTGGTTGGTGGGATATTCTTAAATTCATCTTAATCAAGTTGGAGTTTGAGAGAGAGAGAAATTACCAGAACAACACTGTTGAAAGCATACTTTCATTTCAGTGTGGAAACTGCAGAAATAAGCAGCATGCATTCGCTAATGGTATCTGTAATATCATCTTTCAGTTCCTGCTGTCTGACTCATAAACAGCCAACCCTCTGTATATATAAAAGCAAGTTCTATGCCCTATACTCCTCTCTCCCTGTTCCCTCAGCTGCTAACTTATCTGATAACCACTTTTACAGAAGGGATTAACCACATGGCTCTGGCCTGTGGGGTTCCAGTGATGTACATGGGAATATTCTTTTTCTTATTAACTCCTTTGTTTTCTCTCAGGGAGACAATCTGATGTCAAAGTCTCTACTTTTCCTTTGTTTTCGTCCCTCACCATTTTGCTAGTTTTCCCTCAGGTAATTATCTTCCCACATAAAAACGTCCGCTTTGACTCCCTTCCTCACCCTTCGTTGGCCACAAATTTTATTCAGGAGAATAATCATAGAATTTCAGATTCCACTCTGTCTATCCAAAACCTGTGGAGCTTGCTCTGGAGGCAAAGAGAGCCCCAAGGGAGATGATCTATATCCTCTAAGCAAATACTGTTGGGTAGAACATTCTGTGATGATGGAAGTATTCTTCAATGTGCAACTATTGAGCACTTCAGATAGGTTCATGAGACTGAGGAAATGAATTTTTAATTATATTAAATTGCAATTTAAATCAAATTTAATAAATAACTAAATGAAAATTTAATTGAAATGTAATTTTGATTAGATTGTAATTGTAATTAATTTAAAGGTAAAATTAAATTAAATGGCCACATGTGGCCTAATTGCTACCAATTAGACCCTGATCTAAGGTCTTGAGGGCTAAAAGTAGCTTTTTGTCAAGTTTCTGTCCTGTCATCTTCTCAGTCTTATTATCATTCTCCCTTAAAATTTACTGCAGCCCAGTCAGTCTTTGGTCTTCAAATTGGTGATTCTAGGATTACCAGGAAATTAGGACATCTTCCAGGTCAATCCCTTTCCTTTTCTTCTCTGAATCTCATCCATCAAACATTATTAGAATGACATTCACTCAGTTGCAGAACTAAGTCAGTTCTCTTTGGAGATTTTTCTTCTTTATGTACATCTTTATCTATTTAAAACTAATGTAGTCATTTTAGCCTTAAGGAAAACTTTCAGACATTCCAATCTTCAGTTTGACTAGTTTGTTTATTTTTTCCTTTGCAGTGAAATATCTACTTGTCACTCTTACCTCCTCCTCTGTTGGAGGGCCTTCTAATTTTCTTCATTTTTTTTTGTTTTTCTCACGTCATGGTCTACACATAACTGGAAATGGTACCAGCATCATACTGTGACCAGGCACCCACAAATAAGGATATGTGCTCTTGTCACCTGGTGTATGACTCTTCTCTCCTGTTCGCAATTTACAATCTATCCACAACTAGAAGAGAGACATTCCTAAAAGATAAGATTACTGGTTTTTATTAACAATAATAAGTCCAAATATGCATATTTTAATCCCATAGGTAACCAATAAAAATATGGTAAGAAGTTATATGTCACATTCAAATAGAGGGGGAAAGTGAAATAATTCAAAATACATAATTAATATAACAGCTAATAAGAAAATAAAGGAAATAAAACAGGTGACACAAAAAGAAAGCAAATAGTAAGATGACAAATTCCAATCCAAATATATCAGTAATTATACTAAATGTAAAGTAAGTTAATCTCTCATTTTTTTACAAACACTGTACTTGTTTTCATTAAAAAAAAAAGTAACAGAGGTATAGCATGAACTATTTAAATAAGAGAATTTAGGGATACCTGGGTGTCTCAGTCGGTTTAGTGTCAGCTCTTGATTTCAGCTCAGAACATGATCTCAGGGTTGTGAGAGGGACCCCTAAGTCTGGCTCCCTGCTGAAGGTGGAGCCTGCTAAAGGCTCTTTCTCTCCTCTCCCTCTGCCCTTCCCCCACTCCCTAGCCGTGTGCTTTCTCTAAAAAAAATTAAAAGTAAAAAAAAAAAAATTAAGTGAATTTTGTAGAATTACTAGATATAGGGTCAAAATAAAAAGTCAATGGTATCTTGATAAGCTAGCCACAAATAATATCTGAATTAAAAGTAAGTATAATTTACCATAACCTCAAAGAACATCGAATACCTAAGAATAATAAAATGTATAAGATTTTGTAGTAGTTTAAAAACATGTCTGAAATCCTTTGACACTTCTGCTATTGAAAAATAAAGTTCATGTCTCCTTCCCTTGTATCTGGGCTAGCTTTCATTACTTGCTTGTTACCAAACAGAAGGCAGTGGAAGTATTAGTCACTGTGAGAGTTTGGGTCCCAAATGCCCACTTTCCACCTGGCTCATTTGAAACCCCTTCTTTCTGGGTGTTCTGTGATAGGATGCTTTTGCTCAAAAACCACTTCCTGAGCTGTGAGAAGCCCAGGCCATGAGAAGTTGCACATAGATGCTCAAGCCAACAGCTCCAGCTGAGCCCCGATTTTCAATCTTATCAGGCCAGGTGCCAGATATGCAAGTAAAGATGATTCCTGAATCTTCCATCTGAGGCCTTAGATGGTCAGGCAGAGACAAGCCATCCTTAACTTGACCTTTTTGAAGTTCCCGAGTTACACGATTCATAAATATAAAAACATGATTGTTTTATGGTACTATATTTTGAAGCACTTTGTTTTAGCAGGAGTAGATAATCAGAATTGGCTTCTGAATTAAAATTTATGAAATATTATTGTGAGAAATTTTAAAATTCCTTGTTGATGGAAAAGAAGACTCAGTATTTTAAGCATGTCATTTCTCCCAATGTAGATTGATATTATGAATACAATTCTAACAAAAATTCCAGAAAGATATTTGTAGAAATTGAAAAGTTGATTTTAACATTTATATGAAATGCAAGTCCTAAGAATAACCAAAATAACCCTGAGAAGAAAAAATATGGAGATTCTACTAAATCTAAATCTAATATCTTATCAGATATCTAATATCTAAATCATAATATCTAAATCAGATATTAAGAGCCGCTATAAAGCTACTATAATTAAACTGTAATTTTAGGTACATGGATAGAACAAGGGAACAGATTTAAAGGGTTGGGAAAAAGATCATACCTACAGGGTTCTCTCTCTAATATGATAAAGATGACCCTGAACAGCAGTAATGAAAGCTTGGTCTTTCAATAAATGATGCTGGGTTTATTGGATATCCACATGTGGAGGCAAGGAAGTTAACTCATAACAAGCACAACAATTAATTCCAAGTAGATTGTAGAACTAAATATGTGAGGGTTCTAGATGGGATAACTCAATTTTTTTTAAGACAGTTTTATTGAGGTGTTATTCCTGTATAAAAACTTGTACGTATTTACATTCTATTTGAATAGATGGATATATGGACACATCTGTGAAATCATCAGCACAATATAGATAAACACTCAATGTTAAAAGAGAGGAAAAAGAAGTAGGGAAAACAAAATATAAATGGAAAAATGCAAATTGATAGAAATAAATTCAAATATATTGGACATTAAAATCGCTAAAAATGAACTTAGCAATTACAGGACTAAATGAGACAAATAAAGCCACGATATCAGCTATATGCTATATTCAAAGGCCATGAGTAAAACAAGAAAATGGAAAGACTGAAAGGAGGCAGATGAGAAGAAATTATATCAACTATTAATTACAAGAAAATTATTCAAAATATAGATTTTAAGGCAAAAAATATTATATAAGTAACATATCAATATTACAAATGATAAATAGGAAGATTAGGAGGAATTTATTCAAAATCAACACTTGCACATAACAATAAAACAGATTCAGGTATGCAACACTTAAATTGACAAATTTTGAGAACAAATACATACCTCCAAAATCATAATGGAAGAATCTAGGATATCTTTTTCTATAATTAGTAATGAATCAGACAAAAAATTAGTAAGGGTATCTATGACATAATTAAGTTTGAAAATACTGGCAAAATGTAGAATTTAACAGACTCTAATTAGAGAATCTACATTCCTCTCAAACACACATTAATCAGTTGCCAAAATTTGTAACATATTAAGCCAGGCAACAAGTTTCAACATACTGCAATAAATCAAATTTCACACAGACCATATCTATCTCAACACAATGTAATTAAGTTAAAGATCAACAATGCAAAGATAACAAGAGTCTGCATGTTGGAAATCTATAAACAGGTATCTAAATAAATAATTGATCAGAGAAGACATGCCAGGAATTAGTATTTTATTTTTTATTTCTTGCGCCAAATCTATTTTGATTTCCATCACATTTCTTCAAGTCTTAGGGCTTGCTTTTTATCTTTGTGAAAGCATTTGTGGAGGGGCCTAATTGATGTAAGCACAGCATACATTAAGAATCCCTGTTAAAATTTCTAGAGCTTTCTTCTGGAGCAGCTGCCTCCTCTCTGGCGTGTGTGTATGTGTTTGTGTGTGTGTGTGTGTGTGTGTGTGTGTGTGTGTGTGTGTGTGTTAGATTTCACCTATTACTTTTATTTATGATTATTTTTAATTTTTTTTAGTTAAATTCAATTAGCCAACACATAGCACATCACTAGTTTTTGATGTAGCATTCAATGAGTCATTATTTGTGAGTAATACCCAGTGCTCATCACATCACATGCCCTCCTTAATATTCATCACCCAGTCACCCTATCCCACTCCACATCCCTTCTGTAACACTCAGTTTGTGTCTGGTGTGTTTTCATGCAAACCCAGCTGAGGCCACTGCTAACTAACCATCACTGACCTCTCTTTCCCCAGCCACTGCTAACTAACCATCACTGACCTCTCTTTCCTCAGCGACAGCTTTCTTTGCTTGGGCTGGCTGTCCTATGCGCCTTGCTAGAAAATGCCTCAAGGCTGAAAGCTATTGTCGGCTCCGCTAGTTCTTTTCTCTTCTCTTAGGGAATACAATCCTGTGTTACCTATGGTAAAACATGGGATTATGGACATTGGGGAGGGTATGTGCTTTGGTGAGTGCTGTGAAGTGTGTAAACCTGGTGATTCACAGACCTGTACCCCTGGGGATAAAAATACATGTTATAAAAAATAAAAAATTAAAAATAAAATAAAATTAAAAAAAATTTAGAATTATTTGTTCCATTTCTTTGAAAAAGATGGGTGGTACTTTGATAGGAATTGCATTAAATGTGTAGATTGCTTTAGGTAGCATAGACATTTTCACAATATTTATTCTTCCAATCCAGGAGCATGGAACATTTTTCCATTTCTTTGTGTCTTCCTCAATTTCTTTCATGAGTACTTTATAGTTTTCTGAGTATAGATTCTTAGCATCTTTGGTTAGGTTTATTCCTAGGTATCTTATGGTTTGGGGTGGAATTGTAAATGGGATTGACTCCTTAATTTCTCTTTCTTCTGTCTTGTTGTTGGTGTAGAGAAATGCAACTGATTTCTGTGCATTGATTTTATATCCTGACACTTTACTGAATTCCTGTACAAGTTCTAGCAGTTTTGGAGTGGAGTCTTTTGGGTTTTCCACATATAGTATCATGTCATCTGCTAAGAGTGATAGTTTGACTTCTTCTTTGCCGATTTGGATGCCTTTAATTTCCTTTTGTTGTCTGATTGCTGAGGCTAGGACTTCTAGTACTGTGTTGAATAGCAGTGGTGATAATGGCCATCCCTGTCGTGTTCCTGACCTTAGCGGAAAAGCTTTCAGTTTTTCTCCATTGAGAATGATATTTGCGATGGGTTTTTCATAGATAGCTTTGATAATATTGAGGTATGTGCCCTCTAACCCTACACTTTGAAGAGTTTTGATCAGGAAGGGATGCTGTACTTTGTCAAATGCTTTTTCAGCATCTATTGAGAGTATCATATGGTTCTTGTTCTTTCTTTTATTGATGTGTTGTATCACATTGATTGATTTGTGGATGTTGAACCAACCTTGCAGCCCTGGAATAAATCCCACTTGGTCGTGGTGAATAATCCTTTTAATGTACTGTTGAATCCTATTGGCTAGTATTTTGGTGAGAATTTACGCATCTGTGTTCATCAAGGATATTGGTCTATAGCTCTCTTTTTTGATAGGATCCTTGTCTGGTTTTAGGATCAAGGTGATGCTGGCCTCATAAAAGGAATTTGGAAGTTTTCCTTCCATTTCTATTTTTTGGAACAGTTTCAGGAGAATAGGAATTAGTTCTTCTTTAAATGTTTGGTAGAATTCCCCCGGGAAGCCGTCTGGCCCTGGGCTTTTGTTTGTTTGGAGATTTTTAATGACTGTTTCAATCTCCTTACTGGTTATGGGTCTGTTCAGGCTTTCTATTTCTTCCTGGTTCTGTTGTGGTAGTTTATATGTTTCTAGGAATGAATCCATTTCTTCCAGATTGTCAAATTTATTGGCGTAGAGTAGCTCATAGTATGTTCTTAAAATTGTTTGTATTTCTTTGGTGTTAGTTGTGATCTCTCCTCTTTCATTCATGATTTTGTTTATTTAAGTCCTTTCTCTTTTCTTTTGATAAGTCTGGCCAGGGGGTTATCAATTTTATTAATTCTTTCAAAGAACCAGCTCCTAGTTTCGTTGATTTGTTCTATTGTTTTTTTGGTTTCTATTTCATTGATTTCTGCTCTGATCTTTATGATTTCTTTTCTCCTGCTGGGCTTAGGGTTTCTTTCTTGTTCTTTCTCCACTTCCTTTAGGTGTTGGGTTAGGTTGTATACCTGAGACCTTTCTTGTTTCTTGAGAAAGGCTTGTACCACTAATATTTTCCTCTCAGGACTGCCTTTGTTGTGTCCCACAGATTTTGAACTGTTGTATTTTCATTATTATTTGTTTCCATGATTTTTTTCAATTCCTCTTTAATTTTCTGGTTGATCCATTCATTCTTTAGAAGGATGCTATTTAGTCTCCATGTATTTGGGTTCTTTCCAAACTTCCTCTTGTGGTTGAGTTCTAGCTTCAGAGCATTGTGGTCTGAAAATATGCAGGGAATGATCCCAATCTTTTGATACCGGTTGAGTCCTGATTTAGGACCGAGGATGTTATCTATTCTGGAGAATGTTCCATGGCACTAGAGAAGAATGTGTATTCTGTTGCTTTGGGATGAAATGTTCTGAATATATCTTTGATGTCCATCTGGTCCAGTGTGTCATTTAAGGTCTTTATTTCCTTGAAAATTACTTTTTTTTTTTTTTTAGATTTTATTTATTTATTTGACAGAGAGAAATTACAAGTCTTTATTTCCTTGAGATCTTTTGCTTGGATGATCTGTCCATTTCAGTGAGGGGAGTGTTAAAATCCTCTACTATTATTGTATTATTGTTGATGTGTTTCTTTGATTTTGTTATTAATTGGTTTATATAATTGGTTTATAAAATTGGCTGCTCCCACGTTGGGGGCATAGACATTTAAAATTGTTAGATCTTCTTGTTGGACAGACCCTTTGCGTATGATATAGTGTCCTGCCTCATCTCTTATTATAGTCTTTGGCTTAAAATCTAATTGATCTGATATAGGGATTGCCACTCCTGCTTTCTTCTGATTTCCATTAGCATGGTAAATTCTTTTCCATCCCCTCACTTTAAATCTGGAGGTGTCTTCAGGCTTAAAATGAGTTTCTTGGAGGCAATATATAGATGGGTTTTGTTTTTTTATCCATTCTGATACCCTGTGTCTCTTTATTGGGGCATTTAGCCCATTCACATTCAGGGTAACTATCGAGAGAGATGAATTTAGTGCCATTGTATTGCCTGTAAGGTGACTGTTACTGTATATGGTCTCTGTTCCTTTCTGATCTACCACTTGTAGGCTCTCTCTTTGCTTAGAGGACCCCTGGTTTGGTGTTTGCAAATTCTTTCAGTTTTTGTTTGTCCTGGAAGGTTTTTTTTTTTTTTTTAAAGATTTTATTTATTTATTTATTTTGACAGAGAGAAATCACAAGTAGATGGAGAGGCAGGCAGAGAGAGAGAGGGAAGCAGGCTCCCCGCCAAGCAAAGAGCCAAATGCGGGACTCGATCCCAGGACCCCGAGTTCATGACCTGAGCCAAAGGCAGCGGCCCAACCCACTGCGCCACCCAGGCGCCCCTGTCCTGGAAGGTTTTAATCTCTCCTTCTATTTTCAATGATAGCCTAGCTGGATATAGTATTCTTGGCTGCCTGTTTTTCTTGTTTAGTGCTCTGAATATGTCATGCCAGCTCTTTCTGGCCTGCCAGGTCTCTGTGGATAAGTCTGCTGCCAATCTAATATTTTTACCATTGTATGTTACAGAATTCTTTTCCCGGGCTACTTTCAGGATTTTCTCTTTGTCACTAAGACTTGTAAATTTTACTATTAGGTGACAGGGTGTGGGCCTATTCTTATTGATTTTGAGTGGCGTTCTCTGAACCTCCTGAATTTTGATGCTCGTTCCCTTTGCCATATTGGGGAAGTTCTCCCCAATAATTCTCTCCAATATACCTTCTGCTCCCCTCTCTTTTTCTTTTTCTTCTGGAATCCCAATTATTCTAATGTTGTTTCGTCTTATGGTATCACTTATCTTTTGAATTCTCCCCTCGTGGTCCAGTAGCTGTTTGTCCCTCTTTTGCTCAGCTTCTTTATTCTCTGTCATTTGGTCTTTGATATAGCTAATTCTTTCTTCTGCCTCATTTATCCTAGCAGTGAGAGCCTCCATTTTTTTTTAAAGATTATATTTATTTATTTGACAGAGAGAAATCACAAGTAGGCAGAGAGGCAGGCAGAGAGAGAGAGAGAGGAGGAAGCAGGCTCCCTGCTGAGCAGAGAGACCGATGTGGGACTCAATCCCAGGACCCTGAGATCATGACCTGAGCTGAAGGCAGCGGCTTAACCACTGAGCCACCCAGGCGCCCGAGCCTCCATTTTTTATTGCACCTCATTAATAGCTTTTTTTTTATTTCAACTTGGTTAGATTTTAGTTTTTTTATTTCTCCAGAAAGGGCTTTTATATCTCCCGAGACGGTTTCTCTAATATCTTCCATGCCTTTTTCAAGCCAGGCTAGAACCTTGAGAATTGTCATTCTGAACTCTATATCTGAAATATTACCAACGTCTGTATTGATTAGGTCCCTAGCCTTCGGTACTGCCTCTTGTTCTTTTACTTGTGGTGAATTTTTCTGCCTTGTCATTTTGTCCAGATAAGAGTATATGAAGGAGCAAGTAAAATACTAAAAGGGTGGCAACCACCCCAGGAAAATATGCTTTAACCAAATCAGAAGAGATCCCAAATCGTGAGGGGGGAGAAAGGGGGTAAAAAGAGGTTCAGAAAGAAAGAAAGAAAAAAGAAAAAAGAAAAGAAAAGAAAAGAATTAAAAAAGAGAAAATGAATAAACAAAAGTATAAAAAGAAATATATATATATATATATATATATATATATATATATATATAATTAGATAAACTAGTTAAAAAACATTAAAAAAGAAAAGGGTAAAAGTTAAAAAAATTTTAGGAGAAGAGAAAAAAATGAAAAAGAAAAAAAATTAAATTAACTGCATGACTTAAGAATCACAGGGAGAAAGCCATGAGTTCCGTGCTTTGCTTTCTCCTCCTCTGGAATTCTGCTGCTCTCCTTGGTATTGAAACTGCACTCCTTGGTATGTGAATTTGGTCTTGGCTGGATTTCTTGTTGATCTTCTGGGGGAGGGGCCTTTTGTAATGATTCTCAAGTGTCTTTGCCCCAGGCGGAATTGCACCACCCTTACCAGGGGCCAGGGTGAGTAATCCGCTCGGGTTTGCTTTCAGGAGCTTTTGTTCCCTGAGCGCTTTCCGGAGAGTTCCGGAGTACGGGAATACAAATGGCGGCCTCCTGGTCTCCGGCCCGGAGGAACCGAGAGACCGGGGCCTCACTCCTCAGTGCGCCCTCAGAGAACAGCGCCCAGTAACTCCCGTCTGCCTGACCTCCAGCCGCTCTTCGGGCTCACTGAGCCTGTGACCAGTTCAAGGTAACTCCAAGCTTGGAGCTCACTGTCAGCTCTGTCTCTGTAGCTGGCTTCCCTGTTCCAATACCCGCAAGCTCTGCGACACTCAGACACCCCGATCCTTCTGTGACCCTGTGTGACTTGAGGCCACACTGACCTTGCGTGGACTTTGCCCCGGTTTAGCCTCTGGAGCGATGTCCCTCAGCGGAACAGACTTTTAAAAGTCCTGATTTTGTGCGCGGTTGCTCCGCCACTTGCCGGGAGCCGGCCCCTCCCCCTGGGGTCTATCTTCCCATGGCTTTGGATTCACTTCTCTGCCAGTCCTACCTTTCAGAAAGTTGTTGTTTTTCTGTTTCTAGAATTGCTCTTCTTCTTCTCTTCCATCTGCTGATGGATTTGCAGGTGTTTGCAATATTTAGATAAGCTATCTAGCTGATCTCCTGCTAGCTGATGTAGTCTCAGCCTGCTACTTCTCTGCCATCTTGACTCCTCCCTCCTCTTATTTTTTTTTAAAGATTCTATTTATTTATTTGACAGACAGAGATCACAAGTAGACAGAGAGGTGGGCAGAGGAGAGGAGGAAGCAGGCTCTCTGCTGAGCAGAGAGCCCCATGTGGGGCTTGATCCCAGACCCTGTGATCATGACCTGAGCCGAAGGCAGAGGCTTTAACCCACTGAGCCACCAGGCGCCCCATCTCTGCACTTTTCTTATATTCCTTTTTTTAGTGAAAATATGATAATTGTCTTACTCTGATTGACTTATTTCACTTAGTATAATACCCTCTAGTTCCATCCACATCAAAGTAAATGGTAAGATTTCATCCCTTCTGATGGCTGAGTAATATATATATATATATATATCACATCATCTTTATCCATTCATCCATTGATGGACATTTCAGTTATATCCATAGTTTGGCTATTGTGGATATTGCTGCTATAAACACTGGGGTGCAGGTGCCCCTTCAGTTCACTACATTTGCATCTTTGGGATAAATCTCTACTAGTGCAATTTCTGGGTTGTGAGTAGCTCTATTTTCAACTTTTTGAGGAACCCCCATAGTGTTTTCCAGAGTGGCTGTACCAGCTTGCATTCCCACCAGCAGTGGAAAAGGGTTTCCCTTTCTATGTATCCTGATTTGTTCATTTTAGCCATTCTGATTGGTGTGAGGTTGTATTCCATTGTGGTTTTGATTTGTATTTCCCTGATGCTAAGTGATGTTGAATATGTTCTTGTGTGTCTATTGGTCATTTGTATGTCTTCTTTGGAGAAATGTCTGTTCATTTCTTCTGCCTATTTCTCGACTGGGTTATTTGTCTTTTTGTGTGCTAAGTCTGATAAGTTCTTTATAGATTTTTGATACTAACTCTTTATCTGATAAGACATTTGCAAATATCTTCTTCCATTCTGTCAGTTGAGTTGTCTTTTAGTTTTGTTGACTGCTTTCTTTGCTCTGCAAAGGCTTTTTAACTCATCAAGGACATTCTTAAGTGGAACTGACGTTTTTGCCTGTGAGTGGGCAATGGCAAAAAAACAACAAAAAAAAATGTGTATTAGTATACTTTGGAACCTTGATATGTACTAGCCAGTATTTTTACCCAACATTGTTTTTGCATCACTAGTATGTCTGGGAGTAAGAATTCCTGTCCCTTTCAGGGTCCTTCTAGCCATCTTAAGAATCAAATTGGCATGAGACATATTAACAGGAGAAAATCAAATTTAAACTTTATTTATTTATTTTTTATTTATTTATTTGACAGAGAGAGATCACAAGTAGGCAGAGAGGCAGGCAGAGAGAGAGAGAGGAGGAAGCAGACTCCCCGCTGAGCAGAGAGCCCGATGCGGGACTCGATCCCAGGACCCTGAGATCATGACCTGAGCTGAAGGCAGCGGCCTAACCCACTGAGCCACCCAGGCGCCCCAGAGAAAATCAAATTTAATAGTGTACATACAAGAAACCCACAACAGACACAGAAATTCCGAAGACAGTCAGGCAAAATGCAGCATATATGTCATCCTGAATGAAGGAAAAGGGGGTAGGGCTGGGACTTCAGAGGAAAGGAATTAATTGACAGTAAAATGAAAAAGTGTTTTTGATAAGTGTTTTCTGGACCACTTAGTAATAGTAGGACAAAGAGAGGACTTTGACCACTATGGCTTTGCTTGTTACCTTGATCCTAAAACAAGACAAAGACCCCCACCAAAAAGAAGAATTGCAGATCAGTATCCCGGATGAACACATATGTAAAAATTTTCACCAAGACACTAGCCAATAGGATCTAACAGTATATTAAAAGGATTATTCACCATGACCAACTGGGATTTATTCCTGGGATGTTCAACATCCGCAAATCAATCAATGTGATACACTACATTAATAAAAGAGGCAAAGGATATGTACTCAGAAAATTATAGAACACTCATGAAAGAAATTGGGGAAGGCACAAAGAAATGGAAAAACATTACATGCTCATGGATTGGAAGAACAAATATTGTTAAGCTGTCTATGCTACCTAGAGCAATCTATACATTCAATGCAATCTCTATCCAAATACCATCAACTTTTTTCACAGAACTAGAACAAATAATCTTAAAATTTGTATGGAACCAGAAAAAACTCCAGATAACCAAAGGAGTGTTGAAAAAGAAAACCAAAGCTGGTGGCATATCAATGCAGACTTCAAGCTCTATTACAAAGTTGTAATCAAAAAGACAGTCTAGTACTGGCACAAAATCAGACATATAGATCAATGGAACAGAATAGAGAACCCAGAAATGGACCCTCAACTCTGTGGTCAACTAATCTTTGACAAAGCAGTGAAGAATATCCAATGGAAAGAAGACAGTCTCTTTAACAAATGATGGTGGGAAGATTTGACAGCCATGTGCAGAAGAACGAAACCATACCATTTTCTTACACCATACACAAAAATAGACTCAGAATGGGTTTCAGACCTAAACATGAGACAGGAATCCATCAAAATCAAAGAGGAGAACACAAGCAGCAACCTCTATGACTTCGGCCATAGAGATTTTAATCATAGGAACCAGACTGAGGGTTGCTGGAGGGGAGGTGGGTGGGGGCTGGGGTAACTGGGTGATGGACATTAAGGAGGGCATGTAATTTAATGAGCCTTTGGTATTATATAAGACTGATGAATCACTGAACTCTACCTCTGAAACTGACAGTACACCATAGGTTAATTAATTGAGTTGAAATTAAAAAAAAAAATTTAAAAATACCAAGAAACTCCAAACCCTACCTCCCCCACAAAAACCAAAGTGGCCTTGCTTGGTTCCTCCCTGTCTACAATACCTAGTACATATAATAATCTAGTGATCTATGGTGATAGCTCTCTTCCTGAAGCAGGTCCTCTAAATTATTAAAAGAGCTTTTCCTGAATCTGTTGGATTTTGATCACTTTTTAACTCAAATTAATCCTCATGCCAAAGTGGCCCATCTTGTGGCAGTCTGCTTGGCTACCACAGGTGCAAATGTTGACCCAGGGAAAAAGCAAGCAAAGTCTTATTATTATTGTAAAATAGTTTCTATCTCATGAGCCACTGGAGGGTCCTTAACATACATTTCTTTAATGTAACCTATGAAATTATTCTATGAGTCATTTTGTAATGACTGCCCCTCTGCACAGGAGAGCTGTAGAACTGAATGGGAAACCCTGGCTATCATTTGGATGGTCAGATGAAGCATTTGCCTTTCTCCTCACAGGAGGGCACCCCAAATTATTCTGACTAGACAAGATCACAAAAAAGATAAGACCAATATAGTGCAAATTTTCTCAGTATAGCAGTCTTCTGTTATTACTGAACATGAGCCAATGTATATTTTGAATTATATTCTCAATAAAAACAGAAAAAAGTGTTTTGAGAAACCCAATTCCTGAGTTTGAATATTAAAGAAATTTAAATATTTTGTCACTTGTTACTTTTCATATCTGAATAACTAGCAGTATTCACAATTTTTCAGCATTAACATTTAACTCAAAGAAGCAAGGTACAATTACTGTGGAAACACTTAATGAATATTTTAATAAAAACATTTACATTCCAAAGTGGGTGAAATGGTTTTCAGACTGAATCACACATTGAGATTTACTAGGCCTGTGTCTTAAAGGATATAATTATAAAATTCAATTACTTATCTCTCTATATCCATATTTGTCAGAAGACATTTACTGTTGGTAATAAAATAATTTAATGATGCATATAGAAATTTTTAATGGTGTTCACTTGGAAAAATAAATTACTGTCAAATACAATAAAATCCCTTTTGGTTTTTGTAGGTAGTATGCATGTTGAGTAGCTTTTGTTCTAAAGTCACAACTGAAGATAATTAAGGAGAAAAAAAAAATTAATCCTAAAGAAAACTTATTTCCTAATACTGTTTCAATTTTGTTGGTCTTTCATTTACATGCATTTGACAGAGCATTGTTGATGGAATTATTTTTCCAGATTAATGTGTTAAAGGATTGTTAAATAAATGCAGTATAGAAAAGAATCCACTGCAGAAGGGAAGAAAGGGAGGCGGGAAGAGAGGAAGGATTTTGAGTAATTGTTTAAGTCTTCTTCACATCTTTCACTATGTTTACTATAGTACATTGCACATAGTAGGTTTTGAAATGCTTCTGCATATCTCAGTGGTTCAAAGAAAATATCAAGCCCATTGGCTATATCTGTAGTTTATTTTAAAATGTGATTATTATTTATGATTTAATACAACTCTACCACCAACTTGTAACTTAGAATCAGAGAACTGGTTTGGAACACAGTTAGTGGTGGTTTAGGAGATTAAAAAGCAGCTGTCAAAAATAAAAAGAATCAACAGAGCAAAGATGGTGAGAGCCAAGAAAACATTAATGACTTCTTACGCTTTGAGAAAATACAAGTTCTGAAGGGATCCTGGCATTTAAACAAAAAACTTAAAGCAACTTTGGGACACCTGGGTGGCTCAGTTGGTTAAGCCGCTGCCTTCGGCTCAGGTCATGATCGCGGGGTCCTGGGATTGAGTCCTGCATTGGGCTCTTTGCACGGCAGGAAGCCTGCTTCTCTCGCTGCTTCTGCCTGCCTCTCTGCCTGCTTGTGTGTTCTCTCTCTCTCTCTCTCTCTGGCAAATAAATAAAATCTTTAAAAAAAAAAAAAACCTTAAAGCAACTTTGATGCTTACAGATTGTGGGAGGACAGAAAGTAAGGTAAAGCACAGTGGACATGCCCATCTTGGAGAAGCAGTGGCAAGAGACTTCGAGCACAATCCTCCACTTGCCAAGTGTGGACGTGATATTGACAGCTGGAAATGTGGTGGCAAAGGAATAAAGCAAAGGACAATTTTCTTTTTCTTATGGAAAGTATCTTAAATATTTAATTTTCTGATAATTGCATATTGTTTTGTAATGAGGGTTTTAACCACTCATTCGAATGTATTGAGCACCTACCATGGAGTAAACACTCAGTACAGCTTATCCTCCCCATTCTCTCTAAGTATAAATAGGCCTATTGACTTTATGTTTATCTCAAGTCATTGAAAGATTGTAGGCTGAATTGTACAGCCATAAAAGATGAAAAGAAAGCACTCAGATATTATAAAAATTGACTTGACAAAAATTTCCTCCCTTTGGAGACCAAAAATAGTCAATTTCTCATCCCTGATGGAAAAGAAGAGTAAGATATCCAGAATGAGAAAAATAAGTGGCTCTCAATTATATTTACTCTTAACTACATTTATGAACAGAGTGAAGAACAGACCCAGCAAAGCTAATTGTAATAAGTACACTATTAGAAGGAAAATATTTGTTTTTTTAGGTGGTAGCAAAAATATTTACAATTATGCAAAAAATGAACACAAGAAGTCTATATTTCTTAAAAAATACAATCTCTATATGCTAATGACATGTCAGCAAATATTGAGCAGAAGTAACACACAAAAAAGGGCAACTATTAATTTATAGATGGCCTTATCTCTAGTTGGCTGAAACCTCTGTAACCTGGGAACAAGAGTTAACTCCAAATGCTAGAAGCCATTCTCAGATGGCACAGGAAATCTACGAGCGATTGCTTTTCAATAATCACTTATACTATAAGAGTTACATTTAAAAAATTTGAGATTTCACTTTCATTTCCATGTGCCATTATTATTCTCTCATAGGGTGTTTAGAATCCTAAGAGACAGGATTTGGAGAAACAAATCCCACTAATTTCTCTTTTTTGAAACTAGGTATCCAACCATGAAGGCTGTAGTCATCTATTTAAGACTACAACTTCAATAAAATGAAAAAATACATGCTGAACACGTTTCTAGGCATCTCAGGAGAAAAATCAAATGCATAGCACATGTTGCTGTATTCTGGTGACCAACTGTTACCAGAGAAAATCATACCGTAGTACAGATAATGTGTACAAATTAATGGTTTTTAAACTCATTCTGGTCCTCAATGCAATATGGCAATCTTTTGCAGATTTCTGTTTCTCTTTTTCTGTTTCTCCTACACAGGGAAATCCTGATGTGTAACAATCCTTTATATGGCCCCCAAACTATCCCTACTATTCTTTCCCTCAGGAGGTGATTATGCCTTCTACTTCATGGAGAAAGTAGAGGGTCCATCCACATTATTAAATCATAGTATTATTTGTTTTTATGTCATTTCCTTCCTTTCCAGGGGAAACATTTGCCTTTCTTTTTCTTGTGTTTTATATCCTCAGTCCTTTAAGCTCCTATACAACTTAAAATGATCTTCTCTTTACTAAGTCATTAACTTCTTCTTCATTGTCTTCTTCCCATTTTTCTATTTTAGTATTCTTCTGGGGTGCCTGGGTGACTCAGGGTCCAACTCTTGATCTCAACCGGAGTCTTGATCTTAGGGTCATGAATTCAGGCCCTGAGTTAGGCTGCATTCTGGATGTGGAGCCTCCTAAAAAACAAACAAACAAACAAACAAACAAGTAAAAAACAAACAAACAAAAAACAACCTCTAGCTACCACTGTTTTCATAGCCATGCTTCTTAAATGCATCATCCATGTCTACTTTCTTTAGCTCCTTCAGCCCATTGATTTCTTAGCCTGAGATATTTTCATTCTGCCAACACTATTCTACCCCACACCATCCATGTCGGTGTTCATTTCATCTATCCCCTTTCTCACCTTTGGTCCCATTGAGCCATTCTTTATGCTCCAACCTTTCTACTCCCTTGGATCTACAGTGTGTTTGTCCAAGTTTCTTCTCCTGCTTCTCTGTGTAAGTCTCCTATGTAGGTTATTCTTCTTACATCTGCAAGTGTTCCTCCAAGGGCCAATTTTAACTTCATTCTCCTCTTAATCTTTACTGGATTTCTCTTCTACCTTGATGGCATTGATAGAGATAGAGAATAGATAGAGGTAGAGATAAAGAACTCCACACCTTATTGAGACTTAAATGTATCCAGCCTTCTAGGGCACTGCAGTGAGTATTCTGTAAACTTTTCAAATCCACTTTGTGAATTTATTATCTTGCATCTGAGACTTAAAACTGATCCTTCTTCTTAATGATAGTGTTAATATATTTATGACTAAGATCTCTTGAAGACTATCCTAAATTAATATACATTATCAGTTTTAGCTCCATTTTCGGAGGAGCACAATGAGACAAAAACATTAGTTTATCCAAGATTATGTGGCTAGTAAGTGGACGTACAACTCCTGGGCTCATGCTATTAAGCATGATACCTATGGTACACTATGGTTCACAAGTCTCTCTCTGCCAGTTTCATAGACTAGATTTTCATTATTTCTTATATCTGATCTAGTCCAATAACCTTCTAATTGGTTGTCTCAACTCTAGTTTCATCTCCCTCAAATCTATTCACCACATGACTAACAGAGTTATATTTCAAGAAGATAAATATGATCCCATTAAAATCTTTTGATGACTTCCTGTGACCCATGACAAATACCAGTTAAACACATGCACACACACATGCATGTATATTAGATATTTATTTATTTATTTTAGAGAAAGTGTACATAAGTGGGGAAAGAACAGAGGGTGAAAAAGGGAATCTCAAGCAGACTCCCAGCTGAGCACAGAGCCCCTCTCTGCTCTATCCCAAGACCCTGGGTTCATGACCTGAGCTGAAACCATGATTCAGATGCTTGACTGACTGAGCCACCCAGGCAACCCCCAAATACCAGATATTTAATATAGATTACAAGATGCTTCAAAATACACCACTGGCTATTATGTCTTATCTTTAGCTGATGATTCACTGTTCTCCACTTCTGTAATTTTTACTTCTCTTGTTGCCTCTATCTGAGTTGTCCTTCTCCTGTGTCTACCCAGAAAGTATCTCCTAATTTTCAAAGTTGTTGCTCAAATATAAACCTTATGACCCCCATTATGCATTTTGTTCCATACATTTCTACGATGCATACTACATTATACATTTCTTTTTTAAATTGTTGTAACACTTTGTACATATTTTTACAATGTATGCTAAATTGTTATATTCACTTGTTAACATATATCTCTTATATTAATCTGTTAATCCCTGATTTGTTTGTGTATATGTTTTTTAGCACCAAACATATTGCCCAGGATACAGTAAGTATTTAATGTGCTTTTTATGTGTGGAGGGAAGGAAGGAACGAAGAAACAAAGAATGAACTGAATGTCTTTAATATTGAATATAGCAAAGTTAAAGCAGATTATTAAATACATGTTTTTAAATATTTAAAAATGGGAATAATAATTAAAATGCAACATGAGTGGGGAACCTGGGTGGCTCAGTCAGACCTGCCTTCAGCTCAGGTCATGATCCCAGGATTCTGGGATGGAACCCATCAGGCTCCCTGCTCAGCGGGAAGTCTGCTTCTCCCTCTCCTTTGGTCCCCCTCCCCTGCTCATGCTCTTCTTCTCTCTATCACTTTATCACTCTCCCTCTATCTCAAATAAATAAATAAAAACTTAAAAAAATTTTAAGAATAAAATAAATACAACCTGACCATTAAAATAAATCAGAATAACATATGGTCACTTCTACTTTTTTAAGAAAGATTAATAGTTTCATAGAGCTACAAAATAAGTGAAGTGAGTTGAAATTCTGTAAGGCATTTGGCCAAGACTATTATTATATCCTTGAAAGTAAGATAGATAAAATTGAACAAAATTTCAGCCTTATAGGGAGTCTTTACTTGCATTTTATTCTGATTTTTTTTGTTTCAAATTTTATAGTTAATGAATAAAGTTATAGAAAACAAATAAGTCAAATTGTGGAGTGACATAAAGCTATAAAAGTTACAATACTTAAAAGAACTAAGATTTTAGAATCAGACATACATCTGGATTTAAGTCTTGCTGCAACATGTACTTGCTTTTTGGGACCTTAATAATAACTGACTCTAAATTTCCTTATATGTAAAAAGGGAATAATACCTAATTTGTAGGGTTTTTGTGAGCATTTATTAGATAAGACTTATAATGCCTGAGAAATTGTAAACTTATTACAATGTATCTCTTAGTTATTATATTAAGGATTATGATTTTTAAGAATCATAATCATAGACAAATATTCAGCTGATACTAAAACTAACAATATATAATCTAAACAGGATAACTGTTAACTCCCAAGTCTTAATTTAAATACTAGCTATCATGCACTGCTCTGACTTACTAGCTATTTATATGAGATCAGGGGTTTTGAGTCCAAACTTACTATAAACAAGTCAAAAATGTGGCTTGATTGACATATAGAAGAGTAGAGAACTTAATTTTAGCCTGTATAAACAGAAATATAGCATCTAGAACAATTTGCAAGAAATTACCCCCCTCCCGCCATGATATTAGTCAGTCCACAGCTGGTATATTTATATAGGTGCCAGAGAAGTGAGACTGGAAGCCGTGTCATGGAGAGCCATTTAGAGATGTGGTGTTAATTCCACCTAAAGGCAGACTTTGGGAAACATTATCACTGTCTTTCCATATTGCAGGGATCATTATGTGAGCTAAATACTATAATTAATACAGCATGACCGAAGACTAGAAAAGATAGATATTTAACATAGGGAAATTTTTGTTCAATGTGAATTAAAAACTTTCTTACATTTGGGAATTTCCAAACATTGAATGGGCTATTTTATAACACAGTGTGTTCTTTATTGCTGCACCCCCAGGAGTGTTCAAAGATTGAGCAATCACCTGTCAGGTCATCATAGAAGTTTATTCCACTAAAATGCAGGGGAAAAAGATGAGCTCTAAGGTCTAATATGTTTTGAGAGCCTGTAAATATTCATAGCCTTACAGAGGTTGCATATTTTTTTATTTTTTATTTTTTTTATTTTTTATTTTTATTTTTTTTTAATTTTTTATTTTTTATAAACATATATTTTTATCCCCAGGGGTACAGGTCTGTGAATCACCAGGTTTACACACTTCACAGCACTCACCAAAGCACATACCCTCCCCAATGTCCATAATCCCACACCCTTCTCCCAAACCCCCTCCCCCCGGCAACCCTCAGTTTGTTTCGTGAGATTAAGAGTCACTTATGGTTTGTCTCCCTCCCAATCCCATCTTGTTTCATTTATTCTTCTTCTACCCACTTAAGCCTCCATGTTGCATCACCACTTCCTCATATCAGGGAGATCATATGATAGTTGTCTTTCTCTGCTTGACTTATTTCGCAAATGTAGTGATCCAAAGGGACACATGCACCCGAATGTTTATAGCAGCAATGTCCACAATAGCCAAACTATGGAAAGAACCTAGATGTCCATCAACAGATGAATGGATCAAGAAGATGTGGTATATATACACAATGGAATACTATGCAGCCATCAAAAGAAATGAAATCTTGCCATTTGCAACAACATGGATGGAACTAGAGCGTATCATGCTTAGCGAAATAAGTCATGCATATTTTTTTAAATTTTACTTTATTCTACTTTTTTTCAGTGTTCCAAAATTCATTGTTTATGCACCACACCCAGTGCTCCATACAATAGCACATATGGCATGGAGGTTGCATGTTTTTAAACTTCTTTTGTACATTAAGAACAAAAAAAGATGCATTAGGATATATGTCGTATATTTCTAAAAAGAAGAAGGAGTACAGAGAAAGATTTCCCCTGGGTTTATCAGGCTTGGGTTTGATTCCCAGTTCTGTCCCTTGCTATTTTGTGACCTGGGGTTAACTTACTGCCTCTGAATAGTTTCTTATTTGAAAAGAAGGAAATTGATAGGAGTCATTTTAATGAATATTTCTGGAATATATCAGTTCTTAATACAGATCTTTGTTTTGCTTTTAGGCTAGGTGTTGTGGGCGTCTGTGAAAATTAAATTATAACATTGGAGAAAATTCCCTGACAAATGATTCATTGACAGGTGGCAAATCAGTAAGAGTCTGTCACATACATTTTAATACCAGGTGGGCTGCTGAAGACAGCTTTGTTTTCATGGCTAATACTGTCGGCCGAAGCACAAAATCTGAATTCTCTGAATTCAGATCTGAATTCAGCTTATTGGGGGGCGGGGGGTGGCATACCATTGACATGGATTGCTTAAAGTGTGGTCAGAGGCTATATCTTCTTACATCATCCCAGCCTGAAGAGTGAACAGAGAATAAACTGGCAGAGTAAATCAAGGCAAAAGCAGTAGAGGGATTTTCCAATATTGTTGCTCAAGGGCAACAGTCAAGGGCAGTCAATGGCAGATATTGCTTAGGTAAGCACTCAGCGGCTAACATAGGCTGTGACAGAGTACATGGCAGTAGTAATAACACTGTGCAAGCAAGATGAGCTTGAGATGAGGACATCTGTTTTCTTTTGGAAAGTGTGAGACAATGTGGTTGATAGAGAGGCACTATTTAAATATAAAGCATACACATTCTTGAGCTTATATATGATAAGAGGGTATTACTTCATGCTCTTTCTCACTCGTTGACTTTTGGAGGAATAGTTAACTCTTTATCTTTTTTGTGATAATTTATTGCATAGTATAAGTTCTTCACAAGTTAAACAGTAGGTCAAACGAAGGAAAATAATTTTGTGTCATTTTCTTAATAAAAGAAGCTAATGATATCTTTAGAAAGCTCTCAAAGTTCTACTTAATTCCTGATTGAACCTGAAGATAGGTTAATCTCTTTGAGTCTCAGTTGTCTCATCTGTGACCTGGAGCTCACTTGTCATTGTGGTTGTGAGATAAATTATGTGCATATAATCACTGCCTATCTGGCTCATGTGATTTCCTGCAATCCATAATCTCAGAAAGAAAGATTCCTTCTCTCCAAGATTCTATAATATGCCTGAAAATAGGACTTTTGTTCTGGAGTATTGACCACCCCTGGACCTAACAGGGCATATGAGTTATGGGGTTATCACATGACCCTAACTGGTTGGCTTTACAAGGCATGGAAGCCAGCATGTGATTGACAATCTCACTATGTGGGAGAAGAGCATTTCCAGGTTACAAAAAAAAGCTTTTGTTATAACAGAGAAAGGGAAGTGAGACTGAGCCAGTGAACAGTAGATAGCCACTGTGATACTGTGATTTATAAGACATATGTATTTGGTCATTTAGATGACCAAAATCTATTTCTCATGTGTATTTGGTTTTTGTTCAACATTCCTAGCTCATAGATCCTATAACCCTTGGAATTTCCAGGGTTAAGGGTGATAAAGGATCTTTTGTTATGTTGAGAAAGGTAACTTTTGGACCACCTCCCGTAGGTGTGGCTGGTTGCCAGGAGAACCAACCAGGTGATCAGAAGGTTGGGACTTTAAGTCCCATACATGGAGGAGGGGAGAGGGCTGGAGGCTGACTTGGCCAATGATCAGTGACTTAATTAACTGTGCCTAGATAATGAAGCCTCTGTGAAAACCCAGAAAGATTGGGTTTGGAGAGCTTGGTCAGTGAACACGTGGACATGTGGGAAGAGTGGCCCTATTCTCTACCCGGCTGTGGATTTTTATCTTTTATCATGTCCTTTAATAAATTAGTAGCCTAAGTGTTTCCCTGAGTTCGGTGAGCTACTCTAGCAAATTAATCAAACCTAAGGAGGGTGTTGTTGAACTGCCAGTCTGTAGCTGTTTGGTCAGAAGCAAATGACCTGCGGCTTGCAAATTGGCCTCCAAAGTAGGGGATGGGAGCAATCTTATAGGACTGAACCCTTAACCTGTGAGATCCAGTGCTATCTCTGGATAGAACTGAGTTGAATTCTTGGTTACCTTACTGGTGTCCTAGAGTTTCTTGGAACACATACCCACAACAGAATTGGGTCTGTGAACACTAGAAGATCTGTTAAAAAAAAAAACAAAAACAAAAAAAAACCCTCATTCTGTTATTTAGTATTTCTTACTTTTATTTCTTTGGATTTTAAAGTACACATTTTCTAAGAATTTCTTGTGTCAAAACTAGGGGATCAGCCTCAGAAACGTATTCTTTCTTCTGGATCTTAAATGATGCTTATTTCTTTTTATGTTCAGAATATTTATCGAACTCATATTGTTTTTTTCCTGTTTTTTTTTCATTGTCAAGTGTTTTCACACAGATAAGCTACATGAATTGCTTTACTCATTTTTCATTCAGTTGGTTTCTGTTGTTATTCTTTCCACATTGATAACTGAATCAGAAGTTGATGTATACAACTGCTAGAACATTTCTGAACATTCCAGATAATGCACATCTGGCATTATCTCCTAGGCTCTACCTCATGTCTTTTTGCTATTTTGAACAGATAGAAAAAATATGAAAAACTAAAACCCCCAAATCTCTTGCTCATGGAGTTTTCACTTTTCAACTGTCCCCTACCTCCTCTGAGGATGCTTGCATTGGAGGGGTGATGGTTCCCAGAATTAAATGTGCCACTACCACAACCAACTTTCTCCACGACCACCTACACCACCATCTCCTAAATCACCACTGCCAAAACTGATAATTCCCATCCAATTGCTTCCCACAGTCTGGTATAACAAGAACAAAGAGAATAAATAAGAGCATAGAGGAGGCAACTTTAAGAGCAACTCCCACACCCAGGAAAAAGAACCAGCATTTCATTTCTGTTTACTGACCCAAGGACAGGCTGGGGGAATGGATTAAAGACCTGTTTAGTGGGCTGTCTCACCAGTTCAATAGCCAAGTAGGACAAAGTTAGAAGTTTCAAATCTGTGTCATTTGCATTACAAGTAATCCTTCCTTCCTTCCTTTATTTATTTATTTAGTCATAATGTAGATTCTTGATCTTACTTTAACCTTATTTAAATTTATGTATTGGGGGTGAGGGTTTGGGATAGTTGTATTAAGAGCAGCTAGTATGACACTCTTTTAAACCAGAAAATTAATCCTCCCATAATTTGAAATTGAAAACAAAAATTCAGAATTTAATGATGTTAGTGATCTGTGTGTGGTTTATTCCATAAAATTAAAAAACAAAACAAAACACGAACATCAGAGGTTTTTGAAGTTTTCTTCAAAATATTAAGCACCTAATTGAAGAATTTTACTTTTGAGTGGTTCTTTCAAAGTGTTTATCCACTCAATTCTCTCTCATCTTCAGACACAAAGTTATCCTTTAAAATATTTCCTTTAGGGGTGCTTGCATGCCTTGATCAGTTAACCGTCTGAGTCTTGATTTCTGCTCAGGTCATGATCTCAGGGTTGTGAGGTGAAGCCCTGTGTCGGGCTTAGTGCTCAGTGGGGAGTCTGCTTGAGCTTCTGTCTCTCCCTCTTTTTCTGCCTCTCTCTTCTGACTAACCCCCTCTTAAATAAATACATCCTTTAAAAAAATAAAAATTAAAATATTTCCTCTTTTTCATTTATTTCCAAAGTGAATTTATATATACATATATGTATATAAATACAGATAGACATTACAAATGTATACATAAATACATGCATACATTAGCTTTTTAAAATTCTTAGTTCCTCAACATGTCTTAATGTTTTATCTCATAAATTTTAGTTTAATGCCTCTTTCTTTTAAATTTGTAATCTTTTACCTCACCAGAATTTAGTGTTTTATTTTTCAAAAAATAAATTCGCTTTGGAATAATTATTGATTTACACAACATTTGCAAAAACAGTACAAAGAATTCCCATATTTCCTTCATTTTGCTTCACCTAATGGAATAACTTACTTAACGATGGATTCTTACATGACATGGTACATTTGTCAAAACTAAGCAATAATACTGGTAAGTCATATTAATTAAATCGTAGACTGTATTTGAATTATACCAAGTTTCCCACTAATGTCTTTTTCTGTTTTAGAATCAGGGGCGCCTGGGTGGCTCAGTGGGTTAAGCCGCTGCCTTCAGCTCAGGTCATGATCTCAGGGTCCTGGGATTGAGTCCCACATTGGGCTCTCTGCTCGGCAGGGAGCCTGCTTCCTCCTCTCTCTCTCTCTCTGCCTGCCTCTCTGCCTACTTGTGATGTCTCTCTGTCAAAAAAAAAAAAAAATCTTTAGAATCAAATGGAGGAGATCACATTGTATTTGGTTTTCATGTCTCCTTCATCTCCTCCAATCTAGGACAAGTTTCCAGACTCTGTTTTTTAAAACACTGATCATTTTCAGGAACACTGGTCAGGTGTTTTGTAGAACATTCCTTAGTTTGTGTTTGATTGATATTTCCCTATGATGGACTGGCTTGACAGCTTCTACTGAAAGCACCACAGAGATGAACTGCCTCCTCGTCTCAGCATATCAGGAGCTGCATGAGATCCACAAACATCACTGATGTTTATCTTGGTCACTTAGTTTAGATTGTGTCTGCCAGGTTTCTTCACTACCCAGTTAAACTCCTTTTCCATTTCCAAACTTTATCCATTTTTTTAATTAATTTTTTATTTTTTATAAACATATATTTTTATCCCCAGGGGTACAGGTCTGTGAATCACCAGGTTTACACACTTCACAGCACTCACCAAAGCACATACCCTCCCCAATGTCCATAATCCCACCCCCTTCTCCCAAACCCCCTCCCCCCAGCAACCCTCAGTTTGTTTTGTGAGATTAAGAGTCACTTATGGTTTGTCTCCCTCCCAATCCCATCTTGTTTCATTGATTCTTCTCCTACCCACTTAAGCCCCCATGTTGCATCACCACTTCCTCATATCAGGGAGATCATATGATAGTTGTCTTTCTCTGCTTGACTTATTTCGCTAAGCATGATATGCTCTAGTTCCATCCACTTTGTTGCAAATGACAAGATTTCATTTCTTTTGATGGCTGCATAGTATTCCATTGTGTATATATACCACATCTTCTTGATCCATTCATCTGTTGATGGACATCTAGGTTCTTTCCATAGTTTGGCTATTGTGGACATTGCTGCTATAAACATTTGGGTGCACGTGCCCCTTTGGATCACTACGTTTGTATCTTTAGGGTAAATACCCAATAGTGCAATTGCTGGGTGATAGGGCAGTTCTATTTTCAACATTTTGAGGAACCTCCATGCTGTTTTCCAGAGTGGCTGCACCAGCTTGCGTTCCCACCAAAAGTGGAGGAGGGTTCCCCTTTCTCCGCATCCTATCTCTATTCTGTTCCATTGATCTATGTGTCTGTTTTTGTGCCAGTACCATGCTGTCTTGATGATGACAGCTTTGTAATAGAGCTTGAAGTCTGGGATTGTGATGCCACCAACATTGGCTTTCTTTTTCAATATCCCTTTGGCTATTCGAGGTCTTTTCTGGTTCCATATAAATTTTAGCATTATTTGTTCCATTTCTTTGAAAAAGATGGATGGTACTTTGATTGGAATTGCATTAAATGTGTAGATTGCTTTAGGTAGCATAGACCACAACTGAACCAGGAAGAAATAGAAAGCCTGAACAGACCCATAACCAGTAAGGAGATTGAAACAGTCATTAAAAATCTCCAAACAAACAAAAGCCCAGGGCCAGACGGCTTCCCGGGGGAATTCTACCAAACATTTAAAGAAGAACTAATTCCTATTCTCCTGAAACTGTTCCAAAAAATAGAAATGGAAGGAAAACTTCCAAACTCATTTTATGAGGCCAGCATCACCTTGATCCCAAAACCAGACAAGGATCCCACCAAAAAAGAGAGCTATAGACCAATATCCTTGATGAACACAGATGCGAAAATACTCAACAAAATACTAGCCAATAGGATTCAACAGTACGTTAAAAAGATTATTCACCACGACCAAGTGGGATTTATTCCAGGGCTGCAAGGTTGGTTCAACATCCGCAAATCAGTCAATGTGATACAACACATCAATAAAAGAAAGAACAAGAACCATATGATACTCTCAATAGATGCTGAAAAAGCATTTGACAAAGTACAGCATCCCTTCCTGATCAAAACTCTTCAAAGTGTAGGGATAGAGGGCACATACCTCAATATCATCAAAGCCATCTATGAAAAACCCACCAGAAATATCATTCTCAATGGAGAAAAACTGAAAGCTTTTCCGCTAAGGTCAGGAACACGGAGGGATGTCCATTATCACCACTGCTATTCGACATAGTACTGGAGGTCCTGGCCTCAGCAATCAGACAACAAAAGGAAATTAAAGCCATCCAAATCGGCAAAGAAGAAGTCAAATTATCACTCTTTGCAGATGATATGATACTATATGTGGAAAACCCAAAAGACTCCACTCCAAAACTACTAGAACTTATACAGGAATTCAGTAAAGTGTCAGGATATAAAACAATGCACAGAAATCAGTTGCATTTCTCTACACTAACAGCAAGACAGAAGAAAGAGAAATTAAGGAGTCAATCCCATTTACAATTCCACCCCAAACCATAAGATACCTAGGAATAAACCTAACCAAAGAGACACAGAATCTATACTCAGAAAACTATAAAGTACTCATGAAAGAATTTGAAGACACAAAGAAATGGAAAAGTGTTCCATGCTCCTGGATTGGAAGAATAAATATTGTGAAAATGTCTATGCTACTTTATCCTATTTTATGTGGACTTTAATTTTAATTTTTTTAAAAGATTTTATTTATTTATTTGACAGAGAGATCACAAGTAGGCAGAGCGGCAGGCAGAATGGGGAGGAAGCAGGCTCCCTGCTGAGCAGAGAGCCCAATGCGGGGCTCGATCCCAGGACCCTGGGATCATGACCTGAGCCAAAGGCAGAGGCTTTAACCCACCTAGCCACCCAGGCGCCCCTAATATTAAGAATAGTTTTAAATTCACAGCCAGAATTGAGCAGAGGTTAGAGATTTTTCCCATAAACTCTCACACATGCACAGCTTCCCCTATTACCAGCATGGTACTTTTGTTATAATAGATGAACCTATATTTTTTCAGTATTATCATCCAGAGTTCATACTTTTTATTAGGGCTTACTTTTAGTGGTGTATGTTCAAGGGTTTGCACAAACATATAATGACATGTATCTACTATTATAATGTCATACAGAGTTTTTTCACTGCCTTAAAATCCTCTGCTGTGCCTATTCATCTCTGCTTCCTCCCACCCCCACTCCCAGCCCCTGGCAACCACTGCTCTTTTCACTGTCTCCATAATTTTGTCTTTTCCAGAATGCTATATAGTTGGAATCATACTTTTTTCTTTGGAAATGAGTCACTAAGTCTAGGCTACATTTAAGGACAAAAGACTTAAGCATCACCTCCTGAAGGAGGTACTATCTACATAATATTTGAAATTTTCTATAGTGATAATTGTCCCTTCTCTCTCATTCATTTAATTATTTTATTTATTTAATAATCTTTTATTAATATCAATGTCAACTAACTTATATTTATATTCTAATTTTGGATGAGAGCCAAAACATTAAAATAATGTGTTGCTCAAATTGTTCTAGCTTTTGCCTACTGGGAGCTCTTTCAAGTTGGCTTCCGTTTCTTTTAGATGGACTTCATTCTTTGTTTCTGGAATACATAAGAATGTATTTTAAAATAATTTTTGCTTAATAAATATGAAACAGAAGGGTTGCTATTTCACAGGTCTCATGTCAGGCACTTGACTTACATTTACTCTTTTAATCTTCAAATAATAATTCTCCAAAGAAGAAATTATATTCAACTGTAGATTAAGAAACTGAAACTTATCTTTGTGTAACTGAGCAAAAGTCATATAAACAGTAAATTCAGGATTTAACCTTAGGTCTGTCTGAATTCCTGCCAATCTGTTACTTCTGTAAATCGGGAGAATTATGGTCAAAACTTAAAAACAGGTGTCCTAGGATCTATTCCTTTTATCTTTGCAGGAATTTTAGAACTTCATTTTTGGCCTTTTCATGTTTGAGGAATTTCTCTTTTGCCATGTGATTTATATGTTTTATGGCAATGTGGCATTAGGATTGATTAAAGTCATACCTGTTCTTTCATTGTATGCTCTGATGATGAATTCTTCCAGTTCGTCTATTAGTCTCTGTTCCTGCTACTGGCTGTTATCTTCATCATTATCTATCATAGCTATACTTGGTATTGGGGTTCGTTCTGCCTCATTGCTTTCACTTTTAGGATTCTAAAGTAGTAAAATTGTTGACAACATATTAACCACTCCAAATCTCAGGGTCTATTTTAGCACATTTTTTAGATTTACAGGAAAATTACATGATAAGCCACAGATTCAAGATAATTCTCATTTATCCCATATCCAGTTATTAACATTTTACGTGAGTATGATAAATTTAATATAATTATTAAACCAATATCAATACATTATTATTAACTAAAGCCCAAACTTCATGAAGATTTCCTTAGTTTTTTACATAATGTCCTTTCCATTATTATATTTAGTTTTCATGGCTCCCTAGTTTTTTTTCAATGTGACAGCTTCCTGGTTTTAGATGACCTTGAGAGTTTTGATGAGTACTGGTCAGATATTTTTTAGGCTGTGCCTAATTTGGAATTTGTCTAATGTTTTTCTTATGATTATAATAGAGTCATTAGTGTTTGTGAGGAAGACCACAGAGTTGAAGTCCCCTTTTCGTCGCATCATATCAAGTGTAAATACTTATTAACATGATTTTGCTATGGATGTTAAACTTATCACCAGACTGATAGTGTTTGTCCAGTTTCTCCACTTTAAAATTACTCTTTCACTCTCCCCCACCCCTTTCCATTCTGTACTCTTAGAAGGAAATGCTGTATTCCCCACACTTAACAAATGAGGACTTATGCTTGAGGGCAAAGTATCTACAAAATTTGAAATTCTTCTAGAGATTTGTTTCTTTCCATTCATTCATTCATTTAATTATTTATTTATGGCACTATGGACTCATGAATATTTTATTTTATGCTTTAGGTCATAATTCAATACTGTTTTATTTTGTTGTTGAAGTTTTTCCAATGTTGGCCATTCTAAGGTCTTTCAGTTGACATCTGGGCCCCTTTGATATATTCCATTATTGTGAATCTTTTGAAGCATTTTCCTACATTTTTGGTGTTGTAAGGTGCCTTAGGTTCATCATCTATATTTCCTGTCCTGATTATAGAATCAGCCATTTCTCCAAGAAGCTCTGGTTCCTTTTATTGGGGGATGGTATTAGAAACCACGATTTGGGCATTGGATGTTCTCACTGTTATTGGGATATTATTGCTTCTAGAACCCCTCCACAGATTAGAGCACGTTAACATAGGTATACTGACCTGTGTATATACACATATCTGTAAAATATTACCATATATAGCCATCTATATATCTCTATTAAGCTAACATGAGTTCATACTGACATGTACAACTGTAATCTGTTACCACATAGTTTATTCCTGTCATTCAAGCCTCCCTGCCATTGTTTGCTTCTAAATTCCAACTCAAACATCAAGAAACCTGGCTACCATCACCTGCATTCCATTTACTATACAATTCCAGTATATATGTAAATCCATACCTAAATTGTAATCCGTATTTCCATGGGAAGCATTTTTATCAAGTAGGGTACAATTTCTTTTGGTTTTATACTTAACAGCCCAGCTCAGTTCCAAAATTATATAGGTCAGCCCCTTTTCCCTCAAACCCATCAGTTAGCGTTTTTCATACATTTATAAAATAGTTAAATTCTTTCATCACATTCTAGATTCTATCATGAGAGTCCTCAAACTCCTAAATTATTGTTAAAATTTGCATTCATTAAGGTTCATTATATGTACTGTAGATTTCTGTGGATTTTGACAAATACACTGTCATACATCCACTGTTATTTAAAAAAAAAAAAAAACAGTTCTGCAGAGTAGTTCCATTGTTTTTAAAAAATTGACTGAACTTCATACAAATAACTCTCTAACCTTATCCCTGAGCCCATGGAAACCTGTTTCTCTAGATATTTTATTATTTTTCATTTTACATTAAATTCTATGATTTATCCTGGTTTAGTTTTTGTAAAAGCTATGAAGTCAGTCTAGATTCAGTTTTTGCATATAAAAGTCCAATTGTTCCAGCACCATATGCTGATAAGATAATACTTTGTCCATTGAATTGCCTTTGCTCCTTTTTTGAAGGTCAGTTGATTATATTCTTGTGAGTCTATTTCTAGCCTCAATTTTGTTCTGTTGCTCTATATGTATATTCTTCAGCCAGTACCATACTGACTTGATTACTGTAGTATTATAGTAAAATCTGAAATAAGATAGTGTGAGTCCTATAACGTTGCTCTCCTTTTTCAGTGTTTTGATAGCTAGTTTAGGTATTTTGCTTTTCCATATAAACTCTGGAACCAGTTGTCAATATCTACAAAATTGGGTACTAAGATTTTGATTGGGATTGTGTTGAATCTATAGATCAACTTAAGAATAATTGGCATCTTCATATTAAGATTCCTAATCCAAGACACAATTCTTGGTGTCTTTTTCTCTTCTTTCTCTTTCTTTTCTTTTCTTCTCTTCTTTTTTTGCTTTCTCTTATATTAAATATTATATATAATTCATCTTAATATCATTTCTCAGGACAGAATTATTACTTCCTTAAAAACATTTTTTCTAGTAGTTGCAGTTGTCATTTATGAAAATCCCAAACTTGTTGGGATGAAGAGGAAATATATTTTCCTCTCCAAATTTTTTCTCAGGTAATAATTGAGTTATTAACTTAAACCAATCACATGCATTTATCTACAATCCTGCTGTTCAGAGGAAGTTTAAAAAAAAAAAAAACAGAATTCTGTCTGGGGTGGTGGCAGTAGCATCTTGTGTTTAGATGATGTATGGTAATACCAGTGTTTCACTGATGGTGGCTAGGAAGTATAATGGAACTGTTGGCAGTGGTGAACTCCATGTCTTCCATACACTGGTGGTCACCCTGGTAGCAGCGGTGGTATCCAGTGACAGTAGTGGCAGCTGTGCCAGTTGTAATGGCAGGGGCATTTTCACCAGATTTATCTGATGATGTGATTTCAACTGAAGTTACAGTTGCTTGACTTCCATTGCTTTTGGTTCATTTTCAGAATTGCTTCTTCTGCCTTTGTATTGAGTCTGAGAGATTTCTGGTATTCAAAGTAACTTAAACAGAACTCTGACAAGAGATGGGAGCAGAATTTAAAAATAAAGTCTTACTCCATAAAAAATATATGTTTACAAAAGAAAAAAAAAAATAAAGTCTTACTCAATTAATTTCTAAAGCAAATGGAGAAAAACAGTTTCAGGTTTCATGCTTCTAATTGAGCTATCCCATTTGATTTTTAAAAGGACTCCTTCAGTTAATTGCCCCCATACTCATTGTGAAGCTTGAACAGATCAATATTAAATCTTTCCAGTAATTTTGCCTGCTCAAACTAGAAGCTATGATCTGCATTCAGCATCCACAAGTCTGGGTTTGCTCAGAATGGGCAGAATTTGATAGAATATATCTCTAAGCCAAAATAAAATATAAGATGCCCAGTAAAGTTCCAGGTACAAAGGGAACTTAATAAACATTATTGACTATCAAGATTTGTGGGTTGAGAAAGAAAGAGTCTGAACTTTTGAATACTTCAAGGCATTTAATACTGAAAAATTATTTTTATATATTTTAAATATCCAAAAGTCACTGTCACATATTTATGTCTTCAACTCTAAAGATTCATCTCAAACTTCCCTTTAACTTTCTCCAGTGAGTACTAATTGTGTTCCTGTTGTCAACCAGTTCTTAGTCCTTGTCATTATAGGCTCAGCATCTGCAAAGGTGAAATGTTTTGACAAATATTGAACGTCATACATTTTATACTGTGGATCAGCATGGATGTTTTTTAGCTTCTTCAGAAGGCTCTGTAATGAAGTTATATTTGGAAGTTTCCCAGTATGGTGCAAAAGCCTCATGGAGAGAGGAAGTTTATAAACTGCAATTCTACAAGAAGAAGAAAGGCCAGCTGCTCATCCTGCATGATTCCTCCCTGAGCTTTTGTATTTTCCCAGCTAGCCCTTTCAAACCTTCTATTTATAAATTTATCTTCAGTACACTGATTGGTGAGAAAGACTCCAATTGGCCAGCATATTTTCACACAGTGTGGGGAGAGAAGCCATTTAAAGATTGAGGTAATATATCAACCACAACAACAAAAAAATACCTGACAATAAAGGACCATGAAGGGAAACGAGTATCCTTGACTGTGGTACTGCCAGTCACAAAGTTATAGCCTATTCACTTTACTGAAAAGATGTTCTCATATCCCTGTTTGGTTTTGGTTTACACAAAAATCGATAGGTTAAAAAAAACTGCTAAAGAGTTTCATATCTGTAAGATTATCTGGAAAGTTCTTCAGAAAATTGTAATTTTTCCTCTTGCCGGAAATTTAAAAATAGTGTGAAGACCTTTTTAAAAAATATTTAGTCATTTACTTCCAGGCTTATTTTATTAGCTAATTGTATATCAAGAAAATAGGTAAGAAAATTATATCATATAATTATTAAAAGTTATTCATTATTAACTAGAGCAGTCAACATTGAGAGGCAACCAATTTAGTGGAAAAAGATACTTCAGGTTTATTTCCTTAAGTATATTTTAGAGTTTTCCATTTCATTGACAGTTGTAGTGACATTTGCAAACCCTAAAATTAAATTATGCCAGTTCTGCCTACACATTTGAAATGATCCATGTGAAAGATAACTCATGGGTAATAAATTCTCTTTTCCAGTACTGTATGGAATAACAGCAAAAGCCATACCCTATTAACATTGTTCTCTCGATCTAAGAGTTCATTCTATTGTCAAACTTTAAATTTAGCTATTTGGGAGAATTAATTATTTATTAGGTTGGTTAATGGCACTTGCTATTCACCAGGGATTGTGCTAAGCTTTTCACGTGTATTAATTCATTTGCTCCTCCCACAACCATCCTAGAGAATAGGTTCTGTAATTATTTTCCTTTTACAGATGTGGAGATTGAGGCAAAATGAAACAAAATAATTTGGCTAAATTTATGCAGTAGGTGGCAGAGAAGGATTTGATTTCAAGAATATGTACTTTTTAAAAGCATTTATTTATTTGGGGGGGGGGCAGAAAGAGAAAGAGAAACTGAAGCAGACTCCAGACTGAGCTGACCACAGAGCCCAGGTGGGACTTGATCTCACCACCCTGAGATCACAACTCAAGCTGAAACCAAGAGTCAGATGCCTACCAACTGCACCACTGAGGAGCCCCTCCAGAATATATACCCTTGACCCACTCATACTCTATTGACTCCAATTTTGAAAAATTAGACTCATATTCTTCATGTTCATTCAATTGTCATGTTTTTTTTTTTCTTTTTTTTGTTGCTTGTTTTTTTCTAAGAATATTATATGTTATGTTTTTATTCCTAATTTGTCTCTGTAGCCAATTCACCATTTCATACCACCCTACTTTGGCATTAGTGGGAGGCACAATGTAGTAAAGTCAATATACAATACTAGGGTTTTGCTATTAATGTGTCATCTATGGTTGCGTGTGACTGTGAGTGGCAAAGTAACAAATGACAGTGGATTAAACAGATTGCTTACTCTTGCTCATGAAGAAGATTACCAAAGTTTGGAAGTCCAGCTCTGGTATGATGGCTTCACAAAATCATCAGGGTGCCTTGTAGGTTGTTGGTTGGCCTTCCTCAGCATGTGGTTTTGATGTCATGATCCAAGATGCTGCTTGAGTTCCAGCCATCATAAGCAAAAGAACTGAAAAATAAGAGCAATAAAGAATGTTTCCTGAAAGTTTATACTTCACTTCTGCTCTTATATTGTTGGTCATAAATGAGTCACAGAGACACATCCAGCAGCAATGAAGGCTGGGATTGTGGTACTTGTTTGCCCAGTCATGTGCCCCTCTGGAAATGGAGCTTCTATTAGAGGAGAGAAGGGATGAGTCAAGAGCAAGAGTCAAGAACTGTCCAGTAGTTTCTGCCACATCCAGGGCGTTTCTAACTTGGGAATGGTAAATTCTACAGATTTTTCCAATAACCACATTTTACTGTAGGTTTTTTTTTTTAATTTTGTATTGAAATACAACTTTTACTTACCTTAGAATTCTCTTCTCTTACACTTAATCAATTCCTTTGGTTGTATCTCTAACATCTTACCTCTTAAACTCTTGTACAGCTGAAAGATCATGGTTACTATCATTCTCCCCTCCAAAGACCACTAGTCTGCTGTTATTTTCCTTGCCAGTCTTTTCCACTCTGCTTTGGAGTGAGGGAAATGTTTACATTCCTCCTCGGTGCTTTTTGCCTTCTCCTCTTCTGAAGCTAATGATGACTTGACAACGAAACATCCCGTAGAGAACTTTCCAGTGAAGGACCACTCCTCTTCCCACTGACTTACAGAAGAGGCAATATGGTCATAGTCTTTCTTTGCATTTCTTTTCTTTTCTTTCTTTTTTTTTTTTTTTTTTTTTTTTTTTTTTTGTACTGCCAAATGACTGTATCTCCCAGTCCACACAAGCCGATTGCTGTGCCCTACTCACCTTCCAGGGGGCCTCCACTTTTCTCAGTAACATCATCCTGCAGTGACTCCATCTCCTGTCCTCTCCTCCTCTCCGGATGATGTCTGCAGAGTGCCTCCTTGCTTGTCATGGGATTCTAGACAATGGGGATGTGGGAATGTTTTTAAGATAGATAGGTTGTGGGAACTGATGCAGTTTGGAGGAGACAGATGACTTTTTTAGTCTTGACAACTATACATTTTTTGAAGTAGGCTTGAAATATTGCATACTGCGCCCTGTAAACTTGTAAAAACCACATTTGTTAATTAATAAAAAGGATAGAACTTATCTCTGCAAACCATAAAACTAAAGACTTTCAGAAACATTGCCATTTGATACCATTTCACTAAGAACACCACAGCCTACTCATGGTTGTGTGATCTGAGTCTCTGATGCATAGATGCAGTCTTGTTGAGTTCCACATAAGGGATTTCTGGACACAACATTCCATATTTATCTTCATATTGCATTTTTCTGAGGAAACATCACTCTGAATCTACTTTGCAGCCCAAGACTGATTTTAACCTTCTTACACGTTGACCAGCTTTTCTCTGAGCCAAGCACTGCTTAATAAAATTATTCAAACTCCTCACTTCTCTACCCCATCCCAAATTTCTATAATAACCTTATCTATTTGTTTGGGGAGAGGCCTTTCAAGTTCTTTATAGAGTGTCTTCCCATATTATAACAAAACAATAAACCCTAAAGTTTTGAACTACAGGTTCCAGGGAATCATTACCAGACAGGTTATTATAAACTCCATCCTGGTATTGAAATCCTGAGGTCAATAAGATGTCATTGAATTTGTAAACTAATTCTGTTTAGTTAGCCTAAAACTCAAGGGGTCAAAGCCAATAATCTGACACTTCCCAGTATGAGTGAAAGTTTCCAGGTAAGAATTGTAAATACAGAGGAAGGAAAGAGCAGTGGTAAGTAGATTTTAGAGTCACACAGATATGAATTTCTGTCTTGACTCCTGTCATCAAAACTATGTGGCCTTGGTTTTTACTTAATCCCCTAAACTTTGTTTTTCTTCTCTGTGAAATGGGGAACAATAACACTTGGAGTATTGTTATAAGGATAAAATGTAATTTATTTATCGTAGGCTTGAAACATGATATGCTCTCAGTGAGTGACTGTGTTATCCTTTGGTATAGTGTATTTCATTTATAGTCAAAAAGAAATGAATTCAAATCTCTGTTTCTGTTTATAGCTTAAAAAAGTCTTAGGCAATTCACTCTGTCTCACTTTACCTTGTATGCAAAATGGGAATGAGTACAAATCTGACACAGTTGTGTTATTGAGTATGGTAATGTAATAGACATGTCTAGGATAGTGTCTGGTAAACAGTAGGCATCCCATTTATGTTAGCTTTATTTTTCTCCCTACCCTTGCATTCAAGTTATTTTTTCAGAAATATAATTGAGGGGCGCCTGGGTGGCTCAGTGGGTTAAAGCCTCTGCCTTCAGCTTGGGTCATGATCCCAGGGTCCTGGGATCAAGCCCCGCATCAGGCTCTCTGCTCAGCAGGGAGCCTGCTTCTCCTTTCTCTCTCTCTTTCTGCCTACTTGTGATCTCTGTCTGTCAAATAAACAAAAAATAAAAAATCTTAACAAAAAAAGAAATATGATAATTGAGCAGAGTACAACTGGAAGAAGATAATATTCAGTAACTATGCATGTGTTACGTGAGTAGGTCTATTTACCCTGCTCCTCTTCACAGGGTATGCCTCTAACCATCATCTGGGGAGGGGATATTCAGTAGCTGAGCAGTCATATGTGGTCACAACCCTTCCTGACATAGTGTCCGCTGGAAAAGTGTTTCTGAGTCTTCTGATAACCTCACATATTTTCCTAGAAATTCCAGATATCAACTTGATTTTTATTACCCAAAGCTAGAACAGATAAAATAGCCATTAGAAATGTTTAAGCACCTTTTTAATGCAGGGACTCTGGTAATAACTATAATTTACAAAGTAATAGAAGACTGGACACAGGGTCCAGTCTGTTATTGCTCTTTACATCAGCTAGGATTTTAGGCTTCTACATAGGACATCCTATATGAATGTTCTTTTTTTCTTTTTATTATTTATTTATTAATTTATTTAAAGATTTTATTTATTTATTTGACAGAGAGAGAGAGATCACAAGTAGGCAGAGAGGCAAGCAGAGAGCAAGGCTGGGGGTGGGGGAAGCAGGCTTCCTGCTGAGCAGAGAGCCCAATGCAGAGCTTGAACCCAGGACCCTGAGATCAAGACCCAAGCCGGAGGCAGAGGCCCAACCTACTGAGCCACTCAGGTGCCCCTCTCTTTTTCTTTTTAGATACTTTGCTTCAATATCCTGATTTTTCCTGTGTCCAGTGACCCAAGAACCTTCACTCAGAATTTATAAAGTCTCAAATGCTGTCTCCTGTCTTATACATATTCTGTCACTCTCCATGAATCAGTTGTGTGTGTGTGTATGTGTATGTGAAGCCATTAGAAATAGCTTGAAATTAACATTTCATTTTTATAAGGTATCATTTATGTGATTTTATTTTAAAGTTGGAATAAAGGTATCACTTTCTTATGATAAAAAATATTATTGATTGTTTTGTGCCTCAAAGTTTACTTTCCATCTTTAGTTTTTGTAGTTTTTGTTGGCTTTGTTTTTGCAACAAAGAAGTCATTTATATATTTATTTAATTTATTTATTTCTTTATTTGATGGGTTGGGGGTGTGGAGAAGAAGCACAAGCAGGGTAAGCAAGAGAGGGAGAAGCAGGCTTCCCACTGAACAAGGAGCCAATGCAGGTGATCCTGGGACCCTGGGATCATGACCTGAACCAAAGGCAGACACTTAATGACTGAGCTACCCAGACACAGCTAATAAGTTTTTTTAAACAAGGAAAGAAAGACATAGGCCGATGAATCACTTAGGTCATTTATTCCTAATTTGAAAGACAGTTTTCTTTGTGGGTTTTTTTTTTTTTTTTAAAGATTTATTAATTATTTATTTAGAGATTGTGTGTGAGCAGGGGGAGGGACAGAGTAAGTGCATAGAGAGAATCCTCAAGCCATCTTCCCACTGAGCACAGAGCAGGCCTCTTGTTCTCAGGACCCTGAGATCATAACCTCAGCCAAAACTAAGAGCTGGCCACTTAACCAACTGAGTCATCCAGGCACCCAAAGAAAGTTCTGATTCCAAAGTATCTTTCAGATACCAAAGAAATTAACAATAACTTCAGAAAAAAATAGTCATATCACTATATATTATAAAATAGCCACTCTGATTCAGGATAATAGATGAGGTCTTCAATTGAGGTTTTGTGTGATTATTTCAGGAAGTAGGGAACATTTAGTTTATGAAACATCTCCATTTTATACTGTAGCTTATGTGATATTTTCTAAAGAGCCATTCCTCATAAATTGTAGATTTGGGTACTATTTCCATAAGCGGTCCTTAACAATAAACATACTAGGCACATGTTCAGTCTAGGATCACTTTATTTTTTTGAATTTAAGAAATTATAGGGATGCCTGGGTGGCTCCATTGGCTAAGTGTCTGACTGGCTCAAGTCATGATCTTGGTGTACTGGTATTGAGCCCCACAATGGGTTCTCTACTCAGCAGGGAGTCTGCTTGTCCCTCTCTCTCTCCCTCCCTTTGCCCCTCCCCCGACTGCTGCTGCTCTCTCTCTCAAATAAATAAATTAAAAATCCTTTAAAAAATTATAATGCAAAGTTCTTTATAGATTCTGGACACTAGTCCTTTATCTGATATGTCGTTTGCAAATATCTTGGGTATGTGCTTTGGTGAGTGCTGGAAGTGTGTAAACCTGGTGATTCACAGACCTGTACCCCTGGGGATAAAAATATATGTTTATAAAAAATAAAAAATTAAAAATTAAAAAAAATTATAATGCAGATATTTCAAAATTCAAATGATACAAAGGGACCTTGGAAGTTCTCCAATCCTTGTAAGCAATTATACTAGATCAGAATCTTGTATATTCTTTGGGTCCACTTTAAACTTAATTCCTGATCTGAGATTCTTCAGAAAATCCAAATTTAAAGTTTGACAGCAAACCCATGTGAGACCCAATGAAGATTTCAATTATCAGGGACTTTTTCTTCATGCTGTAATCAACACCAAAACTTGAGTTTCCCTAGAGGGTGGGAGGTGATTTCTTCCCCTTCTCTCACAAACATACACATAACCCCTTAAAGGGTCAGGAGAAATGAATTGTTTCTATTAGTTTCCGAAGTGTAGTGTGTCTGTTTAGTCTTCTATATTTTCAGGACCCTCAAGATGAGGAAAATCTAAACTTGACTTTATTTGGTTCAACAAATGGCTTCAAGGATACCTTGACTGTATTACAACCCTTAATTCTGTGTTCCTACTGTCTTATATAATTGTTCTTAGCTTAATTTCCTTTATTTTTTATTCAGCTCGCAAATGCATGCAAGATTTTTTTTTAACAAATATTTCTCTAGTATTGCACACAAACATTTTCTTTTTCTTTTTCTTCTTTTTTGTTTTTGTTTTTATTTTTGGTTGGAAAAAGGGATGTGTGGATTTGTGCTTTCCAACTTGGAAATAGAAATTTTGGTTCTTAATTCTTGATGACCCTTGCATTTACTCATAGAGAAGATTTTACAGAGATAAGTTTTTGGGAAAAAAGCAACCAGTTCAGTTCAATGAGTAGAGTTATTTACCCTCTCTGTATCACTATATCTTATTCTTTCTTTTTTTCCTCTCTCTTGTTCTTGTCTTTCCCTAAAGGTTAAGTTTTAATCCATAGTATATTCTTCTACTTTCAAAGAATGTTATTCAGTACTTCTGTTTTAGAATGTTTAAGGATTATTAATGGTTCAAAGTCTTTCTGCTTTATCTATTATTCTTGCCTTATCTTTTTTAGCATTATAGCCATAATTACAGACAATTTTAATTTACATTACTAATGACTTATGTCAGAGTTTATATATAGTTATATTAGCAAATAGGATATAACAAATATTGTAGCCATATTGTTTTGCTTTGAAATATATTCTAATGAATATGTCAGATTCTCACCTATTCTAAAACCAAATTATATACATTTTTATTTATTCTGAGGAAAACAGATGCATATTGATACAAATTTACAGAATTGGGGTAAACATTAAGAAGGAATAAAAATATCCCATATGAAGAAGAGTCTAGAGTATTACTGATATTTTGTTTCATGTGTTTCTTATTTTTAAGCACATTTTCGTTCTAAAAGTTGCGATTATTTTGTATGAACTGTCTTTTGCTTGCTTTTTTACAGAGGTAGTGAATATTATCTACATTTCTGATTTAATGGTTGCACAGTCTTCTGTTAAAGTATGTTATACTTAGATACTTTAAGCAAATTTCTCTTGTTGGAGATTTATATGGTTTCTAGTTATTTAGTATTTAAACATTACTGATGTAAATAATTACTTTGTACTTAAATAATTTATATGTCTCTAATTCCTTAGAATAAATATTTAGAAGTGGTATTCCTGGACCAAAGGGAGTTTTAAGGTTTTTGAAATGTCATTTTATCTTTTTATATTTTCCAGAAGTATAGAAGAATTCACATTTCCTCAAATACTAATAACAATGGGTATTAAGGTTAAAAATTTCTCAGTAAGCCAACCATGGGTATTATTACTGAGGTGCATTATTTTAGTACTTTGCCAAAAGTTTAAAACTTATTTGATATTATCTCCAAAGGTTCAGAAAACTCTATGAAACACACCCCTTTTTAAAGGTAAATAGCATTTGAAAGTATAGTGCTTATCTTTTAAATTCTCTCTAAACCCCCTTATGTTTCTTGTGTGTATTTGTCAAATGTATTCGATCATGAATGTAGAGCCCTTATTTATTCTTTCCATTTCTCTGGGCTTCAGCAGTTTGAAAAGCTCCAAATGTTTGGTAGATGCTCTGATTTTTTTTTTTTTTTTTTGTAAGTTTCACCATCTTAGTACATTTTAGTTTACTCATGAGGTGGGATTCAAAGAGACACAAAATAGACAGAAAAAACACACAGTAGACACACAAAAACTTAGGCTCTTGAGTTTTACTTGAGTTTATATTTCTGCCTCAGACACTTACAACTGTAGACCTGAGGCAAATTATTAGATTTTTCTGTGCCTCAATGTCTGTGTATTTAGAATGGATATAATAATAGTAATTTACCAAATACAATTGTTTGAATAAGTGAATTAGCTGGTAAGTGTAAGTAAAATATTGAAAGGAATACCTGGCATGTTAGTTATTATTGTTACTCTAGTATATTAGATCAAGAATGTTAATTTTAAATGGAGAGTCCAGATATTCCATTGGTGCCTCCCACTCTAGAGTTCTGATAATGAACATGTACAAGAATCACAAACTGGTCATTTTACTGGTTTAATTAAGTATCATATACAATAATGGAAAGTAATAGCAAAAGCTGGCTAAAAATATTTTGGCTCAGGTTTAAAGATGAAGTAAAACTTGGAATAGATTTGTCTTTGTAATTATAGTCCCAGGAGCATGTCAAGAGATGAGAAAGAGAGAAAAGATGAGAACTGGTCCTTTGCAAAGCAGGTTCAGGACCATCAATAACAGTAGCAAGAATGGCAATCATGCAGTCACAAATGGAAAACATCCAGGATGATAGATACAAAACGTTCTAGAAGAAACTGAGCATGAGAAATGCCTTTTAGAGAATGGTACCTCAACTAACCATGTAGCCTAATATGTCAGATTCTGACCAGTAAGATTGGTCACCATAGCCCTGGGAAGGTGCAGATAATATGCCAAGAGACGCTGGTTATACTCTCTACAGTGTAACCTCGAAAAGTCCAAAAAAGTTCTCCCCTCTGTGGCTTGAGGCTAAAACATGACAAGGGACTATATGCCTCCACTTTTTGCACTCCAACAATATGTAATTTGGCTTTGACGAATTATAATCCCATGGAAGCCATGTCATAGCCATCACAGAGTTTTACTGTTCACAGTGTAAATATACTGAAAATTCCTAGTCTGTTCTTTGTGCTGAGACAATACAAAAAGTCATGAATGATGCAAGGTTTGGAGAGATGCTCTCCCATGATTTTTGTGTAGCTTTAAGTTTGCTAGCGTTTAATTTCTGCTGCCATGGAAACTGTCAGCACAGTCTCTCAGTGATTTCCTGCAGGCAGAGTGACAACATATCTAAGAAGAGTGATACTGTCTCTATTACCATCAATCAATATTTATTGAACTCCAGCAGCCTGTCTTGAACCACGTTATGAGCTTGCACTGAGATTTGCCCCCAGCTAGCACATGGTTGAACTGAGACACAGGAGGTCAGACAGGTGAAGCAAAGCAGTTCCAGAATATAGCCAAGAATTAAGGCCATAAATTCTACAGAATTAGAGTGTTAGTGACTGAATAACTTGGGTCCCAGTGAAAATCTGAGAATGCTCTAAATGTCAAGGTACAAACCAAAGGAATTCAGGTTCCATCAGAAATAGTAACATTGGAATTATGTACTTTTAGAATATGCATATTTGATAGATTCATTTTTCTTAATGTTCCTTATAGTCTTTCCTGTTGTTTGATATTTGAGATTCTTATTCTGTGAGTATCCTTTTGTATTTCTGGAGTCTTTGTTATCTACCAAGCATTCTATAAAACCACTCAGCTAGAAGCATCTACAAGTCAAGGTGAAGCATCTCAAATAAATCATTCTGTTCAGATTCAGGTCTTAATTCTTTTGCCTCTGTCATAATCTGTTTTCTTACCTCTTCATCTGCTGTTTTGGGACATGCAGCTTGCTTGAAGAAAGCATCTCCAGGCAGCCTTAGATATGTCCTTTAGCCTTTCCTTAAGTTTGTACCTCTCCAAATTCAGATTTTTGTTCTTATAGTTCACATCTCTTGGCTCTATGGCTTTTCCTGTTTCTTATCCTATGACAAAACAAAAATTAAAGTAAAACAGTATTGAAGCCCAATATCATGCCATTCCCAAATAGTGCTCCTCTAGTCCAGAATTTTTTCTCCTCAACTAAGATTATCATCTTGATGCTGATGGAGGACCAACTCTTCTATAAGAGTTAAAATGCCTCCTCCTCAGTGAAGCTTTATTCCATTTCCTGTGTCTAGTTATGTCCTAGTTATGTCCTTCCTCCCAATTCAGTTACAATGCTTAATTTATTATATTGTACTTATTTATTTAAATGCCTGTCTCTGCATTTCTCTAAGAGCTCCTAATGGAAGTGGCTACATCTCATATATCCTGGCATCTTCTTTTTATGCTCAGTGATTGGTATCACTATAGATTTGTTTATCAAAATGAATGAAGGATAAAATATAAGATTTAATAAGGAAAATAAAACCATTCTTTGTGTCCTTCCTGTTGTGTTCCCTCAGAATAGTGTACTACTTTACATCTATAACCTACTAGAGGAGTCATTCTTGTTGACTGTATATGTCAGCATATGATACATACTCAGCTAATTTATATTAGTTTATATTAAGTCCATTCATAATGTTGAGTTAAAATTGTTAAACACTCACTACATGATACCCGGATCAACCAAATGGTTCAGCGACTCCTATTCTCAGCAGCCAATAGTGACATTTGCAGAAGCTGTGAAATACCACTGTTGCATCCAGAAAGCTTGACAAATACACTTTACATTTCAGTTTTAGGGAGAAATGAAGGTTTGGCAATAAAGTAGAATAGTTAGTGTTTTGAGGCTTTCTGCTAGCATCTGAGTGACTACACCTTTAGTTACTCATCACAATATGCTTCTATAGGTAGGTTTAAAAAAAATAGTAATCTTCATTTATCAAATGGGGAAGTTGAAGAAAAAGGAGGAATGTACATCTGTTCATCTGTGGAAAGTTATTAACATTTTAATGGCATTATCATATTCTGTGCTGTAAATATCTTGCTGGTATCATTACCATTTCATTAAAAATACCTAACTTTATTGAGATAAGATTGTCATAGAAAGAGCTGTTTATATTTATTGTATACAACTTGATGAGTTTGGGGTAAGTATATACCTGCGAAACTGTCACTACCCTCAAGGTCATAAACATAACCATCACCTCCTGAGCTTGCTTCTCTCTTCCTCTTCTCCTCCTCCTCCTCCTCCTTCTTCTTCTTTTTTATATTCTTATTCTTAGTCTTTTTATTTGTGTGGTAGGAGCACAACATGAGATCTACCCTTTTAGAAATTTTTAAGTATACAACCCAGTGCTGTTAGCTATAGGCACTATGGTTTTCTAATACATCTCCACAGCTTACCTATTTTGTATAACTGAAACTTTGTACCCTTTGACCATACCTCTCCATTACCCACTTCCCCAGTCCCTGGCACTCCCATTCTACTCGCTGCTTCTATGCGTTTAATGCTTTCATATTCCACATACAAGTGAGATCATGCAGTATTTCTCTTTCTGTCTTTTGGCAAGGATGGGTTAAACAGGGTAATAGAAAGAAAAGACACAGCTTTTTGAAATGTTGTATATGTAATTTCATCAGGTTTGTGAGGTGTTGGGATAGCTTAACATAGCAACTGTATTCAGACATACTCTAATGTAAAATGAAAGCAATTTCAAAATTGAATATGACAGGAACTTATTTGCTATTTTGGCTTATTTGCACCATTTTTGCCCTTTACCTGGATAAGTTAACATGATATTATATAGCTTGCTGATGAAAAACAAAGCTAACACCCAAGGGGGGAAAAATGAGAATTAGATGCTAAAGCTCAGTTGCTAATCCGTTGCTTAGTCACTACACCATGAGGTTTCCATAGTATATTGTATCAGGTCATTCGCTCTGGCACTTACATTTGTAAACCTACCTTTGTTTTTGGTTATTTTCCATAATAGTTTAAAAATATTCATACCTTAAGTTACATGGTATCAAGCTCCTACATTTTTATACCTTACTTAAAAAAATCCTAAAGTCATTCCAAAAAAAGCGCTCATATTTCAGCAAGATTTATAAGAAATGATGTTCCTTATGTTGCATTCCTAAACTCTAAATGAAAAATAGCAATTAAAATATAGCTATTATTGTGACTTATGATTGTAGTTTTTCAGATCATTCTGTTAAATCATCCTGTTAAATATCTTCAAGCATTTTGAAACATATGTTTGCTGAATGACCATATTTCTGAACATATTGAAAATGCTTCATCACCATATTTTTGCCAGTAGGTTCCAGCATGTTTTATTACCATGAGTTTCCAGCTGCTTCTTTCTCTGAAACCTGTCCTAAGATTCATTATGGAGCCTTTTAGCTTAAGGCCTTTGTTTCCCTTCTTTCAATTATATAATTCTTTATTATATGCTACCCTCCTGTTGACCCAAGGTGGTATTATGAATTTAATAACTTGAACAAGAGACTTCTTTTCTTTTTTCACCCATTTTCTTAAATGATTGCTAAGCAAGAGTAGTTATATTTTAGGAAAAGGGAGAATTTGTGAAAAACATTATTAATCATGTAAGCCAAATGGGGGAAAACATATGACGGTTACATACAGTTGACACTCAAGATCCAGCATCTTCTAGCTGAGGCTTGTAAACAATTGGTATGATTGACAGAAGGGAAAAGAAAAAAATGAGTTTTCCCATAGTCGAGTTTTTAACTATAAAAATTTTTAAAAATTCAAGAGGCTACTATATGTGCCACCAAAATCACACATAAGTAGTCTTGATAATTTTTTTTTAAAGATTTATTTATTTATTTGAAAGAGGGAGTTGGAGGCAGGGTAGGGGATAGAGAGAGAAAGAGAGAGGGAGAGAGACTCCTCAGGCAAACTCCCTGCTGAGCATGAGCCCAGTGCAAGACTCAGCCCCAGGACCCTGAGATCATGACCTGAGTCAAAGCCAAGACTCAGATGTTTGACCAACTGAGCCACCCAGATGCCCCTTGATAAATTTTAATAAAATGTAATATGAAAATAATTGCAGCCAAAGAAGGTAAAATGTATTCATTTAGTTACCAGATGCCCAAGAATGTCTACTATGTATAAGAAATTGTCTTAGATAATTGAGTATAAAGTGCTGGGCAAGATGGACAAAGTCCCTGCAGTATAGAACTTAAAATACAGCTCTTTCAAACATTATATGTTGATTTCCATGCCTTTGTCAGCATTTAGGTTTTCATAGCTGTTGACATGTCTAAAGATGCCTGGGTGGATCAGTGGGTTAGGCCGCTGCCTTCCGCTCAGGTCATGATCTCAGGGTCCTGGGATCGAGTCCCGCATCGGGCTCTCTGCTCGGCAGGGAGCCTGCTTCCCTCTCTCTCTCTGCCTGCCTCTCCATCTACTTGTGATTTCTCTCTGTCAAATAAATAAATTAAAAAAAATCTTAAAAAAAGAAAAACAGATGCTATAAAGATGCCTGGAGTCTAAGATTTAAAGGGAATATTGGCCTACTTCCACTTTACTTATCTATGAATTTTTTTATGATCTCTTTTAGTCCCTCTTCCACACCAAGAGGGATTTACCATTGTATCATTCTACAGCATATTTCTTTTGGATCTAAGATATGAGAAAAAAATCTGCAAAAATGAAGGAATAAGAAAAGCCTAGTCATATTTATATTGAACTTAACATTGAGATATTCTAAGTGTGTTTTCTTTGGCCTCTGCTTTAAATTTCTGATAATCAAGGTTACTACTGTTAAGACCTTTTTGAGAAAAAAAGAACCCTCCCTTTTTCTAATTCCACAGGATAAGATTCTTTATCTAAAAGGAAACTTTGAGATCTAGTCTAAACACCAGTGCAGGATTTCAGACAAATGTGCATTTAGGTTCAGTTTTGAAGTACCTCCTGTGTTGAAAGACTCATTACTTTTCCTTTTTTAAAACATTTTTTGGTCTATTTTTTTAAACAATACTCCTGCTTCTGTGGGAATTATTAAGGGATTTATAAAAAATAAGCTAATAAATAAAGAAAAATGATAATAGAAATACAGTTATTCATTAGTCTCATGATGTTTGCTTTGTTATTCAATAGAATGTCAGAAGAAATACCCATCCTCAAGAAACTCTTAATCAACTTAGAGAACTGAGATATGTAAGCTATAAAAGTGTAAGATCCCAGATGTTCTGTGACAGTAGTGCGAATTACATTGGGTTACTGTGGTCAGGTAATACCTCACTGAAGACATGAAATGTAACCTGACCCGTAAGGGCTGGGTAAGAATTAAACTGCTGGATCTTTATGAGTGACAACATATGGTATTGGTTTTGACAGATCCTATATGATATCATTCATAACTGGAATATAAAACAAAAAAAGAAAGAAAGAACAAAAAACTACGAATGAATAAACAAGGAAAAAGCAGAGTCAGACCTATAACTACAGGGAGCAAACCCATGGTTGCAAGGAGGTTGGTGAGAGGCTGGGCAAAATGGAGGAAGGGGAGTGAAAGGTACAGGCTTCTGGTTATGGAATGGATTAAATCATGGGAATAAAAGGCATAGCATAAGGAATATAGTCAATGATGTTGTAATAGCAATGTATAGAGACAGATGGCAGCTATACTTACGATGAACATAGCATAAGGCATAAACTTGTTGAATCACTATGTTGTACACTTGAAACTAATGTAACATTGTGTGTTGACTATATCCAAATAATAAACAAACAAAGTGGTAGATCTTTGAGGACAATCAAATTAGTAGAAGCAGGATAGTGAGGATACATAATATTTGTTTAAGAGCCACTAGAAGAATGATCTGGCATATTAAAGGGTGCCAGGGATTAGAGTATAAATTGTAGACATCAATTTATAGGGGCTATTGAACTTATACCCATAGATTCTAGAGCATGGGTGAAAGTTGTTGAAAACAGAATGATGAATGATGAATGAAAGTGATGTTAAGCCTATGAGATAAATCAGTGTAGAGCTACACAAAAGGGTGGGTAGGCGGGAATAAATCTGGGGAATTGGTAGTGCTAGTAGACGTAACATATGGGTTTGAGAGACATTAGGAAGAAAACAAACTGGATGTGATAACTAATTTGGTAAAGGATGAGATTTGAGACTAATCACCTGAACACATTCAGTAAGTTTACTCTGTCAACAGAAATAGGAAAATTTCAGCCAACCATTATTTCTTTTTAACAGGACTTTCTTAAAATGTAATAATAGGAAGAACATCGTCAGACAAAAAGGATCTAACTGACATCTCTTTAACCCTTTTCTATTTTCTTTGTGTATTAGATTTTGTTACCACTTGCTTCTCAATTCAGTGAATAAGGATAGGTAAATGCTACTAAAATTAACATCATTCTTCTCACCTTAAATTGAATATTTTTTTCAAAAATTTTTAAAGATTTTATTTATTTATTTGACAGAGGGAGAGAGATCACAAGTAGGCAGAGCAGCAGACAGAGAGAGAGAGTGGGAAGCAGGCTCCCTGCTGAGTGGAGAGCCCCATGCGGGCTCTCGATCCTAGGCCCAGAGATCATGACCTGAGCCTAAGGCAGAGGCTTAACCCACTGAGCCACCCAGGTGCCCGTAAACTGAATATTTTATTAGAAGTTCTTTTCCAACCAGTACAATGAAACAGCAAGACCCACAAATGATTCTTTTTTTTTTTTTTTTTTTACTTTTCTTAAAGATTTTATTTATTTATTTGACAGATAGAGATCACAAATCAGCAGTCAGAGAGGCAGGCAGAGAGAGGAGGAAGCAGGCTCCCTGCTGAGCCGAGAGCCTGAAATGGGGCTTGATCCCAGGACCCAGGGATCATGACCTGAGCCGAAGGCAGAGGCTTTAACCCACTGAGCCACCCAGGCACCCCCCCACAAATGATTCTTAACGTTATTGTTCAAGTGACATACACTCTGGTCTTAAAGAATCGAATAATTAATTATCCATTCTGGAGACAGTCCTGACATTCATTATCTTCAAATAAGCCACTCATGTTCTAATTAATATGCAAAATTGTTTTTGATCTTTGGTAAAAGCTCAATTTATGTGGATTATACTCTGCTGCAACTCAGGCAGATTGGGAACTATAGGGTCTCACTTAATCACACATAAATAAGTGAGGAAGTCTCAAAGAAGATTTAAACAGCTGTCATCTTATTTCAATCCCAAAATTCATTTTAAAACATCATATACTATCTATGATCTTTCAGGACTATGAGTGGAGGATAGATTTTCTAAAGAACATACCTAAGTCATATGGATAGTTTATACAAGTTTGCTAGAAAACAATGTCTTTCTTAGAGAATTGAGAAATGAGCAGTGCTCAATTTTTAAAAGTTGAGCAACATTTTGGTGTTGATTGAGTTGCCTCTTTTGAGAAACGGTTTTGACATATCACATATGGTGTAACTGATACTATTTGAAATAAAAGGTGAGGAATCATGTATAAATCTCTTGGAAAGTGAGTCCACAATAAAGTATAGATTAAACTGTGCTTGATGATAACATGTATGATAGACTTTTGTACATCATGAATGTTTCATTTGTTCAAGGGGAAAAAAATCGCTGTTTTACTGATAATTTAAACAAGGAAACCCCAGTTGCAAAAAGGCTAGAAGATAATTTTCAATGATTATTAATAAAATTTTCTTCATCATTCCACCTTATTAAGCTTTGACATATTAAAAACTCCTATATTTTACAATCCTTACTTAGCAAATAAATGTTTACCTTTTATAAATATGAAAGGCACATAGAGCATATGTGATCTAAATATCGAGTCAAATATAATATACTTGCATGATAATAGTAAACATTTCTAGTATATTGGCTGTGTTAGATTCTTTACATATGTTATTTTGTTTAATCTTTACTGTATACCTGTGAAATAGGTACCAGTATTATCTCTATCTTGTAGATGAGGGAATTAATGTTCACAGACACTAAGAAACTACCAAAGGATGTACACAAAATGGGAGAAGCAGAAGTAGAACCAAACCTCACTAGTCCAATTCTGGAATTAGTGCACTTAATATACTGTATTGTCTTCATTATTCTAGTGATCCTTTTTTAAAAAATTTTATTTTACTTTATTTATTTTTATTTCTTTTCAGCATAACAGTATTCACTGTTTTTGTACCACACCCAGTGCTCCATGCAATCTGTGCCCTCTATAATACCCACCACCTGGTACCTCGACCTCCCACCCCCCGCCCCTTCAAAACCCTCAGATTGTTTTTCAGAGTCCATAGTCTCTCATGGTTCACCTCCCCTTCCAATTTCCCCCAACTCTCTTCTCCTCTCTATCTCCCCATGTCCTCCATGCTATTTGTTATGCTCCACAAATAAGTGAAACCATATGATAATTGACTCTCTCTGCTTGACTTATTTCACTCAGCATAATCTCTTCCAGTCCCGTCCATGTTGCTACAAAAGTTGGGTCTTCATCCTTTCTGATGGAGGCATAATACTCCATAGTGTATATGGACCACATCTTCCTTATCCATTTGTCCGTTGAAGGGCATCTTGGTTCTTTCCACAGTTTGGCGACCATGGCCATTGCTGCTATAAACATTGGGGTACAGATGGCCCTTCTTTTCATGATATCGGTATCTTTGGGGTAAATACCCAGTAGTGCAATGGCAGGGTCATAGGGAAGTTCTATTTTTAATTTCTTGAGGAATCTCCACACTGTTCTCCAAAGTGGCTGCACCAACTTGCATTCCTACCAACAGTGGAAGAGGGTTCCCCTTTCTCCACCTCCCCTCCAACACATGTTGCTTCCTGTCTTGTTAATTTTGGCCATTCTAACTGGTGTAAGGTGATATCTCAATGTGGTTTTAATTTGAATCTCCCTGATGGCTAGACTAATGATGAAAATAAAGGGAAATTAGAGAATCGATTCCATTTACTATACACCAAGAACCATAAGATACCTGGGAATAAACCTAACCAAAGAGATAAAGAATCCCTACTTGAGGAACTACAAAACACTCATGAAAGAAATTGAAGAAGACACAAAAAGATGGAAGACCATTCCATACTCTTGGATCAGAAGAATAAACATTGTTAAAATGTCTATACTGCCTAGAGCAATCTATACTTTTAATGCCATTCCAATCAAAATTCCACCGGTATTCTTCAAAGAGCTGGAGCAAATAATCCAAAAATGTGTATGGAATCAGAAGAGACCCCGAATCACTAAGGAAATGTTGAAAAACAAAAATAAAATGGGGGGCATCACATTACCTGATTTCAAGCTTTACTACAAAGCTGTGATCACCAAGACAGCATGGTACTGGCATAATAACAGACACACAGATCAGTGGAACAGAGTAGAGAGCCCAGATATGGACCCTCAACTCTATGGTCAAATAATCTTCAACAAAACAGGAAAAAATATACAGTGGAAAAAAGAAAGACAGTCTCTTCAATAAATGGTGCTGGGAAAACTGGGCAGCTCTATGTAGAAGAATGAAACTCGACCATTCTCTTACACCGTACACAAAGATAAACTCAAAATGGATAAAAGACCTAACATGATACAGGAATCCATCAGAATCCTAGAGGAGGACATAGGCAGTAATCTCTTCGATATCAGCCACAGCAACTTCTTTCAAGATATGTCTCCAAAGGCAAAGGAAACAAAAGCGAAAATGAACTTTTGGGACTTCATTAAAATCAAAAGCTCTACACAGCAAAGGAAACAGTCAACAAAACAAAGAGGCAACCCATGGAATGGGAGAGGATATTTGCAAATGACCGTACAGACAAAAGGTTGATATCCAGGATCTATAAAGAACTCCTCAAACTCAACATACACAAATCAGACAATCATCAAAAAACGGGCAGAAGATATGAACAGACACTTCTCTAATGAAGACATACAAATGGCTATCAGACACATGAAAAAATATTCATCATCTCTAGTGATCTCTTTTTTTCAAATTCGTGTTCCATACTAATAAAGGAGTTGGGTTTAATATTCCCTTTCAAATGAATAGTTAAGACATTTTGTTGATGTCCACAATGATAGTACCATTAAGTCTTAATAACTTATTTTTTTTTAATTTGAAAAACATAGTTGGCAAAATCTAAAACACTAATATCTAAAATACACTAATATTGCCATTGAGGCAGGTGAACAAGTGGGAATAGAGGTATGTTTCTAGATAACAAAGTCATCCTCCAAAATTATCAGCTCATATAAACACAAAAAGTATCTTGGGCTATAATCTATTCCTGTCCTTTGCCTTTTCTGTGACATCCCCCAATACATATTTAAGCAAGGACTAGGGCCATTGCATGAATCTAAAGATTATTTATGGTAAAGAGTAGAGGTTTTTCAGGGTAAATGAAAACGTATGTGTGTGTGTGTGTGTGTTCAGAAGATGTCTACTAAGTGTTAGAAAGACGTTATGCAGATTTCTGCAAACCATATCCAGTAACTCTATCACCCAGGGTTCAAGTATTCTCATTCCTTTTCATTTTGTCTTTAAAACTTTTTCCTTCCATGAGCCAGCACATTATTGATTCTAATTTCTGAAGTTGTCAAAACCTACCATTTACTAGAATGTGGTCCCAAAAGAAAATATGTTTTTCAAAGAGTCCATTGCAACATTTAACATAGCAATAGGAAATGTTTTATTTATTTATTTATTTATTTATTTATTTATTTATGTATTAGTGACTTTTGAAATGAAATAACCTTTAGAGCAAATTGAATTAGAACTCCATCTCTGAACTAGAAAGAAGGGTAATTTTGTTTGGTCATGTTCCCATGGAATTGAAATTTTCTCAGTGGAATCATTTTAGAGAGATTATAAAACAAACAAATACATGAGGAATGAGGAATTTCCCTGTCTTGTAGTATTTTTTAAAAAAGCATAGCTTTCCCAGAGGTATAAACAGGTACAGATATGCATCTTCATTTGTATTTAGGTTCAATGATCGAATTTTGGGGCTTGAAATGTCCTTGGTTTTTGGTTTGTGTGTGTGTTTTTTAACCAAACATATTGATTGTGTATATAGATTTCTGACAATAAAAAGACAACTAAGTAGTAAAAAATTAAATAGACTTGAATTTTCTCCCTCGCTTTTCTCTGAGTTTTCTCTCCCTTTCTCCTGGAATGCTATCATAGAATTAGATTTGAATGTTTCTTCAGAATGTTCCTTGTCAGAAAATAACATGACAAAGAAGATCTCACAATCCACGACTAGTAGTAACACATAAAAGCACATTCTAGTAGAAATGGAATCCATCTGGAAGGATTAAGGGCAGTGGAAAACATTTATTATCTCCTGCCCTCCTTGCTTCTCTTTCCCTTTTCCTCCACAAATTTGTGAGCCCTATTGATGGCCCCTGTCTTCAGATTGGAGAGGCAGTTCTAATCAGAGCAAAAAGTGAATCAGGAGATTCAGCAACACCTTTTTTTTTTAAAATATTTATTTTTATTTTTTTATAAACATATAATGTATTTTTAGCCCCAGGGGTACAGCTCTGTGAATTGCCAGGTTTGCACACTTCACAGCACTCACCATAGCACATACCCTCCCCAATGTCCATAACCCCACCACCCTCTCCCGACCCCCCTCCCCCCAGCAGCCCTCAGTTTGTTTTGTGAGATTAAGAGTCTCTGATGGTTTCTCTCCCTCCTGATCCCATCTTGTTTCATTTATTCTTTTCCTCCCCCCAAACCCTCCACATTGCATCTCCATTTCCTCCTATCAGGGAGATCATATGATAGTTGTCTTTCTCCGATTGACTTATTTCACTAAGCATAATACCCTCTAGTTCCACCCATGTCACTGCAAATGGCAAGATTTCATTTGTTTTGATGGCTGCATAATATTCCATTGTATATATATACACCACATCTTCTTTATCCATTCATCTGTTGATGGACATTTAGGTTCTTTCCATAGTCTGGCTATTGTGGACATTGCTGCTATAAACTTTCGGGTGCATCAGCGACACCTTTTGATCAGTAGCAGAAGAGCAGTTGCTGCGAATAGGTCAGGTGTGACAACAAAGCTGTGCTGTTTGAGGTGTTTGAATGGACTCTGAATTTCAAGATTCGCACATTCAAAATCTTCTCAAGCCCAAGTTTTCAAATCATCAGGTTTGCAATAAAGCTGCATTTCTTCTAACTAACATCCTAATTCCCTGCTTAATAATAGAACCTTAACTTGAAGTCCAGCCTTCATGAGAACCCCATCCTTCTGCCAAGAACTTGACCACCTACTGAGGGAATATGGCTGAATAGTGCCCATCTTAGCCTCCCCTTTCCAATCAACCCCACTCCAACTCTGACTCCAACAGACCTCAGGGTGTGGGCTTCCTACTGTTACCGGGCAATGTGGCTGTGGAATTAAATGGCCATTTCAGTGCCCTTTATGCCTCTTCTCTTGCTGCACTCTGCCTCCTGGATCTCGTTTCTACAAAATAACCCCTTAAGCCATGCCTGAGCTTTGAATACCATGAGTTAGTGTATCTTGTACTGTAGTATGCATACAAGTCACATGGGAGGGAATTATGTGTGTTAAAATGCAAACTGTGTCTCCATAAGTCCTGTGCAGGGTGGGGGGCCGCCATTCTGCATGTCTAACATGTACTCTGTTAGGAAATGTGCCGCTTGTGTATGGGCGAGATTAGTAAGAGTAACGTATTAAATTGCCTGATTGTCTCCTCCAGCTTAGTATCTAACACCTATCTTTCAGGTGCCTCCATCCTCCTGACTCTTGGAAATGTGTAGCTGAGGAGCTGGCCTTAGGACAATGACAGACCTAGTTATTAAGGAGTGCACTGCTTTATCTCATTGTTCAAAGATGCCCGCTACATCTGGCAGGAGTTGACATTGCTCTTATTGTTTTCATTAGGCCGAAAAAACCTTTCTGCCTGATGGGGACGAAAGTAACTTTATTCATCCCTTTCTTCCTGCCAACAGCCACCTCCAAACTGCCACACTCTCAAGAAAGCAGGCTGCCACCTGTGATGGGATTAGTGACTAGAACCGGAAGTTCCCTCTTTACGTTCTGCTGCTCCTTCATTTGTGAAAACTGTAGTGAGACTTTAAGTGCCGCACCCCACTGCACTCAGTGAAAGAGATTGTAACTTTCACCAAAAATGCCCATACTCTCCCTGGGGTTGTGAAGAATTGTTATATTGGATAGATTGACTGCTCTATGAGGCCATATGTTTAGGAATGCCTGAGCCCTTTGGACCATCAGTGGCCCGCAAATCTTCAGATAAGGAACACAATGTTGCTTGCTTCCCAGACACTTTACCTGGAAATCTCAAACGTTGTAAAAAGAAAGTTAGACAACTTGTGGGTTTTGTTTCTCACTGACATTCTTTTTCCATGGAAAGGAAAACATCAGGGGCATCTGGGTGGCTCAGTTGGTTAAGCATTTGCCTTTGGCTGAGGTCATGATCTCAGGATCCTGGGATCCAGCCCTGCATTGGGCTCTCTGCTCAGCGGGGAGCATGCTTCTTCCTCTGCCTCTCTCTGATATTCTCTCTCTCTCTCTCATACTCTTCTCTCTTCCAAATAAATAAATAAAATCTTAAAAAAAAAAAAAAAAAGGTTTGCTGCAGACATTAGTGGATTAAGAAAACACCAGAGAGCAGCAAGTCACGCAATGCCCTCAGCAGCTTTTCTCGGAGGGCACGTGTTTCTCTTTCCACAGCAGAGAGAGAACCATTTCATCATAAATAAAGACTTAGCTGAAAGCTAATGCCATCTGAAAATGGAGGATTAGCATCTGTGCTTGAGAGAGGACCCCGAGGCCAATAAGAATTTGCCCAGGTAACAGCTCTGAATTTGGCAAGGGAATAAGATGACAATGTTGATAGAGTCTGAAACAACTTTTTAGCTTTAAAATAATTACTCTGTGGGGAAAAAATAATAATTCTGCCTTTTTTTCCTGTTTGGTTCAAAAAAGTTAAAAAGGCTATTAACCATTTTTCTCCACACTAACCTTGACTAAAGTCTTCCTCCTAACATTAATCTTACTGTTTGGAATAGTTTAAATACCTAATGGTATGAAAACTTCTTTACCTTCTGCAAACATACATGTTTACATATTAGTATTCTCCTCCATTCTCTGATATTTCAGATGTTTGAAAACTTCAAATATGTCCTGGGCATCACTGAATATATTGATAAAGCACTAATGATATTTCTCCTCTGACAACCATCTTTTGTCTCTGGGCATGTATCTGGAGTTGAAGTCTGACAGAACCTATCTTCAACTTTAGGTTGATAAATCTAAATCACTTAATTTACAGCAATCAGTTACTTACTCATTAAGCACTATTGTGCATCTTTTATGTCAGTCACTGTGCTAGGGGTAAAGGTCGGTGGAGATAGGCAGAAAATACAAAAATTATTTCATTCTTAACTCTCATGAGCTCTCTATTGCTAAAATAAACAGGCAAATAACAGCCTAGTTCAAAGTTTAAGTCTTTGGGATTTCTTGACTATTTTTTACTTTGCTAATACCCATTTTCTTCAAGTTATATCACTGTTCAATTTTACTATAGTCTTCAGCTTTATTGAAGTGTAATTAACACTATAAGATGCTTAAAGTTTAAAATGTGATGATCATTTATTTTATCATATTTTGAATACTGTAGATGCAGTTACCTAGTTTTAAGCTTTTTCTCAATTATCAATGAGATCTTCTCATGCCCCAGAATCTGCTGCAATTTTATGTATGCACACACACACACACACACACACACACACTCATACACACACAAACCTCTTTCAAGGTAAAACATGATTATCTCAAGATAGCATATATGATTATATTTATGCCAATATGTATCTCCTACTTGACATTTAGTATCAACTTGTATGTGGCATGAATTTTTAATTTTTAATTTAATTATATATGTTTATTTATAGTTATTTCAACAGATGTAGCGAAGAAAGTAGGGTATGTGGGGAGGAGTAGCTTGTATTTTCTTTTAAGTCAGTAGTATATATGTGTTTTATAGAATCAACATAAGGTGAATAAATATGTCCATAGAATGTCTTTTTCGTTGAAAATTAATTCCTTTTTAAGATAAGAATGCATCAATGAGTCCTTGCCTCCAACTTTAGATGCACCAGCAGCATTGTTCAGAGGCTATACAAGACAGGTAAAGTGTCCGCCTTGGACTTGTATCAGCCGTGGCTCATACTGGACCTCCCTGGGGCCCGTTTCTTCTCTCATTAAATGTGCTCAGTAGTGTATAACTTGCAAGGTTGTTGTATAGATTAAGATGTTGAGGAGTCTGGTAAGGCCTCCTTAGAACATTGAAAGCACTTAGAAGTCAGGATCTCAAAATTCATGGAATGGGCTGTTTGGGGGTTGCACTGTTCTAGTCCTAGGGTACTGGGGGTGTGGGTAGAATTTGACATGCAAACTATGAACTGGAACCTGGCCCCTCAGTCCCACCTGTTAAACCCTTGCCCAGGGTGGAGCTTCAGGTACAGATCCATCTCCCTGCAGGTATCTCTGCCCATTCCGTCTGCACCATACGCCTTCACATTTTGGTCATTTCTCCCCTGAGCTTTATTTCAATCCCCAGCTTTGCTCAAGATTTTTAGTTAACCTGCAGTTTGTTAACTAATACAGCTGTTCTCTATTCATCATTTCCAACCTATCAACCCATACTTATAACCAGGATACCCATGGCCTTGCCAAATGGAAAAGGAATTATTGCAAAATGATAGGAAAATGTGAATGGTTAGCAAAGGAAGCCTTTGTCGGGTTAATAATTTTCTCTTCAATGCCGGCCTCCTTGAATCACTGCTAAAACTATTTGCTCTCACCCAGATTCCCATATTCTCTGATGGCCTTAGGTCTATGATGGCCACAAGATAACTAGGGAAACTGGCCTATGACTACTGTCTTTACTCAGCCTGCCTCTGCTAATTTGTAGAACCTTCCCACTTTTCCTGGTTTGGGAGGCTTGAACATGGGATGTGTGCAGTAAAGTTTTGTTATTGCTCAAGAGTTTCCATTCTCCTCTTCCTGCCTCCCTCCCTCATTTCTGCATTCCTTCCTCTGAAATTCTCATTTAAAAAAGTCATAGTCAAGGGGAAATTAAGGAATTTCCTATCATAGTAAACAAAAAATATACATAAAATGAGAAGAATAATATTAGAAAGCTGTACATGCTGTGGCTTTACAGGTAAAAATTTTAAATGCTATTTTGCTCTTGCATAGAAATAATAATTACATAGATGTAAAAACATGGCTTCCCCTTTCTTTCTTCAATCTTTCCCCATCCCCTTCCCTATCCAGAATGTTGGAAAGAAAAATAAAGGCTAGAAAGAGATAAGCCAGGCAGTTAGCACAGTATAAGAATTCATTGGCGGTGTTGCAAGGGGATTTCTGACATCATAGAATTCTCAAGTGTATGGCTGATAAGCTGGTAAGTTTTTCTCCCACAAGGTGTGGGGGAGGAACCCAGCATATTCAAGGCTCCCAAGTCCTGTGTGCCCCTATTTATCTGCTCATAAGTGGATGGCATCCAAAAAGTAGAAAGGGAAAACCAACATGTATTACTGGCATCATAATGTATAACTTTTCAAGAACTAAATTTTTATTTGAGAAATGTGATTTTCAAAACAAGACTATTAAAGTTGAAAAAAGTATTCTAATTTGGGTTTATAAGTGAGTACAAAGGCTAATTGGCAGTAGAACTTAAATGACATTTTTGTGGTGTATTTTTAATCTACACAAGAAACCAGTGAAAATAATTGATGTCAGAAATTGAATCCACTTTATTATTTCAAAAGTCAAACACAATTGTGCATATCTGAAATTAACCAAACTAAATTTGAGGTAGAATGAGGTGAATTTGATTATAAAGAGAAAACACTTTTACTCAAAAGTCCTAAAAATATTTTATATATACCATTTTTTTACATATAAAACAAGCAAACAAAAACACTTTAAGATATTGAACCATTCTTCATATTAATGTAAAGGCTTATGGTTATTTATTTGTTTAAATGTGAGGAAACCTGTTTTTGTTAACCTGGGTGAATGAAATCTATAAGCCTGGAGAGTTCATAACAGTGCCTCGCATTTATAGTACCTGTTGCCATGGATACAGCCCCTGTCCCTGCCAAGAACTGTAAAATTGGCCCAATCACACTGAAAGACTGATCAGTGTGTAGCTGATCAGCGCGTACACAATATTTTGTAAATTATACTATTTTCATGATTTGGTTTAATGTAAACATGTCTCTACTTAACTAGCTACAGGTTTCTACTACTTTTAGCTTTCTTAGTGGTATAAAAAAAATCCACCAAAGGCAATACCTTCTAAGCATATAATTTCTACTGAACTATTCTCCATCATGTTCTTATTTTTCTCATAGGATGGTGGTTTCAAAGCATTTGCTTTATAGCTGACATTTCTTTTCAAATGAGATGACATCATCCTGATGTTTGAAATGTGTGTGGTTTAACTCACTGGTGCTATGAATCAATAGTGTGCCATCAGTTTAGTTTTATCTGTAAAGTCTTGGACAAGTCACCACCTCTGAGCCTCCTTCTTGGAATAGACAATGTAGGAATAATAATATTTTCCAACTTAATAAGTCTTGATGAGCATTAAATGAGATAATCCATGTAAGCGTAGGCCCAGTCCCTGACCTAGCGCAAAAGTCATTAAGTGTTAACTATTCATGTATGGGAAGAATCGTTGGCAATGATCTTTGAAACACTTTAAAGCAAAACAAGTAACAAGCCAAGGAAATTCATTAGTGGCTATGCATATGAAATATTATTAGCCATGGAAAAGGTCAGAGATGTCTGTGTTTATGGCTTAAATTAGTCATCTGACTAATCCCTCATCAATTAATTTTGGCTAATTAACCACTCATTCTCACCAAAACGTTTGAGGCATCTTGATTAGTAGCTGTCTAAATACACAGACTCCACTTCCTCTTCTTGTTACATCTATGACCCAGAATAAACTCAGCATGCCTAGAGGCTAGGGACACCATCAATCTTAGCATGAATTTAGCTGTGCTGTGGAAAACACAGAGTGAAAGAAGAAGAGCAGAAATGGACCTAGGTCTACATCATGGATCTGTCTTTTCCTCTTTCTGTGACCTTGGAGACTTCTTTTCTTAAAGGTCAGTTTACTTACCTGTACAGTAAAAATCATACCTTCTATGCTAGTTGTAACAAGAAAATATAATGTACATAAAACTCCTTTTAAATAGCAGATGCTTTATTAATTCTATTTATTACTTTTAGCATTTGGAAAAGTAAAAATTCTTAGTCTTTTCCCTATTCCTATTTCCTTACCTTTAACCCTAACAACTGTAACTCGGCTTCAATATTCTTTAACTGTAATCTGATTAAGTTGAAAAAAAAAAAAAAAAAACCTTGTAGATACAATCTCAACCTTTCTGTGGCTGGTAAGTGGCCCCATCCAGTTTCAATCTACTTATTTGTTTTTCTTTCTATTATCCTAAACAGGCATTTGTTTCTCCCCCAAGTACTATACCTCCTCTCATATTAATTTTTTAATGGTTGCTAGAATTCTAATAGTTGTTTTTCCCAGGAGAAGGGAAAAAGATGTGTCAGAATACGTATTGTATTTGGGAGGTAGTGGGTAAGGTTAGCTCCCTTGGCCATTGAGAATCATTGCCCTTACACAGAAGGAAGTTTAATAAATTAGATATATGTGACTGGGAAATTGGGCAGGAGGAAAGTATGACTGAATCAGCTCTTAAAGATATCCTTATGCCCAGGATACTATGCATTCCACAATCAGGCAAAGGACATCTGGGAGAGGAAGTCCTATAGAAGAAGATTATTCTTAAGATAGAGGGAAGTGGAAAATTGTGTAAGTCCTCAGAGAAACAGAATTCTCATAGAGGAACTCGAGTAGTAACTAGAAAACAGAATGATTTGGTAGAAAACTGTGAATGACGGCACAAGTGTGAAAACATGAAGAAGGAAGAAGAAAGTATGTGATCATTTACACTGTAGAATGCATAACCCAATAATACATCAGAGTGGGAAGTAGACAGAAGAGTATAGTACAAAGAGGCTACAGTGGACCATAAGTAGGTAGACAGTCCTTAGTAAAAATGTACACTGCATGCTTTACTTTCATCCAATTATTCATTTATCATTATTATAGTTGTTATTATTTTTTATAACTTTAATTCCAGAGGACACAAAGAAGTAAGACACTTCTTACTTTGGAGTAACTGTATGGTTGTTAAAAAGTATGCAATTCGTGTATAGGCTGTGCTCTATCTTTTAAGTTGAAAGCAGAAAATAGCTTCACAAAGATGCCCACATTTTAGTTTGGCTTTGAATTTCATGGTGATTTTTTTTTCAAGTGAAAATGGTGAAAAATGTTTTCAGGCTAAGAGGACAATATGATTCAAGTCACAAAAGTATGAAAGTATCTGACATGCTCAGGAAACCACAAAATTCCAGTGTAGCTGTAGAATAGGATTTATTGGAAAAAAAAGATGAGAGTAGAATCTAAACATGTAGTTGGAGCCAGATGTTGGTGAGCATTTTATGACCTCTAAGAAGCTCGGAGTTTGCCGTGTGTGAAAAGGGGAGATCTTTGAAGTTTTATTTAATCCAAATCAAAAATGTTCTCTTTTCCAATGATTATGAAAGTGACTTATATTCATTATATCCCAGAAAGATAATCATTATTGCTATTGCCTTTTATCTTCACAGTGTCTACATTAATTTATACAGAGATATAGAGATAATAGAAGACCCTAAGTTCACTCTCTCTGAGAAGTACACTCATGTTAGAACTACATGTTTCCAGTGCTTCCTATCTGTAATTGAGCAGATAGGGGTAAACACATAAAAAATCAGGGATATAAGATATATGCAATATATAAACATATATAGGTATATATTAAAAATATCTATAAAAATATTTAAAGTACAATTGTAGTTATGCAGGGAAGAGATGCTTCAAGCTGGAGGAATCAGAGTATGCTCTGTGAAGAAAGTAACATACAAATAAAGACTGGTTCCTAACTGTGGAAATTACTTGTGGGGGGCTATGCCAATATATTTTGAATTGTTCCATATATATATGCTGCTGGGGAAATAAAGCCTTACTATCCAATGAATAGTCAGGTTTATCCTCTGCAACTGATGTTCTAAAATTTAAGTCCCAAGTTCTACCCATACAAAGCTACTCATTACTTACTCTTTAGAATTCACACTTACAAACTAACTTGCACAGTCTCACCGTTTATGGATGAGGGTTTATGATTACTGAGGGTTACATGAGGAGTCAGTGGCAGGACTAAGAATTCATTACATTTTGCCATTCCATCCATTTAGAGCCCCTTAAAAAGGGGGTTATAAGAACTATTAAAATAAAGAGAAAGGCAGTAAGTAAAAAGGGTCTAACTTTTTTTAAAGATTATTTATTTATTTATTTGACAGAGAAAGAGAGAGAGAGGGAAAACGACAGGGCAGGGGGAGTGATAAGCAGAGAGGGAGGAGAGGCAGGTTCCCTGTTGAACAGAGAGCCTGCCTTGGGGCTCGATCCCAGAACCCTGGGATCATGACCTGAGCCAAAGGCAGAGGCTTAACCTGCTTAACTATCCAGGTGCCCCAGAGTCTAAACATTGTTAAAGGTTTTTTTTAAAGACTAAAAATCATAATTTTTATATAAATATCATAACATGAATATATGTCCAAGATTGTGTTAAACTCATTACATTAATGAACAAGCAGAAGATGGTAAAACTGGCCTAAAAAAGCTTTGAGAAGGTGGGTGTTCATAGGCAGATTAGCAATGAAATATTAAAATAAGATAGGAGAGCTTGACAGAAAACTGGTTACAACAAACTATAATTTGGGGATTTATCTCTTCTACCATAATAAAATTATTTGCATCTCTACCAGAAAAAAATCTTTGAATTAACCTTTGCTCCAATGGAGTTGTGAAATGTCCTAGCCATTGTGAAGCTGACTTAAAGTACAAGCCCAGCACCGAGAGAATACCCAGTGATCTTTTCCTGTTTTCAAGTTCCAGATATTTTTTCTCACAGTGATTTTTAAAGCTCCTTAACATTGACCCCAGTTATCCTTTTTGAAGATTATATAAATATGCTGATTTATCTCTAGTACAGAACCTTTCAAATATAAATATCCATCATTCTGGAAACAAATAATACTGAAAGGCCACACACTTGAGTTTTATTTCCTTGGATCTTAATGCTGTTAAAAGAATCACAGCTCAAGCAAAATGTGTTTGGGAACTTGTTAAAATAAATTATTTCTTCTGCATTTTTATTTAGTCAGAAGGTTGAAGACAGATCCCTAACAAAGAGCATAAGGAATAAGATGGAACTAGCTAAATTTCCTTTAAATGAAAATTATTTTACTATGTCTCAGCAGACTGAGGAAGAGGGTTGCTTTATTATTTGCTTTAATTGGAATATGTACTTTTAATCCCAAGATCCCCTTCATTTAATTAATTCACCAATATATTTATATATCAAACATTTTAAAGAAATTGCTATACTACTTGTGAAAAATGTTAACGTTTGTAAGAGATTTTATCATATCTTAATGAGAATATTTCAAAATGGTGGTAAATGGTCCTCACTGTGTATTTGACACCTTTTGTCACCTCCTTGGTGGCATTTCCATATTTCAGTCCCCTCAGCTTTCCTCAGAAGAAGATGAAACTGTCTTCTCCTGTCAGATGTGGAACAACATCAAAATGACTAATGAAATAGTTGGAAATGAGTTGCATAGTTGTGCTCTTCCTCTATAACTGATGTTCAGAAATTTACATAAGATCTCAAATCTCAGATTCTACCCATGGGAAACTACTTATGACTTACACTTTAGAGTATGCTCTTACATAGTGAGGCACACAATCTCATCATTTATATATAGGGAATTATGAGATATTCAGGGTCATATAAGAGATCACAGAATATTCTTTAAAAGGACACCATTCAAGAAAAAGTATAAATGACTATAATTTAAGCTCCATGAGGGCATGGATTTTTGTCTGTTTAGTTCCCTGTTGTATCCCCTAACATCTAAACACTTAATATAAGAATTGTTTTACTGTTCCTTAAATGCTTGCCACATAGTAAACACTCTAAAAGTATTTTTAAAAATATGTCACATCATATCAAGACCCCATTTCATCCAATATATAAAATTCAACGTGAATATATAGTGGGTAATATGCAATGTTGTGAAGCATCTATATCAAGTATTAGGCATCTAATTTCAGAATATTATATACATATTGTAACTATACTTTAATATATATTAATAAGTTAATATAAATTGTAAGTTAAATTAATATATTTAATGCCACTTTAATGATTAGTCTCCATTATATTGATTACAGTAAAATATTTTGCTTGGATTATTTCCAAGTGGAAACTAAATATTTAGTGGAACTAAATAAATTATTAGATCTCCAATCACTGCAGTTAGAGTAATTTCTTCATGATGTAGGATGCCCTGACAAATATTTTCTTTTTCATTTTTCTAGAAATAAGTATGCTAAAAAAATCACATTGGGATTTTCTTAAGTAATGAAAACAACCTTTTCTAGAGGCATATTGGGTCATTTTTTTCAGAGGGTTATTTGCAAGACTTACCTCCTAGTGAGGAGAAAGTAATCAGATCCTTAGTATTTGAAGATTTATAAAGAAAATCTTCTTAGCCCTTAGTGGATGAGTTCACAGGGAATTATCTGATACCAGCCCTGCCTCATAAGCTATTAGAAAGCCACCTTTGAGGTGACAAAATATAAGGCCTGGAATCTAGGCATAGGGCCCGATGGCCACAGTCAGCACACACAGAATGTGGTTTTACTTTTATAGAGATACATATTGTCATTTGTAGCAAGATTTGGATCAAAGAATTATAGATTTGGTAAAGGATAACATCCCTTGTAGAGGAGTGAGTAAACCATTGAAAGGCTTCTGACCTGTGTTGTTTATAAGTGGGGACAGGGAGACAGATCTAGTGCCCAGAACTGTGGGATTAACTAAAGAGAGTATTGGAAACATTTTGGTTAATGAGGTAGGTGGCAGCTCGAAAATACTTGGAAATTGGAAATACTTTTCAAAACTTGAAACATTTGCTTCTTGAGTTTGTAAAGCAGCAAATCCAGGTTACTCCATAATCAAAAAAGAGCAAATACTTGAATAATTTTTGCAAATACAAGACACAGAATAAATAGCCCAGTCATATGATTTTCTGGAGAGTGTGTGTATGCATGAAGAGAGGGTTGGGGCAGAGGGAGAGGGAGAGAATCTTAAGCAGGCTCCATGGTCAGCACAGAGCCAGTCATGGGGCTCATTTTCATGACCCTGAGATCATGACCTGAACCGAAATCAAGTGTTGGATGCTTAATTGGATGAACCACTCAGGAGCCCCTACTTTTTTTTTTTTTTTAACTATCTTTCAAGTCTCCCAAAACTCCAGAAATCCCAATTATGTGGTGAAGTCTTGGACCCATTAGGCTGCCAGGCACTGGGGACTCTTCTTTTTCAACTATGGTGTTGCAACTGCCACAAGCTCTGTGACTTTTTGTGCTTTGGTTTATTAACACCTAGCTGGATAAGGAACAGTACTTAGCCAATAATATATTGGGTAAATAGTTTCATATTGTATAAGAACTTGAGCATCTTTGTGAGGCCTTTCCCACTCTAGACTAATTTATCATACTTAATCTTACTCAGAAAAACAGCAAAGTAATAAAAGTGCAGGCAGTATATTTATCTGCAGAAAATCCATGATTCTCTTTTTCTTCTTTTCTGTTAACTAGTAGAGGGTTCTGTGGCCAAATTCACTCATTCATTTCTCTAAAACTGTAGAATCTATTTAAATGTCAAGTCTGTTAAAATCCTTTTGGAATGATTAGTAATTACATAAGAATATAATTTTATTAAACCCCAGCTTTTAAAGATAAGTGCTTCAGTGACATTTTTAAATAGAATATTTTCCCATTGCTCAGCTTTTTAAAACATAGTTGAAAAGTAGAGGTCAGTTTTTTACATGTAGTTGAGATATATCAGATTCCAAAATGCATGACCATGGAGGTTTATGTCTTCTTAACTTCTTAAGGCATTTTTTTTTTTTTAATTTTTTATTTTTTATAAATTTTTTAAAAAGAGATGGATTGTGCAAGACTAACAGCTTTTGTATATTTGATAGATTTTATATCTTTAAAATATTCTATTTAATTCATACTTCTATTTCAGTTTATTTGGTATGTTAGGGAATGATGGCTAGAGATAAGGGAAGAAATACCCTTTTTTCACTGTGTAGGCCTTAGGTAATTAATTATAAGGCAGTGAATTAACATTTCAAATTCAAGAGATAGAAATCTGTCTAAATCACTCTTACAAGGTTGCTCTCTTTGTAATCACGTTCATTAATATTCCAATACTCCTTCACTGCTTTATCAGCTGCTATGGATACAGTTTCTTTTGTTTCAAAAGTCTATTTAATAGATACCACTCAACTAAATAGGAAAGGTGAATAAAAAAGAAGTTATTGTGGTCAAATTTGGTCACTGCTTTCTACGGCAAGATGGTCATATTTGTTTTGTTTTGTTTTGTTTTGTTTTATGATTGAGACAACTAACATTGATGACAACCTAGTCCAACATGTTCATTACTGAATTTGAGGAACTAAGAAATACCTCTGTTCCAGAAACAAATCATTAAATAGAATGTATAGATACTTTTTTAATTTTTTTAAGATTTAATCCATTTATTTGACAGAGATCACAAGTAGGCAGAGAGGCAGGTAGAGAGAGAGAGATAGAGAGGGGAGGAAGCAGGCTCCCTGACAGACAGAGAGCCGGATGTGGGGCTTGATCCCAGGACCCTGAAATCGTGACCCGAGCTGAAAGCAGAGGCTTTACCCCACTGAGCCACCCAGGTGCCCTGAATGTATAGATACTTTTTACAGAAAAAAAGATAAAATTGCTTTGCAAGTTGTATACTTTTGTTGACACATATATAATGTTATGGGCAAGGTGGATAAGATGGACGAGGCTCCAAGGTCCACAGAACCATGATCTATGTTACAGAAAAAACTTAAAACAATTTATCGTATCCATCCCTTCTGATGTGAACAACGAACTTGTGAGTAGTAGATGGTCACAAAGACTGGTGGCCTGAAAATGTAATATTCTCCAAGGATCTGCTGCCATCTTCATATTTTTTAATTTAGATTAGTTTCATAATACCATACAACTTTTTTCCATGGAAATGATCCTCAATTTTTATTAGAAACATTTGAAATTATAATTAAAATCTGAATTAATTCATTTTAAATGTACAGCCTGACTTTAGTCTGATCCATACTCCTTTTATTTAAGTTTAGAATTATTTATTTATTGGGTTACTTTAAAAAAACACAAAAGCAACAAAAAACCCAATCACCCTACACTTGAATATTCCTTACTTTAATACTAAGGAATAGTATGTGGTTAATTCAGAAAACTCCCTATTTTTTTCCATCATAGTGCTAGAATTTTTTTCTTTGTTTTTATTTTCTTGTCTGCTTTGTTAGTACTTACAACAAATACAGATACATATAACTGGTCTGTGTTCTAATAGACAAAAAAGCCATCCTGTCATTATATGTAAAACATAACTAGATTTCTTTTTAATTTTCAGCTATTGCAACTAAGAATAAAATCAGAGTATCAATCCTCTTTTCTCTATTTGATAGATGTATAAGAAAAACCCAATTATCTTAAAGTGATACTTACCTAACAATCTGTCCATGATAATAAAAACTCATGTGTGACTTACTGAAAAAAAAATATTTTCAAGGCTAAGTGGTGAAAATTTCATATTTTGGTCAAGTCTTTTAACCTAGAATCATGGAGACAGTCTATGAGAAAGCACAGCTAATTTGGAATTTTACATATACTTTATCTGATTCATCCCCAGATGCGATGAATAGCACCAGTGGCCAAGATTGTCTTATAATCATAACCTTGACATAAAGGCTACCAGAAAGTAAATGTTAGTTTAATTAATCTTTACACGGAAAAGAGGCAGATAACACTTCTCTAACTTATTAAGCTTTATATAAAAGGCATGGTAGAAGGAGAAGAGAAAGGACATAAGGATATGCTTTATGTCAATTATAATAGAAGTAATATAAGAGGTAATACCAGAGGTGTTAAAAAAAGAAAACCACGGGTCTAAAATGGAGTCACTTATGTTAACCCCACATCAGCCAACCAAGACTTTATACCTAACCTCACTGCAGTTTCAACCTCTCCAGCCAAGTGACCTTTAACCAGCCAAACTGCTATTTCCCAGTCAGCACAAGGACATAAGACAGACTTCTTGAGTTCCCCTTAAGAGGGCAGCCTTGCCTTAAACAGTACATTCTTTACTAATTTCCTTTTTTTTTTTTTTTCAGTCCCTTTCTGCCTTAAAAGCCTTTCCTTTTCTGCAGCAGCATGGAGTTCTTTTCTTGTTTGCTAGATAGACGCTGCCCAATTCATGAATTGTTGAATAAAGCCAATTCGATCTTTAAATTTTTGAAAAAATCTCACTTGCTTTTTTTTACCAGTGAATAACAACCATATAAACTTCTTTAAGACTCACAATTCATACTAAAAAAATAATTTCAGAATCGTTTGCCAGTTTCCATCTCAGTTATACATCCCAGTGAGCCAATTTCCTTGCATTCTTACGAACATTGGTTGAGTATCACATTACACAATTAACAAAACTGCTGATCTGAACAATGAAAATATAATATTATGTTCCAGTTCCAGATAAGATGGAGTAAGATGGATCCTTTACTTTCTCTTACCCACTGATAACAGCTACCCAACTGCAAAAATGCATTGATCTCTATTGGAAGAGGCTGAGAAGTAAAAATCAGCAAATAGATAAGGGAAGAATACCAGAATTTGAAGTACCATTGAATTGTTAGCAAGTTTACCATTTTATTTTTCTCCAGTAATTCCCAAGGAGTAAGTTCTGTGGTGTAGACAGAGAGTTCTGGAAGCCTTCTAACTCTGGTTTAAGGAACCAGAAGGAAAACCATTAACATACAGAGTGTAGAAATCTCCCATTTTATTCCTTTACTTCTCCATTCTCTCATGTCCTAGCCCCAGAGAAATCTTGGAAGTGTTCAGTAGAGGGGGGATAACTAGAGCCACAAATTTCTGACTGGAGGATGAAAAAAGGATATCCCAAGAACAGAAAGTAATGGGGAAATTATAGAGAAGGAGAAGTTCAGGAAAGTAACTTTATAGTGGTATTTACTAACTTTAAAACTCAACCTGGAGCTATATATGCATGGATCTGAGGCTGATTAGCACCAAAAAACTTATGAAAACTAAACTAATGGGTAGACTACCACCGCGTGCCAACCGTCCAGTGGGCTGCTTTAAAGGGATGGATCCCCAAAATTCTATAGACTTCGAAAACTGAATTGATGTTGGAATCAGGGCCCACGGAAACTGTGCTGGATCTTGCAGCCTAAATCTAAATCAGTTGCCTATGGAATAAAAATTATCAACATTTCCCATAGGATTTAAGTTAGAGGTAAAATGAATGAATTAATGAATTTAGATGTAGATGTAGAATTTCATAACATAATATTAATATTTGCCAGAATATAACTCTAAACCACTCAGAATACAAAGAACCACAAAGATTTCAGCTTGCAAAAGACAACCAACAAACACAAAATGCTAGTCTGCTTCTTGTTAGCTGTAAACCTGGGGAAATTACTTAATCCCACTGTTCCCAGTTTGCTTATCAGTAAAATGGAAATAGTAGGAAATATCTTAAGGTTGTTGTGAAAATCCAGTGAGATCATATAGGAAAAAAAAATATGTTTCCATTTTATCAAATTATACACCTTAAATATGTGGAGTTTATTGTGTATCAGTTATACCCAACGAAGTTGTAAAACAGTGGAATACCATTGTGATTTTACTTACTGACATTTTTCAAATTTCTAATTACTTCTATTTTTATGTTAGTGACAGATGATATCCTACTATAAAAGCTGGAACTCAATCTACCTAAAAGCTTTAAGAAAAAGAATGTGTAGATGTGATTAATTCTCTGAAATATACAGTGTTACTGTTTACTTTGAATTCAAATAAGAGATCACTATTTATAATTCATTTAAAAAATATTTTATACAGAGGCACCTGGGTGGCTCAGTGGGTTAAAGCCTCTGCCTTCGGCTTAGGTCATGATCCCAGGGTCCTGGGATTAAGCCCCACATTAGGCTCTCTGCCCAGCAGGGAGCCTGCTTCCCCTCTCTCTCTGCCTCCCTCTGCCTACTTGTGATCTCTGTCTGTCAAATAAGTAAATAAAATCTTAAAAAAATATTTTATACAATATTTTTTGAGATATAACTGAACAGGGTGGAAGTGTGCAACTCATTAAATTATGACATCCGTATACTCATGTGAAACCCACGCCACAACCGAGAAAATGAATTCTATATTGCTCCCCAACGTCTCCTCATGCTTGTCAATCCCTCTTTGCTGTCTCCCCATCTCCTGCATCTCCTCTCCATCCCCAGGCAAACGCTGCTTTCTGATAGGTTTTATGTCATTATACTTTGGTTTGCATTTCCCAGAATTCTATAGAAGTGGAATCATGCAATTTGTACTCTTTCTTGACATTGTTCATTCAGCATGATTATAAGGTTTGTTCATGTTGTTGTGTATATCAATGGTTTATTCCTTTTTATTGCTAAATAATGCCCTATTGAGTAAATATACCAAAATTTGTTCATTGACTCTTCAGACCTGTGAACAATATATAGTTCTCCATTCCTTAGATCTTCTTCAGTTTCTTCAACAATATTTTGTAGGTTTCACTGTGCAGATTTTGCACATGTTTTTGTCAGATTTTTTCATATTTCTAAATACTTCATGTGTGATAATTTTAGTATATAAAGAAAATTATTTTTATGCTATTATAAATGAAATTTAAAAAATTTAATTTCTCGGGGTGCCTGGGTGGCTCAGTGGGTTAAAGCCTCTGCCTTCAGCTCAGGTCATGATTTCAGGGTCCTGGGATCAAGTCCAGAATTGGGCTCTTTGCTCTGCAGAGAGCCTGCTTCCTCCTTTCTCTCTCTCTCTCTCTCTGCCTGCCTCTGTCTACTTGTGATCTCTGTCAAATAAATAAATAAAATCTTAAAAAAAATTTAATTTCTAATTGTTTGTTGTTAGTGTATAAAATAGAATTATTTTTTTAATTAATTAATTAATTAATTAATTTTTTCTTCATAGACACAACTTTTATTATTTCGTTTCCACAATTCTAGTTCTTTCCATTATATATATATTTTTTTGAATTATTAATTTTTTATTTTTTATAAACATATATTTTTATCCCCAGGGGTACAGGTCTGTGAATCACCAGGTTTACACACTTCACAGCACTCACCAAAGCACATACCCTCCCCAATGTCCATAATCCCACCCCCTTCTCCCAAACCCCCTCCCCTCAGCATAAAATAGAATTGTTTTTGATATTGATCTTATAACCTGTGATTTGCTATAATTAGTTATTAGTTCTAGTAGCTTTAAAAAAATCAGCTGGAGGCGATTCACAGACCTGCACCCCTGGGGCTAGTAATACATTATATGTTAATAAAAAAATAAAAAATTATTTCAAAAATTAGTTGGATTTTCTATAAGGAATTCAATCATCTATGAATAAAACAATTTGATAGCCTCTTTTCCATTTCTTCCAAATTTATGTTATTGCCTTATTGCACTGGCTAGCACTATCAATATAATGATGAATAAGATGTAAGATTAGAATCCTTGAGCAAGTAATAAGACTTTCACCATTAAGTGTGATTTAAAAGTAGGATTTTTGTAAATGCCCTTTATTAGGTGGAAACCTGAATACATAGGTATGTATGTATTAGGTCATACAGGTATATATATATATATATATATATATATATATATATATTATACGTGTATATATATATAGGTATATATGACCTATACATATAGGTATATGTATATATGCATAGACCACATCTTCTTTATTCATTCTTCAATCAGTGGACAATGGGCTGCTTCCATAATTTGTCTATTGTAAGTAATAATGCTATATACATAAGGGTGCATGTCCCCTTGAAGTAGTTTTTTTGTATTCTTTGGGTAAATACCTACTAGTGCAATTGCTGGATCATAAGGGGGCTCTATTTTTGACTTTTGAGGAACCTCTAAACCGTTTTTCAGAGTGGCTGCAGCAGTTTATTCGCACCAACAGTACAAAAGTGTTCCTTTTTCTCCACATTCTTACCAACACTTGTTGTTTCTTATATTGTTGATTTTAGCCATTTTGACAGGCGTGAGGTGATATCTCATTATAGTTTTGATTTGTATTTCCCTGGTGATGGTGATATTGAGCATCTTTTCATGTGTTTGTTAGCCATCTGGATGTCTCCTTTGGAAACATCTATTTTGTTTCCTATTCATGTCTATTCATGTCTTCTGCCTATTATTTAACTAGATTATTCATTTTCTGAGTGTTGAGTTTTAAAAGTTCCTTATATATTTTGAATACTAACCCTTTATCAGATACATCATTTGCATATACCCTCTCCCATTCTGTAGGTTGCCTTTTGGCTTTGTTATTTCCTTTGTTGTGCAGAAGGTTTTTATTTTGATGTAGTCCCAATAGTTTACTTTTGCTTTTATTAACATTGCCTCAGGAGACATATTTAGAAAGCAAATGCCATGGTTGATGTTAGAGAAGTCACTGCCAATGTCCTTTTCTAGGATTTTGATGGTTTCGGGACTCACATTTAGGTCTTTAATGATTTTGAATTTATTTTTGTGAATAGTATAAGAAAGTGGTCCAGTTTCATTCTTTTGTATGTTGCTATCCAGTTTTCCCAACATCATTTGTTAAAGAGACTATCTTTTCATATTGGATATTCTTTCCTACTTCATTAGAAGTTTAATTGACCATTAACTTGTGAGTTCATTTCTGGATTTTCTGTTCTGTTTTATTGATCTGTCTATTTTTGTGCCAAGACCATATTGTTTCTGTACTTGAAGTACAGAATTGTGATGCCTCAGGTTTGCTTTTGTTTTTCAAGATTCTTTTGACGAGTCAGGGTCTTTTGTGATTCCATACAAATTTTAGAATTGTTTGTTCTGGTTCTATGAAAAATGTTGGTATTTTGATAGAAATTGCATTAAACATGTAGATTGCTTTGAGTGATATTAACCTTTTTACATTTGTTTTCTAATCCATGAACATGGAATGTCTTTTTATTTCTTTGTGTCATCTTCAGCTTCTTCCATCAATGTTTTATAGTTTTCAGGGTCTTTTAAATCTTTAGGTAGGCTTATTCCTAGATATCTTATTGGTTTTGGTGCAATTGTAAATGGGATTGTTTTCTTAATTTCTCTTTCTTTTGCTTCATTATTGATGTGTAGAGATGCTACAGATTTTTGTACATTGATTTTGTATCTTGTGACTTTACTGAGTTAACCAGTTCTAGCAGTTTTTTGGTGGAGTCTTTTGTGTTTTCTATACAGAGTATCTTGTCATCTGCAAATAGTGAAAGTCTGACTTCTTCCTTGCTGGTTTGGATGCCTTTTATTCCTTCTTGTTGTCTGATTGCCATTGCTAGGACTTTCAGTGCTATGTTGAATAAAAGTAGTGAGTGGACATCCTGACATTAGGGAAATAGCTTTCAGGTTTTTCCCGTTAAGAATGATGTTAGCTGTGGGTTTTTCATATACGGCCTTTATTATGTTGAAGGATGTTCCCTGTTTGTTGAGGGTTTTTATCATGAATGGATGTTGTATTTGTTAAATGTTTTTTGTGTCTATTGGAATGATCATATGGTTCATATCCTTTCTGTTATTGATATGATGTATCGTGTTGATTGATTTGCAAATATTGAACCCACCCTTTGCAACCCAGGAATAAGTCTCACTCAGTCATGGTGAGTGATATCATTCATGTATTGTCGGATTTGGTTTGCTAGTATTTTTGGTAAGGATTTTGCATCTATATTCATGAGAGATATTGGCCCCTAGTTCTCTTTTTTTGTGTGTTTGTTTTCTTTATCCAGTTTTGATATCAGGATAATGCTGCAGTCACTGTATGAATTTGGAAGTTTTCCTTCCTCTTCTGTTTTTTGGAATAGTTTGAGAAGAATCGATATTAACTGTTCTTTAAATGTTTGGCAGAATTCACCTGTGAAGCTGTCTGGTCCTAGACTTTGGCTTTTGGGGGAGTTTTTTGATTACTGATGCATTTTCATTGGTGGTGATTGGTCTGTTCAAAAGTTTCTATTTCTTCCTGTTTTTGTTTTGGTTGGTTATATGTTTCTGAGAATTTATCCATTTCTTCTAAGTTGTCCATTTTGCTAGCATATAGGTTTTCATAATGTTCTGTTACAATTATTTGTATTTTTGTGGTGCTGATTGTTATTTCTCCTCTTTTGCTGGTGATTTTATTTGGGTCCTCTCTCTCTTTATCAATTATTTTTTATCTTTTCAAAGAACCAGCTCATGATTTCATTGATTTGTTCTATTTTTTTTTTATTTCTATATCATTTGTTTCTGCTCTAATCTTTATTATTTCCTGACTCTTGTTGGATTTGGGTTTCGTTTTTTCTCCTTTTTCTAGCTCCTGTAGGTGTATGCTTAGTGTGGATTTAACTTATTTCTTCTTTTTCTAATTTATTAAGACAGGGTCTAAAGGCTATGTGTTGAGATCTTTCTTTTTTCTCTAAGAGATATGACTATTTCTGTAAATTGCTTTCTAATCCTGACTTTAGTCTCATTCCACGAATTTTGATAAAGTGCTGTTCATTTTCATTCAGGTTAAAATAAAATAAACCATGTGTCAAAGAAAAAATAGGTGAATTTAAAATATTTTAATTACTTTCCAAATACTTGAAGATTTTCTAAGGACCTTTCTATTACTTATTTTTAATTTAATTTCACTGTGGTCAGAGAAAATACGAAGTATGACTTGAATCCTTCAACATTTAATAGAGTTGTTTTCTGGTCTATATTATGACCTACATTGGCAAAAATTATTTGGTCATTTTTTACTTCAAACTTTTTGTTTCTTTATTTGTTTCTCTCCTATGTAAAATCAAATTACATACATATTAAGCCACTTTAAATTTTCCCACAGTTCATGATATAATTTTGTTTGGATATTTTTGCATTTCTCTAAATACTCTTAAGCTTTTCAGATATAGTTTAATTTATTAAAAGCACTGCCTTGCTTTTAAGATTTGTTAGTCTGATGCATAGCAGCACTTAGTTTAGGGCTAATTTTTCTCTCCAGCTAAGGCAAGGTCTTTATGAATCATCTATCTTGTGAACTGTGATGTTTTCCTACCTGCCTGATGGGAACCAGGTACTATACTAAGCCCTGTATGGGTGCTGGACATTTGTTCCTCTAATTCTCTTAGATGGTTCTTTACAAGCCTCAATTTGTTTTCACATATACATGGGCCAATCAGTATTTTCCTGAATACCAAGAAGTGCCTTCTCAAGATCTCCAGAGTTATGTCTTCTTACAGATTTCTTCCTTTCATCACTGTTGGTCATCATAGATGCCTTGGCCCATGGCAATGTCAGTTTCATCTCCTTAAATTAAGGAATCTACCAAGCTCTGCCTGCGTTCTTCCTCATTTTGCCAAGGTCCACTAACTCTCTCAAGGCATTAAGCACTAGCAACTGGAGGACTCACTCCGTCTGTTTCCCATCTCCCAGGGTCCACTGTCCTTCGTTGTCTAGTGCTCATTATCTTGAAAAACATTGATTTGCATATTTTTCTCTCTTTCTCTCTCTCCCTTGTGCTTTCTCTCTGGTTTGTTTTCATGAACGAGGGTAAATTCAGGCTGTGTTATTCCATGTTTGCTACAGTTCTAAGCAAGCAGGACTTTTAAATAATATAGGAGACAGGTTAAATACCCTGAGGCAACAAGACTTTCTGTAGCTTCTGTCTTAAGCAGTAAATTTTGCCAAGGAATGGCCTTTTAAAGAGTCAAGTGGTACTAAATGGAGTACTGCTGCTTTTATAGACTATGAGGAAGTGGCATAAGTAGAGTTGCTTGATGTCAATGGAAAGATTATTTTATCAACGATAAAGGAATTAAGGAATTAAGCTAAATGGCCACTGAACACTTAAAACTGTGTTCTTTATTGTGAGTCCATTTTGTCTAATTTTTAGTATCACATAATTTCACAAAATATTTCCATCAGAATATTAGAGAATGTAACTACTATTTGTGTCCTCACTGAACTTTACCATTTGGTATTTACTAGTGACTACTTAGTAATTTCATTTCTTTTGTGTCTAGGTGTTGAACACACACAGTACTCAAAGTTGAAATCAGACCATTTTAACTATAGAATTCTATAAACATGAACTATCTTGAGGCTGACAGAAAAATAAATGCAAAACCCCATTCAGGGCCCAACTGACCTTTGCTGTTACTGATATAACAAAATATTTCAAAGAAATTCAAGGCTGACCTTTCTGCACCACATCTTGTGGCTGCATTTCTGCTCAAGGAGCTAATCAGCACAAGTCTCATTGTTCTAGGAACTTGGAAGAGTAAGAAAGAAAAAACCGTTTGTATAGCAAAGACAAGGACAACACAGAATAAGAAGAAAGAAAGTCAGTATAGGGTAAATAGCTATGTGAAAGCAGACATTCTTATTAGAACCTTTATAACATCCATTTCATTCAAACTTTCTAATCTTTTTTCTCCTCTCAAAGTGTGAGCCTGATGCTGGAAAGGTTATTTTGGCATGCTTTTGAAGTCAGAAGAGAATGAAATTACCAAACTTGACAAAGAGGAAGTTTCCGAAAACAGCATTAAGTAACATTTGTTGGAAGTGGAGAAATGGAACTATTTTAACTGTTCTCACCTAGCTTTCTTTTCATTCTGTTCTGTGATTCATGAATAATAAACAAGTAGAATAATTCATTATTCACCATAAATAATGAATACAATTATTCTTTATTTTCCCTCTTGATCCTCATGTACACCAGAACAGTGACCACATCAGATTCATCCTGTGAACTAATTTAAGGAGAATTAGTTACCTAATAATTCTCATAAATCATCAAGCTTCCTGGGATCATAAAAATCCCATTGTGTTCTTACTTAGCCTCTCTTTGTTTTATCACAGTCACCAGCAACTACTCTCTGTCATTTTTGTTTCAAATTACATTTATTAATGTTGGTGCTTGCATAATTTTATCACTTCATGTTTCCTAATTTTAAATAATAAGTCTTTGGATACCTGGTGAAATAGAAAAATGACTTACTTATGCAATCAATTCAGATCACGAACATAATTTCATCTGAAAAATTAAAAAAACACCTGTGTAACTATTTATTCTTTTTTTATTTTTATTTTTTGGAACACAAAGATTTTCTTCTGGTGGTAACCTATTATTAGCTTTTTTTAAAAATCATGGTAGATAGTTGGAAACCTGCAAGAATATCCCTCCTGACTTTTTGGTGTTCTGTGTGCCCAGAGATTAATCAATTAATCAAGTCATTAAATACACATTAAATATTAAATATATGTTAGACATTGTTCCAGCTGCTGGAATATACAAAAAGAGCAATACACAATCTTTTTTAAAAAATTTTATATATTTATTTATTTGAGAGAGAGAGCACACAAGTAGAGGGAGGAGCAGAGGGAGAGGGAGAAGCAGACTCCTGCTGAGCAAGGAGCCCTACTCCAGGCTCAGTCCCAGGACCCTATGATCCTGACCTGAGCAGAAGGCAAACGCTTAACTGACCAAGCCACCCAAGCACCCAACCTGTCTTAAGTTTTAAAATAGCTTATTATAGCATCTGTGAGAATCAGAGACTCTACAGTGATAAGGATATAGCCAGGAGACCAATGCAGAGTCTCTTCCAATTGCCTAGGTGAAAAAGAAGCTTGGTCTTGAGTGAAAAGAGTGAGATAATGAGAAAAAATGGGTTTTGGGATGTATGTTAAAGATAAAAATTGCATGATTAAACTGATATGTTTAAGAGAAACATAAGAATCAACCAGTAGTCCCAGATTTATGGCCAAAGCAACCGAGTTCAGAGAGTTGGGTAGAGGAGGCTAGAGGAGTAGCAGCTCTGGGCGGGGTGAATTATTATGTTTGAGAAGTTTGAAATACCCATATATTACCCAAATAGAGACGCTGTAGACAGTTGGATATATGAGTCTAGGATTCAGAGGAATAAACAAGGAGGGGAATATAAATCCAAGATGCCTTAATGCTGTTGAAAGCATACAAAGACATGGGACTGGGAGATACATAGTTCCAAATTCCACTGAGAAACCTAGATGATGCCTTGAATGAATGTAGAGATATATGTTTGTTCCTGAAGAAGAAGATACAATGTGTTAACCTTATTTTTATCCTAGATTTTTAAAACGTGCTTTAAAAAGCATATTTATTGTGACTATAAGCAAAAAACTACAAGGTTTTTGTTTTTTTTTTTTCTTTTTCCTCCAGAGGAGGAGACAGTGGGGAAAAATATGCAAACTCTTGCTTTTATTTTCTACTATTCTCAGATTTTTTTTTTTAACTTTCCTCACTCCCATTACACAAAAGAACAAAATTGAATGAAAGAAAAGAAACAGACCAAAAAATTCCAATTTAGTGAAATAAGTACATTGCTACTACCTCCAAATTTAAACTATAGCAAATGCATGTGAAATGCAACACAACCTTGACAGAGACAAGGAGGCACGCTGAGTACTACAAATATCATTGAAGTCCTGAGAAAGATACAGATCTTTCCAAAGGTCAATCTTTGAATAGTGAATGTCCAATAACTAGTTTGATTGATTAGTTTGGCTAAAAGCAGTGAAAATTTCTCTACAGTTAAAAATGTTATAAAGTCAGAAGATAAATTACAAAGCAGGAAAATATTTGCAACACAATCAGAATTTTCCTTATATGTGAAAAAGCTCTTACAAATCAACAAAAAATTCCAAGAACATGACAAAAATGAAAAAGGAAGCAACCATTTGTTGAATGAATAAAATTGACTTAGAAGCATATAACATATAATTGACATAAGGCAAAGATTAAAAGTTTATTATACACAATGTTGAATAGAGTGTGGACAATAAGCATGTTTACCCACTGTTCTTGGAAGTTTAAAATGATCCTGTTTTTGAAGGACAAACTGGTAATCCTGCATTTGTTGTTACATAACATGTTGATATGTAACAGTCTACCAATGTGGAATTAAATCTTTGCTATGATGTTCTCTTTTGGTGCACTTTCCCAAGAATAGCATTTAATTGTGCTTAGAACAATATACCTAACTGGGATGCTCAATGTGGGTACATAAGTTATGTATCTCTACATACATAAACTCTATTATGAGTTTAATAGACAGTAAGTAAAAATAAGTAGAGAATTAAAAAAAAAAAAATGATTGTTTAGCCAGGTCAGTAAAAATCATGACAAATAAAAATAACCACAGGTTTCCAAGAGTGGAAACTCATTCTTAAAGTGACCTCAATCTATAACTGTAGCACTTGGCATGATCATTGGCACTCCAGAGGTTAGACCTCACTTTTGGCTTTGGTTGGCTTTTCATCCATTCACTAAAACAAGCCTCATTCAGCCACATAGAACTTGGAAAAGCAGATTTCTTAAATATAAATTTACAACCAAGACCTGCAGATATTTACAGAAAGCAAAAAAAGGAAAAGACAAAAATTAGCAGTGGGAGAAAAATGGGCAGGGCACCAAAGAAAGATTTAATTCAGGAAACAAATCACTAAGATATACCCTTGGATTCAAGATCTATTGCTTTCTTAACAATACAATGATATGAAAAAGAACAAAGTAAAAACCAAGATCACTGAAAATCAAAAGTGGGTTTGAGGGGTGCCTGGGTTGGCTCAGTTGTTAAGCGTCTGCCCTCTGCTCCGGTCCTGATCCTGGGGTCCTGGGATCGAGCCCCACATCAGTCTCCCAGCTCAGCAGGAAGCCTGCTTCTTTCTCTTCCAGTCCCCCTGCTTGTGTTCCCTCTCTCACTGTGTCTCTCTCTGTGAAATAAATTAAAAAAAATAAAAGTCTTTAAAACAAAACAAAACAAAAGTAGGTTTGCAAAATAAACAACTCAGTAGTAGGGCAGAATTTTAGGAGATCCTATACTTCCCTAATAAAGAGGGATCAGAGAAAATAAGGGAGGATTGTGAGTAAGATAGAACTGAGGAGTTCCCCTAGGGCAGGGGGAAAAAAAGTAAAAAGTGCCCCAAAGCTTCTAGAAAGAAGAGAACAGTTGTCTTACAAAGGATCAAGAATCAGACTGGTATGTGACTTGCCATTATCTATGTCAGGATAACCAAGGGCAATGTAATAAGCTTTCTGAGTTTTGAGAAGAAAAAAATTCAACTGGATATAGAGGTTTATATCCAGACAAACTACTGTCAAATGTGAGGCAGAAAATGGCATTTCAGTCATGGAAAGACTAAATCTAAACTGAACCTAAAATAAATCCCTCCCATTAACATTTCTTTAGTGAATTAATTGGGAATTAACTCTCGAAAAGAAGGAATAAATCAAGAGAGAGGACAGTCAGGGGATCCAACACATAACAGCTGAACTGAGAGAGCAGTTAGCAGCTCGTGCTTAGGACAGGAGACGAGGAGAACCGGGAACACCCAATTTAGGCCAGTGTTGGAAAGTGGATTCCTCTCCTCCTCTTGCTGGCAAGTATTCAGTAAAGAAAAAGAGCTGCTAGCATGCAAAATGAATGAAAACATGAGGAAGTATTGACATTAGTTGGGGAGTAAAAAAAAAAAAAACATGTAACTATTTTCCAACTTGACATCATAGGACATGGGAAATGTAGAAAAGGTTGTAATGTTTGTATGTGGCTTGGCTCTGTGGTAACAGCATATCATCATAAAAATATAAACACTGTTTATTGTTTTTATTCTTAGAATCTACCTATGGCTAAATCACAAAATGCAGTTATTATCAACAGTGTTGGATTAACGTAATTGTAGAGCTGATGGGTTGGAAGACAAGGAAGGAAGATTAGCTAATCAGAAATGACCATAGTTAATGGGGAAAATATTTAGTTTTAAGAATTGTTTTTGAGGGACGCCTGGGTGGCTCAGTTGGTTGGACGACTGCCTTCGGCTCAGGTCATGATCCTGGAGTCCCAGGATCGAGTCCCACATCGGGCTCCCAGCTCCACGGGGAGTCTGCTTCTCTCTGACCTTCTCCTCACTCATGATCTCTCTCGCTATCTCTATCTCAAATAAATAAAAAATCTTAAAAAAAAATTAAAAAAAAAAAAGAATTGTTTTTGAAATTGCAGAGGTCACCTGTGATGGAAGTGGTAATTGTGGTGGTATTTTACTAGGTAAAAGTGGGGTTCAGAGCACAAAGGTGTAATACAATGTCTGTGATCCTGGTCTTTCAACCTCAGGAGAAAAGCAATAGATAAGGTAAAAGGCTGACCCATATATACCAGTGCAAAAAGCGTATATATTATTTAAGAACAGCACCAAAGAGATCAATTTTAAAAATTGTGTTAAAGCTAATTCATTTAATTGTTTCTTCACTGTTCCACCGATCATTCAACAAATACTATTTGAATGCTTGCCATGTACTAAGCATTTTAGGAGCTGAGGATATAGCAAAAACAAGATGGGTGAGGTTCCAATAGGGCTTATACTTCAGAGACAGTAAGCAAAAAGGAAAAGAAAAACCGGGGAAGAAAAGGGAAAGAAAATTTCAAATACATGTTAACATGATTAAGATTGGGATAATAAGTTTTATCTTAGATTTGGTGGTCAGGGGAGGTCTCATTAAGGATATGATTTTGGGGCTGAGACCTGAACTAGGACCAGCTAGTGAAATGAAGACCAAGGAGCAGAACTCTCTGGGATTATGTTTGTTTGTTTTTTAAACAAGATGTGAATCTTACCATATACAGTGTCATGTGATATGACTGTGTTATATAATTACTACAGGAAATATTTATCCTATAATATATCCAAATATACATAAATGTATCTTTTTACATTTAAGTAGATGATGTTGTTCTTGCATTATAAAAAATTAATAAAAATGACAGAATATGATATTGAAGAAAGCACACACGATAATCTCACATGTTATGATGCAGCTCCTTGGTCAGACCTAAGATTTAGCAAAAAAATAGATTATTGGTTATTGATGTGTTTATGAGATATTGAATATTTAAGTATAAGTCTTGTGGTGAAGATTTGCCTGTGGTGTAAATATTCTTCCAATGTTTTGAGTTCCAGAATATCTTTCTCTTAAAATAAGAAGAAATTTGCCTTACTATGACTATTAGCCTTGCCAAGAAACTGCAAAATGGTTTGGCAAGTTATCTAGATTAAAGACAGATGCCAATATTTTATTTTGATCATTCATAAAATGATCAAAAGTAAATTTTATCTGAGTGTAGAGTGAATGTAAAACATTTTAGATTGCTCTTTTCCTTTTTATGTGTTATAGTATTTTGGAACTGGATGATTTTTTTGTTAATTTTTACACCCAGTGTAGAGTGCTGTGTATCACCTCCTCATCTGATAGAACACTATCATTGTTAGTCCATGTAGCTTCTCTCTTTCTCGTTTTGGCAGTTTATGCGTATATAATTGCATATGAGTTTGTATGTATATAAACATGCATGTGTGTATGCATAGAAGCATGCATGAATGTTTGTATTCCTTTTTATCCCCATTTCCCAAGCCCATTTTTTTTTTTAACCTTCCATTGGGAACCATTTCAATATATTTGATGTGTATCATTTCCACAAATTATTGTAAACCTTGCATTGAACTTCTACGTGAATCTACTTTAACTGATGTAAATATGATTGTACTGTAGAACTCATTCCTTTTCTTGCTAACTCAGGAATATATTTGAAGATCTATTCATGTGGAATATTTAGTCCGTTACTTCTAAGACCGACCCAGTATTCCACAATGTGTATCCACTAAAATTTACTTCTCTTCATTCACTAGTGATGTTAGCAAAATTGCCTCTAATTTCTTACTGCCACAAATAACCCTCATATTATTCCTTATGGGTGTTATGAGAATTTCCCAAGTATATAGTTTCAGGAGTGAAAAGCTGGATCATTGAGGATACACATAGTTTCATTTTGACTTGTCAATATTTGGCAATATAAAATGTTTTACTTCTTTTTTTTTCCAATTTAATGGGTACAAAGTAATAAGTCATTATTGTTTTAGTTTGCGTTTTTCTTATTACTAGTGAGTTTAAATATCCACTCCTATGGAAAACCTTTTAGGGATCAACCTTTATGAATGTGTCTCTTCCTTTATTGATATAATCTGCCTATTTTCTGTCAGGGGTTCTTTGTTGATTTCTAGGAATTTCTTCCACATCATAAATATTATCTTCTGTTTGTTTTACATGTGGTGAATATCTTTTCTAATCTGTCACTTTAAAAAAAATTGCCCATTGTACCCTTCATTGAAAAGAAATTCTTTACTTTTATGATTTTTATTTTACAGTTTGTACTTTTGGAATTTTATTTGGGAGTCCTAAGTTGAAAGTTATTCTTCTATTTAAGACAATTGGGTCTTTAATCTATCCAGAATCCACTTTTCTATGTGGCGTAGTTAGTATTTTTTTCACAAATGGAGCCCATATTCCACCAACTTTATTCAAAATTATCTCTTTCCCTGCTAATTCAGATATTATACTTTTTTATGTATTAGATTCACCTGTGTTTTTTGTGGAATCTGTTATGTTGCACTGGAAAATTTGTGTAGCTTTCCCCAAGTATCCTCAAGTTTTATATTACTGTGACTTTGTAATATGAAGTGATATCTGCCAGGTTCATTGCCTTCTCTGCTCTTCATTTTCACAGTTTAGGTTCCCAGGAATCTCTCTTCTATATAAATGTTAGCATGAGTTTGACAAACTGCTGAAAAACATCCAGATGTATTTATATTTGGGATTACATTTAATTTTAGATTAATTTGGGGAGGCCCAATGTTTTATTTATTCCATTGTTCCCATCCCATAATATGTAATTTCTCTCAGTGTATTCAGACATTTTTTCCATTAATAGAATTTTAAAATTTTTGTCGTAGACGGCTGAAGTCATTTGTGTTAAATACATTCTTAGATATGTAATAGTTTTGTTGCTGTCATAAATTATTTATGTTTATTATCTAGATGATTATTATGAAAATAAAGAAATAATATTGATTTTTGTGGGGCACCTGGGTGGCTCAGTGGGTTAAAGCCTCTATCTTAGGCTCAGGTCACAGTCTCAGTGTCCTGGGATCAAGCCCTGCGTCAGCCTCTCTGCTCGTAGGGGAGCCTGCTTCCTCCTCTCTCTCCACCTGCCTCTCTGCCTACTTGGGCTCTCTCTGTCTCTGTCAAATAAATAAATAGATTTTTTTAAAAATAGCTCAATTCTTTAAAAATAATAATAATAATAATATTGATTTTTGTAAATTGATTTTACACCCTGTAAACTTACCTCTTTTGTGAGTTCTAAGAATGTTTATTATTTTTGTGGCTTTTGGAGGAGGTGATTACAGTAATTATAAATAATAACAGTTTCTTCTCCTTTGTTCTTATCCTTATATTTCTTTGTTTTTCTTTCCTTACAACATTGGACAGAAGCTTCATTATTTTTTTTTTTCAGAAGCTTCATTATTAATGATGCAGTAGATTTTGATTTTTGATTCCAAAAATTAAAATGAATGTTTGTCAAATTTCCTCATTGAGGATATTATTTGCTACAGATTTTTGTTGCATGAGTGAACTTGTAAGGAAGTTAAGTCTAATTGTAGTTCATAATAGACATGTTAATCATATATACATTAAATGTTATTAAGTATTTTCTCTATTATTATGAAAGTTATGTGGAAATATTATCATTTTATATATTTGGTAAATTTATCTAGTTTCACTAGGCTTCCAAATATAGTATATGTTTTTTTATAATGCTTCTTTATTATTTTTTAAATTACTGCTGTGTCTGATGTAGTTTTCCTATTTAATTTTGTATTTTGTTCATTTGGAAACTTTCTCTGATTTGTGCGTACCCTTCACTCAATAGAAAGTTTCAAAATTTTCAGATAAAAATGTGTTTTTTGTTGCTATTTTCAAGTAATTTATAGCCTTGTTGAATAGTAATCTGAATGGTCACAGTATTTGCAATATTGCTATCTTATGGAAATTACTGATGCTTTTTTTTGGAATCATACATAAAATTAATTTTTGAAACTATTCCCTGAGCACTTGAGAAGATGTTAAATTCTCTGCAATTGGAGTATACAATTTGATATATATCTGTCTTTGTGATTAGTGATTATATTTTCTATTTGGGCACCTGCTCTATCTTGAAAATTAGTGCTCTTCTATTATCTCTTTGCTTTTCGTGTACTTTTTATTTGATGGAGGAGTTTGGTGTGTTACAGGTAGATATTGTATATTGTTATATTTAATTTTATTTATAGCTTTAAGCTTAAGAGTGTATTTATTTGTACTATTTAATGCATTTTACTAAATTTTAATTTACCTAATATCAGGATCATGACCCTGGATTTCTTCTTGTTTTTATTTGACTGTCATGTCTTTATTCATATCTATATGGTAGTTTTTAGGACTCATTTGTTTTAGGACATCTCTTTTTCAGAGCAAAGATTTGGGCTCTGCTTTGTAAGCTAAATTAAAATTTTCTTTAATAGGTTGTTTAAGCGCACTCATATGTTAATATGATTGCTATGTTTGGTCTCAACTGTCATATTATTTTCCAGATATATACATTATGCTATATTTGTCATAGTTTTTCTCTGCATGATACATATTCCTTGTGATTTGGTCAATTACTTATTTATTTTTGTATTTGAGCAGATTAGTAATATTGTTCCAGTGGATGGCTTTGAACTTACACGTTAAAAAATCCTTTTAATCCCCTGATTTTTTATGTAATATTTAGTTACCTTATTTGTCAGCATTTAACAGTGTCCTTTAACTTCTCCTCTCAGCTCTGTGGCAATAAGCTCTAGTCCCACTTTGTCCCCCCCGGCCTTTCTTCTCATTTCACTTGTGCTATTTCTACCATCACACCAGAAACATTTACACATCAGTCTTCCACATTTGTCCCTATGCTGCTTAATTCTTGGTTTTCCATTCATACATATTAAATTTTCATCATTAGTTCATTTATTGACGTTGTTTGAGTCAACTGTTAAGCTCATCCTCTAATAGATTCCTCAAGAAAGGCAATTAGATACAGAATTTCTCAATGTTTTCTACAGCCTTGGTACTTAAGGGATAGCTGGCCCGGTCGTAATATCCTTGCCTTGATTCACATTTTCTTCCATTGAGCAGTTTTTTGAAAGCTGCTCTATTGTTGCCTTTAGCTTTTGTAAGTTCTTTGATTTTCTTTTCTTTTTTCCTCTTCTTTCTTTTTTCTTTTTGGCTTAAAAGCCTTGGCATATTTTTTCCTTATCTTTGAATCCTAACAATCTCACTGGTGTCTGTCCTGGTGTTGACCTTTTTCAGTTCATTTTACCAAATACCAGGCAAGCCCTTTCAACATGTAGCTACAGGTCTTCTTTTATATTTGTAAATGTGTTTTCACTTATAATTTTGGATATTAGTTCTTTTCCTTTGTCTTGTTTTTTCTTTTTCTGGGTTAGCCATTACAAATATTATTCCTTTTTTTCCCCCCTATCCTCACTTTCTCTCCATTTTCCCTGACTTTGACTTCTACTTTTATTTCATTTTACTTCTCTTGGTTATTTCCCTACCTTTTAATTTGTTTTTAACTTTTTAAAAGGATTTTATTTATTTAGTGGGTAGAGAGAAGAGACACGGTGAGTGAAGGAACACAAGAAGGGGGAGTGGGAGAGGGAGAAGCAGGCTTCCCACTGAGCAGGGAGCCCGATGTGGGGCTGCATCCCTGACCTGAGCCAAAGGCAGATGTTTAACGACGGAGCCACTCAGGCACCCCATTTCCTAGCCTTTTTAAATGTCTCATATTAAATTCATATTCGAGTATATTCTTTCTAGGGCCACTCACAATTTAGTCTTCATTATTGACATAATTTTGTTTTTTTCCCTACCATTTTCTGCCTGTGTTCCGTCTTATTCTCCTTATATTTCTTCTCATCTTTAGTTTTTGAATTTCTGATTCAAAGTGGTATTTTAAAACCCTACGTGTGTGAGCATATTTAATTCCATCTATGGTATTGTTTTCCATTTTTCTTCAGTTTTCGTTGTGTGTGCGTCTTTGGGGTGGGTTCTCATTAGTTGAACTTTGTTGGATCTATTAACACTTTATAAATCAGAGATGCGAATTTTGCACTGGCACATTAAAGATAGTACACAAAATGTATAATGTTTGATATACAAGTCCTTTTTAAGGAAAAGAAACTATCTTTTTAATCATGGGAAAATGAACATGTGGAGTTTACTGCTCTTCATTTCTGAAGTGGTTATCCCTGGCTAGTGGGCATCTCTTCTATCTGGGGTAATTCACAGAAGTGGTAGTGATCACAATTAACCATCAAAGTGCAAGGAGGTTGTTTTTAGATAGACGGCGTCTGAATTCAAAGCCACTTCCTAACTGAAACCATGTTCTGTGAAAGAGGAAAACAGGTTTTGGTGGATAGGTAATCTTTTTTGCCTCATCAAAAATGTGCTAATCTCTCATAGGTTTTATTTTCTGTTTTAATTACTTTTGAGAAGAGAGACACCTTAGATTCTTCACAACACTTTTCTTAAACAGTGTAGTATTTATTTCTCAAACACATATGCAAACATACACTTACACACACAAAACAGTTAACCTCTCAAGTAAAGCAATACAGTGATGGGACATTTTTCTTTGGAATTGAAAGAGGCATGGTCTGGTCTACCAGGTATTTAGTACTGTACAAGAAATTACCCTCCCCAGATAAGTGGTATTATACCAACTTACGTGATTGTGGCACAGTGAAAATTTATTACTTGGAGGGTTCCCAAGCAATTGCACTTAGATGTTAGCAGAGGCTACATCATTTGAAGGCTTGAATAAGTCTAAACGACCCACTTTTGAGATGCCCCACCCAGATGGCTAGCAAGTTGGTACTACTTGTTGGCTAGAGGTATTGGCTCTTCTCTATCTGGGTCCCTCCATTACTGCTTCCATTTCCTCATAGTTTAGCAACAGACTGCCCCTTGCATGAGAACCCCAAGAAACCAGTACATTTTATAGCTTACTTTCAGAAGTCATACATCTTCATTTATGCCATATTTGTTGATTACACAGAGACAAAACAACACTGATTTAATATGGCATTTACAAGGGCATGAATCAATGGAGGCCATCTTAGAGATTAGCTACTAGATATAGGCAAGGGGAATTAATCACCTTTTGGGCATTGCAACCCTCAGAAATACTGGGACCAACCTGTTTGTGACTTTCATTGAGATGAGGTCTCCTGATGTTAGTAAAAAGCCTGTTTGTAAAAAATTGCTCTACATATCAAATGTTGAGAAATATTTCTGAGAATCCTGTAAAATCTTATCAAGATGTCTTTGAGAAAAAAGTATTCTCTTTTATAGATAACAAAACTAGATGTTTCTCTTGGATGACTTAGTAATGGTTACACTAGTTCTACTGACTTGTCATCTTTTTTTTTTTTTCTTTTAAGATTTATTTATTTATTTGACAGAGAGAGACACGGCCAGAGAGGGAACACAGCAGAGGGAGCTGGAGAGGGAGAAGAAGGCTTCCCGCAGAGAAGGGAGCCTGGCTCAGGGCTCCATCCCAGGACCCTGGGATCATGACCTGAGCTGAAAGCAGACACTTAATGACTGAGCCACTCAGGCACCCCCTAACTTGCCATCTTAATAGTAATATTTAACCTGACAAATATTAATTTAGCAAGATTTGTGTTCTTGTCCTGAAATTTTTAATTACTCTAAATATGATATTAGTAATTATCTTAAAATCAGAATATAATTACTGTTTATCAATTTTTTTCCTACATTTTAAAAATTCAGGGGTACCTGGGTGGCTCAGCCAGTTGAGTGGCTCCCTTTGGCTTGGGTCATGATCCCAGGGTCCTGGGATCGAGCTCTGAGCCCTGCATTGGGCTCCTGCTCAGTGGAGAGCCTGGTTCTCCTTTGCCCTTTGCCCACTGCTCCTCCTGCTTATACGCTCTTACACTCTCTCTCTCTGTCAAACAAATAAAAACAATTTTTAAAAACAAAAAAAAATTAAAAATAAAAATTCAGGTCAGACTCAACTTGCCTTGTATACAAACTTTTGCTCTATGCCTAATTTCTGATCACTCAAAAACATTTATTTGACGGTTATTTGTTTATTAACTTATAACCATCTGCCATGACATCCTTGCCTCTAATTAGACAAAGGGAGATTTATAATTTAGTTGCATAAAGTAAAATTTGGCACTGTCTCTATTCCTTACACATTTAATGGAGCACAGTGATGATAATATGACATCATCTTTTTGGTAACAAGAAGGGTGCCGATGATGATTGTAGGATGGTGTGATTTAAAAAAAGTGATGGTAATGATCTTCCTACAACTGTGAAATAGTTTTAGAAAAGATGTGCTTCTTACTGGTATTATCTCTTCATCATAATTCTGAGATAGATATTCATCCCATTTTGCATATGGAAAAAATTATAGTTCAGAAAAATTAAATAATTCATGCAGCTTCACATATCAAGTGCTTCTTTGGAATAAAAAGTTAGTTTTTTTAGGTGATTGTTATGTATCAGTGTAGGCTCATCAATTGTAACAAATGTACTGCTTTGGTGGGGGATGCTGATAATGAAGGAAACTGTACATGTGTGAGCCAAGGGAGTATATGGATGCTATCTTACCTTCTTAATATTGCTGTGAACATAAACGTGCTCCAAAAAATAAAGCCTTTAAAAAAATTACTTTCAACATTGCATCACGCTTAACAGAGTTTCCCAGCTGTAAACATTATGAAGTATCTAAAGTATTATTCCTATTATCATTTTTACATTTCTTTATTACTACAGTTTTCAAAGTCTTTACATTTAGGTTCTCATTTTGTTTGTCCAATAGGTTAAGAGACAATGGTATTATCATCTCAGTAGTATAAATGAAAAAATGGAAGTGAAGAGGAGAGAATGAAGTCACTTGCTTAATGTCGCTAAATCAAATAGCTTTCCAAGTATAATCTGGTGACCCATGAATTAGTAGCATGATAGTAATAATAAACCAGCTTCACATACTTTTTTACTGTAACAGTTCAGTCATTTTGATATATAACCTAATGGTTCAATTCCCACAGAGTTCTGCTTAAAATTCTCGCCTGCACAAATTTATCACACCACAATAATTTAGTTTGTGTAACTGAAGAGATTGTTTAATAGCAATTTCCTTACTAATTTCTTTCTAATGACAAATTACTTTAATACAATAGATTATAACAATTCACCCTCTACCTTAAGCAATGAATAAATTGCTATTCGCATATTGCTTTTCAGTTTTCAGTATTGCTTTTCGGTTCCAAATATTTATAATTTTCACTAAAATTTTGTGTGTTTTGACTTATTGGGAACATTGTATTATAAAAATGTTCCCAAATGACTTTATTGTTTATTATTCAACAAAGACCTTTTACAGTGTTGATTTCTTTTTCTGTGTAATTGCCTTTCTAGTTGCTCAGTATTTTAAATACTCATTGCACCAGGGGATTAGAGAATCAACCATGAATTATTAGGATCATAAATCCTAGTGACACATTTTGATTAAGAAGAGCAACAGAGACCATCGTGTATGCTGTGGTACATTGGCCAAATCCTCTGACTTTGTCATTGAGATTATTTCTCCAGCTGCAAATTAAGCTGTTGACAAATCTCAAAACAGCCCCTCTCAGGGTATTGCTCTCTACCAAGAGAGCTTCCTTATCCAAGTCTATGCCTATTCTTGAGATAAGCTGCATCCAATGAATGGCAACTTTGAGAGTACAAAAGCTCAGACCAAGTCTCCATTTGAGATACCCAGCTTCAGAGCTGAAGGGATGTCCCAGCTTCAGAGCTTCCATCCATGTTCTGAGGGCTCTGTTGCAACTGTGTCACAATTTGATTTCTTCCTCTGTTCCTGAGATAGTGTCTCAATAAATCTGCACAGAGGAGTGACTTATGTATATTTTTTCCCAGCTTGAAGAATGGCACTGGAGCTCAGCTTCTCCAGGCTTTCTCCTATGCCAGGGAGCTCTGAGACTGTTTATAACCAACAAGGTCTCTAGTGGTCTTAAAGTCTCCAGCAGGAGGGTAGCTTTCTTTCCCAGAAAACTCCATAAGGAATTGATATCCTGAATCCAGACTTTCAAATACTGAATACTCTTTGTATTTCCCCACTGATGAGACTACTTCCTCATATTTTTTGGGAGGAGAACATTCAATGTGGGAGAGGGGATTCTCCAAATCAGAACCTACAACAAAGCTCTTGGTTGTGGCATGAGATAGTGGGAAGATTGGGGAACCATTTGATCTCTGTCTGCTGACCCTTGGTTATTTGAGCTAACTTTCCTCTCATAACAGCTATTTCCCAACCCATATCATGTGGCATGAAATTTATCTGACCCATGGCACTAATAAAACCCACTGGGTATGACCCATACCTCCCTGAGTTATTTTCAAAAATAAATGATAAGATGTATGAAAAAGTTCTTTAGTCCATGGATCTGGCACTAAGTAAGTGTTAAATAACTTCTATTGTAGTTATCATTATCAGTGTGGCTACCCTTTTATTTCTGATTGTTCTGGACGATTAAATCATTGATTTAATAAGTTATGTAAGTACCTACTTTAAATCAGGCAGCACTGTAGAATATAGCGGTAAGCAAAACACAAAAATCTGTGTCCTTATAGGGTTTCTATTTCCTGGGAAGACAATAAACAACACATTATATAAATACATGTAACATGATAATGGGGACAAATTCAAATGAAAAAATAAAGTTTGGAATGGGAACAAAGTGTTTCAACTTGGGGCCATGAGGAATAAAGTGTGCTTTTAAGTAGAGTTGTCATTGGAAAGATTACTAATACTGTGATATAAGAGCAAAACCTCACAGAATAGGAGAGTAAGCACAGGGGATGTGGTTAAGGGGTAGGTGTTCCAATTAGGAGGAACAGGATGTTCCTTGCATGGCTCCTGGTGAGAAGTCTGTTGTGTTCTCTTTGCTTCTCTAAATTAAGTGTTTTGCTTGTTTTGCCTTTGACTTTCTGCAGTTTGAATATGATATGCCTAGGTATATCTTTCCTTCCTTTCTTCTTTCCTTTATCCTGCTTGGTGTTCTTTGACTTCCCTGGATCTGTGATTTGGTGTCTGAATAAATTTTGGAAAGTTCTAAGCCATTATATTGCAAAAATGTCCTCTGTTCTATACTTTCCTTGCTCTCCTTCTGGTTCTCTGATTCTGTTTATGTTAAACTTTTTGAAGTTGTCTTGCATATCTTCAACAGTCTTTTCTGTTTGTTTTTGTTTTCTTTTTTTTTTTTTTTTTCTTTTCTTGCTGCATTTTGGTTTGGGTAGTTTCTACTGATCCCCCTTAAAGCTCAGTGATGCTTTCCTTAGCCATGTCCAGTGTACTGATGAGCTCTTTTAAGGCATTATTTACTTCTATTGCTATGTTTTTTATTTGAATCATTTTCTTTTGGTCCTTTCATAGTTTCTGTATCCTGCTTACATTAACCATCTGTTATTGCATGTTAAACTACTTTTCCACTAGAGTCCATAAAATATTAATCATAGTTATTTTAAGTTCCCTGTCCAAAATCTGTGTCAGATCTGAGTCTGTTTCTGATGCTTGATTTGTCTCTTCAATCTGTTTTTTCTTCTTACCTTTTGGCATATCTTAAAATTTTTTTTTGAAAGCTAGATATGATGTATTAGGTAATAAAGTTTAAGGTAAATAGGCCTTTATTGCAAGGACTTACATTAAGCTGACTAGGAACTGGGTTGTGTTTAATGTCTATTCTAACTGTAGGGGCTAAAGGTTTCAACTTCCTCTAGTATCATTGTTTTTTTTCCTCCTGTCGTAACTCTGATTATTGTCTAAGTATGCTCGTCAGAGACACTCTGTGTTTTATGGCTCTTTCTGCTGTAGCTCTCTATTGTTAGATCAGATCCTTGCTGGTGTAATGGAAAAGTATGGGCCAGAGGAAACTTTCTATTATCTTGTGATTAAATCTCGGCTTTTTCAGTGAGTCTCTGTCTCTTCGGCTGGGACTCACAAAGTGTTTCTCCAGAAATACAGCTTCCCTATTCATTATAAATACAGGAAGGCTTGAGGGCACTGGAAGCAGGAGGAAATCCTTTTTCCCCAGGTGGTATATGGGTCTAGTAAGGACTTTAATCTGGAATAGTAGGACTTTGTCATGTATAACATTTTGGGTCTGTTTTATAGTGATCTCTATTCTTTTCCTCTTTCTCCCAAAACCAAAGGGGAATTTTTCTCAGATCCTCACTGTGACAACCTGGTGGTGCTCCTGGAGATAAAACCAACAAAAGTGTGTCTCCTATGTGTCCCTTCTTCTCATACTCACCAACACTCGGGCTTCAGCAGTTTGTCAAAATTATTATTATTACCTGTGTACACAGCTCTAGTGGCTTCTGTTCCAGGTAAGCAGATATCAGCTAGGACTCTGCATTCCCCTGTCTCTCTAGATTTCAGGGTTGCACTTTGCCCTGTGACCTCTGTCTCTGATGGAAAAACCATTGATTTTCAGCTTTTTCTTATTGGAATGATGACTTTGATGTCTAGTTAAAAGTAAAGCTCCTCCAGGACTTTTTATTATTCTTCTTTACCTTAATTTCATTATGTTCCATTTATATTCTTTGGAATTTATTGAGGCTTGCTCTGTGACCAAGCATTTGATTAATTTTGGTAAGTGTATTATTCTCTACCTATTGGGAGCAATATTCTACGAAGATCAAATAGGCCAAGAGTTGTGCTTTCTAGATTTTCTATATGCTTATTCATTTCTTATCTTCTTTTTCTCTTTTCTTTTCTTAGAAAGGGAGAGAGAGGTGGAGGGCAGAGGAAGAGACTGAGAGAGAATATTAAGCAGGCCCCACACCCAGCATGGAGCCTGACACGGGGCTCAATCTCACAACCTTGAGGTCATGACCTATGCCAAAATCAAGAGTCAGTTGCTTAACCAACTAAGCCACCCAAGCACCCCTCTGATCCTCGTTTTAACGAGCTATTTTGAATAAGGTATGTTATCATATGCCACTCTCATGTGGGTTTATTTCTCTTTGGTTCAGTCATGTTTTATTGTATGGATTTTGAAGTTATACTATTGGGAACATACACATCTTTAGAAATAGTATATTTTCCATTTGTTTTCCTAGTTTCTACAGTGACTACACCAGTTTGCATTACCACCAACAAGGCACAAAGGTTCCTTTTTCTCCACATCCCTCAACAACACTTGTTTTTTCTTGTGTTTTTAATACTAGCCATCCCGAGAGATGTAAAGTGATGTAAAGTGATGTAAGATGTAAAGCAAGATGTAAAGTGATACTCATTGTGATTTTGATTTGCCTTTCCCTGATGATGACTGATGTTGAGCATCTTTTCACATGTGTGTTGGCCATTTGTATGTTATTTTGAAGAATGTTCTTTCAGGTCCTCTGCCCATTTTAATTGAATTATATGGGGGGGAGGGTTGGTGTAGAGTTTTATCAGTTCTTTATATATTTGGGATTGTATATGTCATTTACAAAAATCTCCCATTTGGTAGGTTGCCTTTTTGTTTTGTTGATGGTTTCCTTCATGTGCAGAAGCTTTTTGTTTTGATATAGTCCCAGTAGTTTTTTTTTTTTTTTTTTAAGATTTTATTTATTTATTTTACAAACAGAGATCACAAGTAGGCAGAGAAGCAGGCAGAGAGAGGAGGAAGCAGGCTCCCTGCTGAGCAGAGAGCAGATGCAGGGCTCAATCCCAGGACCCTGGGATCATGACCTGAGCTGAAGGCAGAGGCTTTAACCCACTGAGCCACCCAGGGACCCCTGAGGTCCCAGTAGTTTAACTTTGCTTTTCTGTCCCTTGCCAGAGGAGACATATATAAACAAATGTTTTTATAGCTGATTTCAAAGAAATTGCTGCCTGTGTTTTCTTCTAGGAATTTTATGGTTTCAGGTCTCACATTTAGGTCTTTAATTTTGAGTTTATTTTTATGCATGGTATAAGAAACTGGTCCAGTTTCATTCTTTTGCATGTAGCTGTCCAATCTTCCCAACATATTTATTGAAGAGACTTCCATTGTGTATTCTCAATTTTTATTAATGTCTTTTGCCTCAAAGTCTGATTGGCTGATTGATACAACTATACCAACTTTCTTTTGGTTTGAATTCATTCGATGTACCCTTTCCTATCTATTACTTTTCAATGTTCTTATTTTTAAGATGTCTCTTATAAGAATGATATGGTTACAGTTTTATTTTTATCCAGGTAGATACTGTTTTATTTTAATTTGAGAATCTAATCTTTTACATTTACTGATATATTTAGAATTATTTCTGCCATCTTACTATTTGCCCACTGAGTTACCTATTTTGTGTTTTTTATTTTTCTGGGTTTCCTTTCTTTAATTTAGGTGAATCAATTATTTTATTATTATTCTGTATCCCCTCTCTATTAGCATACTACTTATACCTTCTTTTACTATTTCATTAATGGTTACTTTAGATTACAAGAATTTAAGAGTCCTTAACTCATTCCATTCTAAATGTTGATTTTTGCCTTACCACATCTAAATAAACTCCATTTGCCACTCTTTCATCTTTTCTGTAATATTGTCATGCATTTTACTTCTTGTGATGATGAGTTTTATGTGTCATCTAGCCTAGGCTCTATTGTCTACCGATTTAATCAAATACTAAGTATTGCCATGAAGGTGTTTTGTAGAGTAATTAACATCTTGAATTAGTTACCTTAAGTAAAGGGGATTGTCCTCCATAATCTGAGTGATATTTAACTAAGCAATTAAAAGACCTCAAGAGTAAAACTGGTATTTCCCTGAGGAATAAGAAATTCTACCTTTACCCGCTTTGAGGGAGTTTCCAGACTGCTGGCCCACCCTACAAATGTCAGACTTGCCAGGCCCACTTGTTTGTCACCTCTTTGCAATCAATTTCATTCTGTATCTTGCTCTCTCTACTCATAATCAAGTATTTATAAAAGGCAAGATTTTTGTTGGCCATGCGTTTGCTACCTTAGAACAGTTTTTTTCCACCTAAAAAGTATCATGAGATTGACTGGTTGCTCTTCACTACATTAAAGAAAGTGATGAAAGGAAAGAAGGATTTTAGAGGCAACTTATTCTTCACTGAGTATCTTACTCTGGCCCATTACCAAGTGACCCAAAAAGCTGCTAGCTTTAAGTGGGGCCCAGAGCAAGGGGAGGCTCTACCACTTCAACAGGTGGTCTAGCAGATTTGACGTTGCTTAAAGTGCCAGTGGCACAGAGAGATGATGTTTAGAGACTTTGGCGGGCCCTGCAGGTGGGTCCCAGGGAGGACCCAGGCCTTTGGAGCCAATCCCTGCCACTCCCTATGGCTAAGAACACTCCTTTTGAAAAGTAGTTTTGGCTTCTTCTGAGACTTAGTGGAAACTGGACATTTTACAGCAAGCCATGAAGTTGCCATGCAACCTGATCTGAAGTAACTTCACTCCCAATTCTCTGGCTCACAATCCAGCCTTTCACACCAGGACTCCACTGAACCTCATTTTCCAGTATCAAGAGACATGCTGGCTCAATGTGTACAAAGAATTTAATTTTATTCTGTTCTAGGGGTAGGATGTTCCTAATTGCCTGGCTCCTAAGAATGCAGGTGGAGATCTGAATGTCTCACCTTTTTATATATGAACTTTCAACCAATTCCACTTATTCCAGCACTTTTATTCACCTCTTTTCTCAGGGATTCTGATTACTTGATTTCCACTGGAAATTCTTGACAAATTCTTAGCCTTTAACTTTTTCTGCTCTCTGACTTCTTACAACTACTCCACCTATTATTTGTCTTCTGAAAATTATTTTTTTTAATTTTTAAAATTTTTTTTATTTATTTGACAGACAGAGATCACAAGTAGGCAGAGAGGGAGGGAGAGAGAGAGAGGAAGAATCAGGCTTCCCACTGAGCAGAGAGCCTGATGCGGGGCTCGATCCCATGACCCTGGGATCATGACCTGAGCCGAAGGCAGAGGCTTTAACCCACTGAGCCACCCAGACACCCCTGTCTTCTGAAAATTATTTAAAGTCTTCCAACGCACCTATCTCATCTCCAGTTGTTTTTGTCCTGGGTCATTTCCTTCATTCTTGGACATTTTAGTAAGTTTGAGAGGATAAATTCATGGAACCAGTCTATCTTATTTAATGTTATTTCTGTATTGGCTTTTAAAAATGAGATTCTAATGCCATTTCTAAAGTTTAAAAAAAATTTTATAATGGGATAATAGAAAAGTAAGATAAATTAAAAGTTGTGACTAGCACAGGCATCACTAATATCAATTAAGGAGGAAAAGAAAAAGAATTTTTAATTTTATCAGTTATTTAGAATAAGCAACATAGTAAGAAAACAATATGGGTCTTTTTCTTTGTGTTTTGTAACATTTGGACAAAATCTTCTCTTGGAGTTAGGGCAGTTTGGGCTTCTTTTTCAGAATGAAAGCCTGATGTTTGCCTTCACAATCAATTCTTATTTCCTCCAATTTGGATCTGATAAATCTTTACTGCAAATGGCAAATGAGGTCAAGAGACACCTCAGGAGACACATCTTCAGTCTTCTACCAGATGCTCTTTGACACTCAGGGGCCTGGTGAGAATAGTCAGGAGGGAGACAGTAGGGAAAGGGTAACTTTCTAAAAGTTGTCTGGCTTTATGGTTTAAAATATTGGTGATTTATCAGGTCCTTGTCAGTTATAAATCTCCAGGAGTCTAAAACAATAAACTGCCATCAAGATAGAAGCCTATATTCAGGGACTACTTCTAGCCTGGAACAGAGTATCTATTAAAAATTTATATAATTTACAGAATTACAGAAATTTCTAAGACCTGTCTGGTTAAGAGGCATGTTCAGGTAACATAAAAATAAAAGTAATGATAAATATGTTGCAGGAAAGAATTAAAAAATCACAATATCTCAATAAACTGAATTATAGGAATAATCTAAAAATGACAGTATGTGCTGTCTTTTACATCTTCAAAGTTCAAGTTAATAATATCTACCATTTATTGAAAGTAAAATGTATTGTGCCTAACCCAAGGTATTATGCTAAGGATGTGCATAACACATCTTTTTTAATTATAGCAATCCACTCAACAATTATTTTCTGAGCATTTGCTATGGACCAATCTCTATCCTTTGTGCTTAAGATACATCAGTAAACAAAACATTTAAACACCTTGGCCTTGAACAGGCCTAGAGATGACTATCGATTCTATTATTCCCGGTTTTTGGAGGAAGAGACAAAGTAAGCCATATTCTGTAAATCAAATTCTCCAAGCAGTTGAAGTGGCAGTAAACAGTTCAATCCATATTCTCGGTATCATGCAAGTTGTATTTTAACAAAACAAAATAATTATGTAAAGAAAAGAGGTAGTATACAACACTTGTGAAATAGACAAATATAATTGACAGCAAACTCAACATATGTCAGTATTCTAATCAGGTTGACAAAGATCTACAGGAATAACATAATGGTCAAAAGCATGAGCTTTGAGATTAGACAAACTCAGTTTCTTTTTTAAATTTTATTATTTTTATTATTCTTTTTATAAACATATAATGTATTATTTGCCTCAGGGGTACACATTTGTGAATCATCAGGCTTACACACTTCACAGCACTCACCATATCACATACCCTCTCCAATGTCCATAACCAAACCATCCTCTCCACACTTCCCATCCCCCCAGCAACCCTCAGTTTATTTTGTGAGATTAAGAGTCTCTTATGGTTTCTCCCCCTCCCAATCACATCTTCTTTCATTTTTTCCATCCCTACTCCCCAAACCCCCCACTCTACCTCTCAAATTCTTCATATCAGGGATATCATATGGTAATTGTCTTTCTCTGATTGACTTATTTTGCTCAGCATAATACCCTCTAGTTCCATCCATATTGTTGCAAATGGCAAGACTTCATTTCTTTTGATGACTGCATACTATTTATATATATAGTCATTTCTTCTTTATCCATTTCATCGGTTGATGGACATCTAGGTTCTCTCCAGAGTTTGGCTATTGTGGACATTGCTGCTATAAACATTTGGGTGCATGTGCCCCTTTGGATCACTACATTTGTATCTTTAGGGTAAAAACACAGTTGTGCGGTTGCTGGGTCATAGGGTAGCTCTATTTTCAACTTTTTGAGGAAACTCCATGCTGTTTTCCAGAGTGGCTGCACCAGCTTGCATTCCCACTAACAGTGTAGGAGAAAGTCTCTGCATTCTTGCCAACATCTGTTGTTTCCTGACTTGTTAATTTAAGCCATTCTGACTGGTGTGAGGTGGTATCTCATTATGGTTTTGATTTGTATTTCCCTGACGCCAAGTGATGTTGAGCATTTTTTCATGTGTCTCTTGGCCATCTGGATGTCTTCTTTGCAGAAATGCCTGTTCATATCTTCTGCCGATTTCTTGATTGGCTTATTTGTTCTTTGAGAGTTGAGTCTGGTAAGTTCTTTATAGCTTTTTGATACAGCCCTTTATCTGATATGCTGTTTGCGAATATTTTCTCCCATTCTGTCAGTTATCTTTTGGTTTTGTTGACTGTTTCCTTTGCTGTGCAAAAGCTTTTGATCTTGACCCAGTAGTTCACTTTTGCCCTTGCTTCCCTTGCCTTTAGCGAAGTTTCTAGGAAAAAGTTGTGGCAGTTGAGGTCAAGAGGTTGCTGCCTGTGTTCTCCTCAAGGATTTTGATGGATTCTTTTCTCACATTGAGGTCCTTCATCCATTTTGAGTCTATTTTTGTGTGTAGTAGAAGGAAATGGTCCAGTTTCATTCTTCTGCACATGGCTGTCAAATTTTCCCAACATCATTTGTTAAAGAGACAGTCTTCTTTCCATTGAATTTTCTTTCCTGCTTTGTCGAATTAGTTGACCATAGAGAAGAGGGACTATTTCTGGGCTCTGTATTCTGTTCCATTGATCTATGTGTCTGTTTTTGTGTCAGTACCATACTGTCTTGATGATGACAGCTTTGTAATAGAGCTTGAAGTCTGAAATTGTGATGCCACCAACGTTGGGTTTCTTTTTCAACATTCCTCTGGCTATTCGGGGTCTTTTCTGGTTCCATATAAAATTTAGGACTATTTGTTCCATTTCTTTGAGAAATTGGATGGCATTGTGATAGAGATTGCATTAACTGTGTAGATAGCTTTGGGTAGCATAGACATTTTCACAATATTTGTTCTTCCAATCCATGAGCATGAAATGTTTTTCCATTTCTTTGTGTTTTCCTCAATTTCTTTCATGAGTACTTTATAGTTTTCTGAGTACAGATTCTTAGCCTCTTTGGTTCGGTTTCTTCCTAAGTATCTTAATGTTTTGGGTGCAATCATAAATGAGATTGCCTCCTTAATTTCTCTTTTCTTCTGTCTTACTGTTGGTGTATAGAAATGCAACTGATTTCTGCACTATGATTTTATATCCTGACACTTTATTGAATTCCTGTAAGAGTTCTAGGAGTTTTGGAGTGGAGTCTTTTGGGTTTTCCACATAAAATATCATATCATCTGCAACAAGTGAGAGTTTGACTTCTTTGCCAATTTGGATGCCTTTTATTTCATAGCCGTGGATCATGGTTTAAGGTAACCCTGATCTGAAAGCTCACTCTTTGGCTCTGTCTCTGCAGCCAGCTTTCCTGCTCTGATACCTGGCAGCTCTGCCACACTCAGACACCTCTGATCTTTCTGTGACCCTGTGGGACCTGAGACCATGCTGTCCCCACAAGGGCTCCACCCCTGCTTTGCCTCTGGAGTGATGTCCTTCAGTGGAGCAGACTTCCAAAAGTTCTGATGTTGTGCTCCCCCGCTCTGCCATTTGCCAGGACCTGGCCCCTCCCACCATGTTTATCTTCCTGTGGCTTCAGATTCACTTCTCCATACATCCTACCTTTCAGAAAGTGGTCGATTTTCTGTTTCTAGATTTGCTGCTCTTCTTCTCTTCTATCTCCTATTGAGTTTATAGGTGTTCAGAGTGGTTTGATACCTATCTAGCTGAACTCCTGGAATCTGATATCATTTCAGTCTGCTACTCCTCTGCCATCTTGATTTGAGTCCCTGACAAACTTGGTTTCAAATCCTGGTGCCCCTATTAGCTGTGGGACCTTAAGCACATGTATTGCTTTTGTGGCCTCAGTTTGTTGAAATATATACTTTCCAAATCAGGGTAAAGATGAAATGAGCTAATATATGATGTAATTAGCATGGTCTAAGCACATTATAGGTGTACAACAAATGGTAGCTATTAATCCTATGTGACACCAGTATATACATATTATTGAGAAAAGAGAGGTCTTAAAACTCCTTTTACACAAGGCTTAGATATATCAATGTTTTTTATTTAGTTCCAAAATTCACAGTTGAAAAAGTCTTAAGATAAATTGGAGATACTTAAGGGAGAGACTATGATATTGAAGGAATTCAATTCCAATTATCAATTTATTAATTATGTGATAATAATATTCAAGCACTGTGCTCAAGGCTATCACAGGAGAAATACTTTGCTTCTTAGCAAAGAGCCTGGAAGTTCCCCATGAGTGGACATAATAAATGCCTTCCAACAACTATGGGAGAAGTCATGTAAAATATTTACTCCTTTCCATCCTAGGAGCAATAATTAAGCAAAAGGCATTAAAACTATAAGCAAGCAGACAATAGAAGTTTGAATTTATATTAGTTAAATTATCTCAGGGTGAAAGGAACACATCTCAGGAACACATCCTATATGACTTCTTATAAGGGCAAGGGAATTAAAGCATCAGACATATGGTAGGGACAATCATAGGATCTTTCCTAGGTCTGAGATGCTATGATTGTAATAAAAACAATTGAAATTTATACTTATGACCAAGTCTGGCATTTCAAGTATATGAGATTCTCATGACTATTGCTTCATATTCTCATAACATGCTATACTTTCTCCTAACTGTAGTAATTAGTTCTTCTCAAAAATAGGTACTAAAATGGAGTTAGGGATGCAAGAGGTTTACCAGGGAATAAAGTAAAGATCAAAGAGAAGGCAGCAGGACTTAACAGATCAAACTGTTAGCCAGCAATGAAAACCTATAAAGTGTGGAAATAAAAGAGGAGAGAAAAGAAAAACGGGCAGGGAGAGTCTCAGACAGTGAAGATCTCATCAAATCCTCACCAACACCAGGGAGAGGACACAGCCAAACATTAGAAGAGTTTCATGTTGAACAAAAATGTCCCCATCCCCACTGCCCACCACATTCATGCTCAGTCTTTGGCTGGTGATTGCCTTGAAAGAATGTAGAGGCTTCAGATCAAGGGCAGACTGAGGCAGATCCCAAGGGCGCTGTAGCTGGAGGCTGTAAGCTTACTGCATTCCTTGCTCAGTGAGAAATAAGCTCCTACTTATGGAAACCATGGGACTTAAGCTCCATGTTATCCACATCCCTATTTCACCACACTGAACATTTTGTTTACTTTCCTTTTTTTATGGATAAGCTACAGGATATCTGAATGTGACAACTGTGTTTTAATCTCCGTTGTGTCTCTCACTTGTATATTAAATAATACCCACAGATACTCTACAGTCACTGTATCAATTCATAAATATAGGAGGAGCTATGTTGAGAGCTGTGGAAGAACCTAAAAAGGTGGCCTACCATGAAATTAGCAACCAATAAACCCATTAACCTTTAGAAACTTCTGGTAATATACATTTTTAACCAAATTTGGAAACACTTTAATAGTCAGATTTACTTATATGTTGGCTAAGGAATAGTTTTTACAATGATCATCTTCTAATATAAAGCAGAGTTTTAAAGTAAGAAAAATAGAGATAGGGACAATAGGGAAAGGGAATTGAGTAAAGCTCGATAATGTGGCTGCCAGAGCTGATGGGAGTTCTCCTTAAGAGCCTTGATGAAGGCGCCTGGGTGGCTCAGTGGGTTAAAGCCTCTGCTTTCGGCTCTGGTCATGATCTCAGGGTCCTGGGAATGAGCCCTACATCGGGCTGTCCACTCAGCAGGGAGCCTGCTTCCCCTACTCTCTCTCTGCCTGCCTCTCTGCCTACTTGTGATCTGTCAAATAAATAAATAAAATCTTTAGAAAAAATTTTTAAAAAAAGAGCCTTGATGAAGAGTGTAGGATGATAGAATGCCAGATAGCATTTATATCAGAGAAATATTTTCATCCCTCTAGATCACTCCTCCACTCTGTTTTTTCCCACAAGAAGATGAGCCGTGTGAATGATGGCCACAATGTCCTGTGTCTTCTCACTCCTAGTTGAGGAGCCTGGCAGAAAAGTGGAGGGAGGGAAGAGAGTTCAGGGAATTTGGCCCTTGGTTTTATCCTTGTGGAACTGCCTTTCTGTCAGGGTGGTGAACTCTATCACCTCTTCATCTTGGTTTTGAGGATTATTCCTTTTCCTTGTCCTTTTAAGCCTACAACTGTAACAGCTCTGTTGCTGCTGGCCCTGGGTTCCTATATTTCTGGTAGGCCTATACATATGCAGCCCCGTACCTTTGTACTTAGTATGTGACCATGACCCTCACTGATATACAAGTTACATATATCAACCATTTTCCCCACAGATCTGACCTTCATGTATTGCAAGGGACTAAAACAAGTTTGTGGCCTATTTCATCTCCTTTGTTGCTGATCCAAGAGGTCAGACAGTTCCATCACTGGCTCACATTGATTTGTCCCAAATGAATGGACTTAGCGATCTGTAAGTCAAGAGAAGATTTGTTTTAGAGTATAATTATGGCCTCTGTAAATGGTTAGATAGATTGAAAGGCTGGGGCCAAGGCTAAAGGTCTCCTGAATGCTAAAGGAGTTCCCATGGCTCACAGGACCACTATCTTCACATGATCAACCTTTCTAGAGTTCAGCCCTCACTTTTCACAACAAAGCCTCTGATGGAATTGAGTGGTATCTTCTTTTCACAATATACTCACATGACCTATACACTCACATGTACAGAAAGAGAACTCGAGCTTTAAGTGCTAAGTATGGAGTTCCATACTTTTTAATGCATGGACTCTAAACCCAGTATGAAATTTCCTTTTATTACACTGGAAAAAACCCACTATACTCCCAGAAGTCATTGAATCATTAAAAATCAACAGAGTTTCAGTATAGTTCAAGCTCTTTAAAATCATCTGTTCCTTGTTAATTCAGATGACAGTTCAGCCTCAATTGTTAGATAAACAAGACAACAAACAAACAACTCACAGACTGCAGCTGAATGTAGATGTTTGCCCGATTCTAGCTTTTGTTTTTGTTATTTCAGACCATATTCATGGCTGTGGAAGTCAACACCATCTGACTTTATTTTCCTGCTTAAGTTTGTGTGTGTGCGTTGCATCCCTAGACTAATTTATAGAAGCCATCTGTGAGGTTCTGACTGATACTAAAAAGTTAACGATTTAAAAATAAAACAACTGATTACAAGTATCAATATGAAATTCCTGATGCTCCTCATAGACTGAATATCAACAGAAATGAGTGACAGGAATTACATTAATGACCATTTGGTGTATTCCCACCCTGCTGGACACTTGGGGCATGTATTATCAAAAGAGCAATAGAATTTAGTAGATAGGTCATTTCACAGTTCATGCTTATTTGGTCAGCCAGACCATTACTTATCTATTATGTTAGAAAAAAATGTTAAAAACTCTTTTTCAATTGACCAAATGTCATTGAGAGGGTTTTTATAAATTATTCATCAGAGAAGAAAGAACACCTTATTTCTTTTCCTAAAGTATATTTAAAAAGAAATTCTGTGACAAATTTCAGGGCCAGTAAAGAAAATAAAGACGGAAATGTTCCTCCAACACAGATACAACTTAGCCAGGTTATTTCTGAACTAAAGACCGTTTAATAAGAAACAGTGAAATATATTCTTTTTATCTGCTAATTTAGGTATATTCCCTCCAAAAAAAAAATAATAATCCAGACCATAATGGTTCCAAAGCCAGTCTGAGTCTCCATTAACTATCTTCAAAGTTTAAATACCTTAAGGAAAATTGGATATTAGTCTACAAGAATCCTGTTAAGTAGCATCAGATAATTAAAACAAAATAACAGCTAGAAGTGGGTGTCAATCATAAGACATACCTAAAACATGTCTTTGTCTTGGGACTAGCAATGAGCAGAATCTGAGGATGTTAAGTATAAGATCAAAGAAAGGGAGACTGTAATTTTTGAACGTTGGTGGTAAAGCAATAGTTGCTATGTTGTGACAGAAAATTATCAGACTATTACCTGAACTAACACAAAAAATTGAAAGAGGTCATGGTCTTGGCTAAAGAGATTTCCCGGCGGATGTTTAACGTGCCACATCCTTCCTCTTGCTATCTGTGATTAAACATGTGGAGAGAAAGATATCCCAGAGAAGGCACTATTCATATTCTAAGCACAATTTCCCAGATACACAAATGAACTTGGCTCAAAATAATTTTTTCTTATCCCTGGTCCCTTCTGGTAAAGAAACTCAAATTTAGAAATGTTCTAGGACGCTATCAGTAAAGCATGGCTTCAGGAAAAAGATCTGAAGACTGTGCGTAAAAGATTATCGAGACATCCAAAAGATTTAAATCATGCCTATGTGGGCTTCTCACAATACTAACAATGAGCCCCTTAGGCATCTGTGATAGAGAAGAAGAGATTCTCTAAAAATATTAAGTGTATAAATGACAGGCATTTTATATTCTTGACAGAGTTTTTAAGAATCGTGAAGATATTGTCCCACATATCAGTGCGATCCAGAGAGGGGCTTGTTTTGCAGATATTTGTAAGTGAGGCCTTTGTCCAACAGAGTATAACCCAATAAGGATCAAAATGAATCCCAAAATCTGCACTGTGAGAAACACTGATTAAAACTAAAATGAATTAGAAACATTTTTAAATGGGAAGAGCTTCCAGAATCTCCCTGGAGATAGCAGTCTGAGAATCTCATGTGCAAATTCAGCTGTGAGTCTGTGAGAAAGGAAGCACGACTCAGAGGGAAGGCAAAGCCTGGAGAGTAGAGCCAAAAGCAGCGGCAAGGGAGGACCTCTAGGGAGCAAGACAGGTCCTAGTCAAGGAACTGGCAAAGTGTGCTCAGCTGGGTTTCAAAATTGCAAGGACTGGTAACTGCTATGAGTTTTTTATCCAGTCCTTTTTTAATTGAAGTACTTATTTTTATTACACTACGCACGTGTCACCTTTGTATGTTGGTTGTATGCATATTTGAAGGGGGTGGGTAATCTGTCTCTTTAGTTCACCGATTCTTCCTAGAAAGGAGACAAGTACTTGGTCTTACCCGAGGAGCTTCATTTTTGCTAGATATAACTTTGTTAACACAATCCTGGGTTTGGGGCTTATGCCAAATTGGATGAAATATGGAGGGACAGGGTGAGTGCATTATTTATGTGGTAAAAATATAAACTATTTTGACTACAGAATAAAGTGGCAGATTAAAGATGACTACAAATTCTTTCCTACCTCTCCCACTGAGTGGTGGACTCTCATTCCTTCTCCCATGAATCTATGATGGCTGTGATAACTTTTTTGAATAACAGATTATAGAAGAAATGACATTCTGGAAGTTTTGGAACTAGATCATAAAATGTCCTAGAGTATCCACCTCGGTCTGTTGGAATGCTTGCTGTTAGAATACTTCCTTTCAGAACCATCCATGATGAGAGAAGCTCAAGCCACATGGAGAAGCCTGGTCGACAGGCCTAGTCGAGCTACCAGTAGAAAAGACAGCATCATCTGTCAGCCATGTGAGAGAATCTTCCTGGATGTCCAGCCTTGTGGGTCCTTCAGATGACTCAAGCCATGACTTCCATTTGATAGCAACCACATAAAAAATTCCAAATGAAGATCTACCAGTTGATCCTAGTCAACTCAGAGGGCTAAGATAGATAATAAATTGTTTTAGGTCACTAAATTTGGGAGTTGCTTGTTATATAGCAGTAGATAGGATATAGAAACATGAAGGGAATTATAATACATTGTGTCTGTTTTTTAAGGAAAAGCTTTGAAAATTTGGGGCAGTAGGATAACTGATAAGAAAAGGTTGGAAACCTGTATAACTGTCTGTCCTTCTCTATATACATAAAACTACAATGAAGTTCATAGACTCTGGGACAGCATTGATTACAAAATGCTCCTTTCTTTTATATATCACAAAGAAAGGAAATCATGTTTTAATCTGTGACATAATTCTTCCTTTTGAATTAGAATATCTCTGTAACTCTGTGTCCTTCTGTATATAAATAAAACATACAGTGAAGTTCATAGATTCTGAGACACCATTGATTGCAAAATGCTCCTTTCTTTTACATATCACAAAGAAAGGAACTGTGACATAATGCTTCTTTTTGAACTAGAACTTAATGTTCTGCTCATAAAAGAGTTTTATACTGATTTGAGTATAAAATGTTTAATGATGTAACCCTTTTATAATATAGAAAAATGAAAATCTAGGTAAAATAAATTATTTAACTCTTTTTTAAAACACATGTATGTTGAGTCTTACATTTCAGAATCACTTTCCAACTCAAAGTCACTGATGTTTGGAGATTTTCCATATATTTTTGTGTTTTATCAGGAGCACCTGTGAAGTGGCATTTCTAAAACATGTTTTCCACTAGAGTTTCCAGTAATTTCTTGTAAGTCACTTATCCTCATTAGATAGATTTTGATATAGAACCTCTCTTGACTTTTACCAGAAGTTATCAATAGAAGGCTTTCCACAGAATAACCCGAACCCACATTCCTTCTTCAGATGAATCTAAAATGGTTTTATAAGGGCTCCTGGGTTGCTCAGTTGGTTAAATGTTCAACTTTTGGTTTTGGTTCAGGTCATGATCTCAGGGTCATAGGATTGGCCCTGAGTCAAGCTCCATGCTCAGCGGGGAGTCTGCCTGAGATTTTCTCTCTCCCTCTGCTCCTCCCCCTGTGCGCTCGCTCTCTCTCTCTCTAATTAAATAAATCTTTTTAAAAAAATTGTTTTATTGACTAGAATATTAAGGGACTGCAGTTATCCATCAGGCTTAACAACCACATCATGATACTTTTCAGCAGGTTCATTCTTCAGTGATTCAAATAAATACTCACAAAGTACAACATGAACACATCCTTAGAATTCTATCAGGTTCCTGGCTGGCTATCTCAGATAGCTTAGGCAGGCTCTCTTCCTTCTAGTCCCCTGAGCACTAGTGGAATCTCTGTCTTGTTTGAGGGGAATCATTTTCCCTTCATGTTTATTTGAGAGGGTGTTCCATGCTATGGATTCCCTTCTCAGAACTGAGGCTTTTCTTGGAAACAATGTCTATAATTCAGTCCTATTGCAGAAAAATTGTGTATCTTAAAATTGATGAAATAATAGCAAATTAATATTTATATATATTTGTAATATAGTTTCAAATGTATGAATATCACATAATATACACATATATTCATACATATGTATCACATAAATAACATATAAATATGTATACTATTATAACATATATAACATATATAATATAGTTATATATAACATATATATACATATATATTACCTATATTATAACATATATATAACATACCTACATATATATCGCATAAATAACATATATAAATATGTATACTATTATAACATATATACTTATATATTATAAGTATTGTTGCTGATATTGCTCCCAGAAAATACATTTAATGTTAAGAAAAAATTCTCATAACAACAAATCAGAAAGCATACTAATCACAGGTTTCTAGAAACTTTGATTTGGAAAGAATTTTAGGGAACCTTCCATTTGGATGCTTTGAGTTATAGATAGAGGCAGTTCTACTGAGGGAAGTAGTTGATTATCACACAACTTATGGATCTCAAAGCTGAAATAATTTATTCTGTTATCTGGCTCAGTATTCTTTTCACTACATCAGTGATCCTTTGGTGATATATAGAAATAGTCCAAATAGATTTTTTTTATAACAATTACTTGGTTTTATCTAAGTGCTCCCTTGTCCCTTTAAGTAAAAGAAGGCTCTTGGGGCACCTGGGTGGCTCAGTGGGTTAAGCCTCTACCTTCAGCTCAGGTCATGATCTCAGGGAGCCTACTTACCCCTCTGCCCACCTGTCTGTCTGCCTACTTGTGATCTCTGTCTGTCAAATGAATAAATAAAAAACTAAAAAAAAAAAAAAAAAAAAAAAAAGAAAGCTCTTACTTGGTAGAGATCCTTTAATAAACTTTTTGATGGGAACTGAGATACATATATAGTTGGCAATACACTGCACTAACCTTCTTGAATTCACTGATGCTATTGCCTTTCTTCAGCCTTTTTTTTCCCCCCTAAATTGGTCCCAAATTGCAAATTGACCCAGGGCACCATGTATTTAGAAAAAAGAAGATATGTTTACTAAATTATGGCAGCTATAAATCAAGACTCTAAAGTACTGTAATTGAATTTTTTCTCTTTTTTAATTGTTTTTAATTAACCTATAATGTATTATTTGCCCCAGGGGTACAGGTCTGTGAATCATCAGGCTTACACATTTCCGGCACTCAGCATAGCACATAACCTCCCCAATGTCCATAATACAACCACCCTATGCCTACCCCTCCACCCCGAGCAACCCTCAGTTTGCTTAATGAGATTAAGTCTCATGGTTTGTCTCCCTCCCAATCCCATCTAGGTTAACTTTTTCCTTTCCTATCTCCCAAACCCCCTGCCCTACCTCTTAAATTCCTCACATAAGAGAGATTATATGATAATTGTCTTTCTCTCATTGACTTACTTCACTTAGCATAATACCCTCTAGTTCCATCCACATCATTGCAAATGGCAAGATTTCATTTATTTTGATGGCTGCATAATATTCTTGTGTGTGTGTGTGTGTGTACATACAAACTTCATCTTCTTTATCCATTCATCTGTGAATGGACATCTGGGTTCTTTCTATAGTTTGGCTCTTGTGGACATTGCTGTTATCAACATTCAGCTGCATGTGACCCTTTGGATCACCACATTTGTATCTTTAGGGTAAATACCCAGTAGTGTGATTGCTGGGTCATAGGGTAGCTCTATTTTTAACTTTTTGAGGAACCTCAATGCTGTTTACCAGAGCGGCTGCACCAGCTTGCATTCCCACCAACAGCATAGGAAGGTTCCCCTTTCTTTGCATCTTCAACAACATCTGTTGTTTCCTGATGTGTTAATTGTAGCCATTCTGACTGGTGTGAGGTGGTATCTCATTGTGGTTTTGATTTGTATTTTCCTGATGCCGAGTGATGTGAAGCACTTTTTCATGTGTCTGTTGGCCATCCGGATGTCTTCTTTGCAGAAATATCTGTTCATGTCCTCTGCCCATTTCTTGATTGGATTATTTGTTCTTTGGGTGTTGAGTCTGATAAATTCTTTGTAGATTTTGGATACTAGCCCTTTATCTGATATGTCATTTGCAAATATCTTCTCCCATTCTGTCAGTTGTCTTTTGGTTTTATTGACTATTTCCTTTGCTGTGCAAAAGCTTTTCATCTTGATGAAATCCCAGTAGTTCACTTTTGCCCTTGCTTCCCTTGCCTTTGGCGACGTTTCTAGGAAGAAGTTCCTGCAGCTGAGGTCGACAAGGTTGTTGCCTGTGTTCTCCTCAAAGGTTTTGGTGTATTCCTGTCTCACATTGATGTCTTTCATACATTTGGAGTCTATTTTTGTGTGTGATGTAAGGAAATGGTCCAGTTTCATTCTTCTGCATGTGGCTGTCCAATATTCCCAGTACCATTTTTTGAAGAGACTTTTTTCCATTGGAAATTCTTTCCTGCTTTGTCAAAGATTAGTTGACCATAGAGTTGAGGGTCCATTTCTGGGCTCTCTATTATGTTCCACTGATCTATGTGTTTGTTTTTGTGCCAGTATCATACTGTCTTGATGATGACAGCTTTGTAATAGAGCTTAAGTCTGGAATGGTGATGCCACCAACTTTGGCTTTCTTTTCCAACATTCCTCTGGCTATTTGGGGTCTTTTCTGATTCCATATAAATTTTAGGATTATTTGTTCCATTTCTTTGGGGAAAAAAAGGATGGTATTTTCATAGGGATTGCATTAACTGTGTAGATAGCTTTGGGTAGCATAGACATTTTCACAATATTTGTTCTTCCAATCCATGAGCATGGAATGTTTTTCCATTTCTTTGTGTCCTCAATTTCTTTCATGAATACTTTATAGTTTTCAGAGTACAGATTCTTTGCCTGTTTGGTTAGGTTTCTTCCTAGGTATCTTAAGGTTTTGGGTGCAATCGTAAATGAGATTGACTCCTTAATTTCTTTCTTCTGTCTTGCTGTTGGTGTCTAGAAATGCAACTGATTTCTGTGCATTGATTTTATATCCTGTCACTTTATTGAATTCCTGTAAGAGTTCTAGGAGTTTTGGAGTGGAGTCTTTTGGGTTTTCCACATAAAGTATCATATCATCTGCAACAAGTGAGAGTTTGACTTCTTCTTTGCCGATTTAGATGCCTTTTATTTCTTTTTGCTTTCTGATTATTGAGGCTAGGACTTCTATTACTACATTGAATAGCAGTGGTGATAGTGGACATCCCTGCCATGCTCCTGACCTTAGTGGAAAAGCTCTCAGTTTTTCCCCTTTGAGAATGATATTCACTGTGGGTTTTTCATAGATCACTTTGATGATATTGAGGAATGTATCCTCTGTCCCTACACTTTGAAGGGTTTTGATCAAGAAAGGATGCTGTCAAATGCTTTTGCAGCATCTACTGGGAGTATCATATGGTTCTTGTTCTTTCTTTTATTAATGTTTGTATCACATTGATTGATTTGTGGATGTTGAACCAAACATGCAGCCCAGGAATAAATCCCACTTGCTCAAGGTGAATAATCCTTTTGATGTACCATTGGATCCTAATGGCTAGTATTTTGGTGAGAATTTTTGCATCCATGTTCATCAAGGATATTGGTTTGTAATTCTCCTTTTTGGTGGGGTCTTTGTCTGGTTTTGGGATCAAGGTAATGCTGTCTTCATAAAATGAGTTTGAAAGTTTTCCTTTCATTTATATTTTTTGGAACAGTTTCAGGAGAATAGGTATTAATTCATCTTTAAATGTTTGGTAGAGGGGCACCTGGGTGGCTCAGTGGGTTAAAGCCTCTGCCTTCGGCTCAGGTCATGATCCCAGGGACCTGGCATCGAGCCCTGCATTGAAGTCTCTGCTCAGCAGGGAGCCTGCTTCCCTTCCTTTCTCTCTGTCTGCCTCTCTGCCTACTTGTGATCTCTGTCAAATAAATAAAATCTTAAAATAAATAAATAAATAAATAAATGTTTGGTAGAATTCCCTAGAATTCCCCTGGGAAGCCATATGACCCCGGACTCTGGTTTGTTGGGAGATTTTTGATGACTGCTTCAATCTACTTACTGGTTATGGGTCTGTTCAGATTTTCTATGTCTTCCTGTTTTCCAGATTGTCAAATTTGCTGGGTTGTAGTTGCTCATAATATGTTCTTATAATTGTTTGTATTTCTTTGGTGTTGGTTGTGAACGCTCCACTTTAATTCATCATTTTATTTATTTGGGTCATTTCTCTTTTCTTTTTGATAAGTCTGGCCAGGGGTTATCAATTTTATTAATTCTTTCAAAGAATCAGCTCCTACATTCATTGATTTATTCTATTGCTCTTTTGGTTTCAATTTCATTGATTTCTGCTTTGATCTTTATGATTTCTCTTCTCCTGCTGGGTTTAGGCTTTCTTTGCCGTTCTTTCTCCTGCTCCTTTAGGTGTAGGGTTAAGTTGTTTACTTGAGACCTTTGTTGTTCTTGAGAAAGGCTTGTATGGCTATATACCTTCCTCTCAGGACTGCCTTTGCTGTGTCCCAAAGATTTTGAACCATTGTGTTTTCATTATCATTTGTTTCCATGATTTTTTTCAATTCTTCTTTAATTTCCTAGTTGACCCATTCATTCTTTAGTAGGATGCTTTTTAGCCTCCATGTATTTGAGTTCTTTCCAGTTTTCCTCTTGTGATTGAGTTCTAGCTTCAGAGCATTGTGCTCTGAAAATATTCAGGGAATGATCCCAGTCTTTTTGTATAAGCTGAGACTTATTTGTGACCCAGGATGTGATCCATTCTGGAGAATGTTCCATGTCCACTAGAGAAGAATGTGTTTTCTGTTGCTTTGGGATGGAATGTTCTAAATATATCTGTGATTTCCATCTGATCCAGTGTGTCATTTAAAGCCTTTTTTTCCTTGTTGATCCATCTTTGCTTGGATGATCTGTCCATTTCAGTGAGGGGGGTGTTAAAGCCCCCTACTATTATTGTATTATTGTTGATGTGTTTCTTTGATTTTGTTATTAATTGCTTTATATAGCTGGCTGCCCCTATGTTAGGGGCATAGATATTTAAGATTGTTAGATCTTCTTGTTGTACAGACCCTTTGAGTATAATATGGTGTCCTTCCTCAACCCTTATTATAGTATTTGGCTTAAAATCTAATTTATCTGATATAAGGATTGCCACCCAGCTTTATTTCGGCATCCATTAACATGGTAAATTTTTTTCCACCCCCTCACTTTAAATCTGGAGGTGCTTTGGAGTCTAAAATGAGTTTCTGGTAGACAGCATATGGATGGGTTTTGTTTTTTATCCATTCTGATACCCTGTGTCTTTTAGAGGTATTTAGCGGTGTCTTTTAGGGGTATTTAGCGCATTTGCGTTCAGGCTAACTATGGAAAGATATGAATTTAGTGCCACTGTATGGCCTGTAAGGTGACTGTTACTGTGTATTGTCTCTGTTCCTTTGTGGTCTACTACTTTTAGGCTCCCTCTTTGCCTACAGGACCCCTTTCAATATTTCCTGGAGGGCTGGTTTGGTGTTTGCAAACTTTTAATTTTTGTTTGTCCTGGAAGGTGTTTTTTTTTTTTAAAATAAAGATTTTATTTATTTATTTGACAGAGAGAGAGAGATCATAAGTAGGAAGAGAGGCAGGCGGCGGGGGGGGGCGGGGAGCAGGCCTGAGTAGAGAACCTGATGTGGGGCTTGATCCCAGGACCCTGGGATCATGATCTGAGCTGAAGGCAGAGGCTTTATTTAACCTACTGAGCCACCCACACATCCCTGTCCTAGAAGCTTTTATCTTTCCTTTTATTTTCAATGACAGCATAGCTGGATATAGTATTCTTGGCTGGATATTTTTCTCATTTAGTGTCTGAATATATCATGGCACTTCTTTCTGTCCTGCCAGGTCTCTATGGATAGGTCTGCAGCCAATCTAATATTTCTACCATGGCACATTATAAACCTTTTGTCCTGGTCTGCTTTCAGGATTTTCTCTTTGTCACTTAGTCTTGTAAGTTTTACTGTTAGAGGGGTGTGTGCACCTATTTTTATTGATTTTGAGGGGGATTCTCTGGTGTGCCTCCATGATTTTGATGCTTATTCCCTTTGCCATATTAGGGAAATGCTTTCCTATAATTTGGTCCAATATACTTTCTGTCCCTCTCTCTCTTTCTTCTTCTTCTGGGATCCTAATTATTGTCAAATTGTTTCTTCTTATGGTATCACTTATCTCTCGAATTCTCCCCTCATGGTCCAGTAGTTTTCCCCTCTTTTGCTTAGCTTCTTTATTCGCAGTCATATGGTCTTCTGTATCACTAATTCTCTCTTTTGCCTCATTTATCCTAGCAGTAAGATCCTCCTTTTTGGAGTGCACCTCATTAATAGCTTCTTTAAATTTCTACTTGGTTATAATTTAGTTCTTTTATTTCTCAAGAAAGGTATTTTATTTCTCCAGAAAGGATTCTCTAATATCTTCCATGCCTTTTTTTGAGCCCAGCTAGCTCCTTGAGAATCATTATAGTTCTGACATAAACATTATAGTTCTGACCACTATAGTTCTGATATGTTACCAATGTCCATATTGATTAGGTCCCTGGCCATTGGTATTGCCTCTTGTTGTTGTTGTTTTTTGTGGTGTGTTTTTCAGCCTTGTCATTTTTTCCAGATAAAAATATATAAATGAGAGAATAAAATACTAAAAGGGTGGCAAAGATCCCAGAAAAATATATGCTAACCAAATCAGAAGGACCCAAAAACAACCAGTGGAAGAAGAAAGGGGGAATATATATAATATATATATATATATATATATATATATATATATATTCACCAATTATATATATATAATTGGTGAATAGAACAGAACCACCCACTTGGTTTTGGGTGTATTCTGATCTCTTAGAAGAAACTACCTCCCAAAATTTTAAAGGAAAGAAAATATATATATATATATAAAAGTTAATATATAAGGTTAAACACAAAGGTTAAAAAGTTAACAAATAAGGTTAAACATAATGAAGAGATGGGATATGACTGTAAAGATGAAAATTTTAAAAAAGATTCTAAAAAAGGTTGATCAGTTGATTGGAAAAATAAAAAAATAAGAGGATAGAATGTGATCAGGCTGGAGACTAGAACAAAGCCATTTGCTAGATTAGGATATACTTTGATCTATTAGAAGAAATTGTATCCCAAATTTTAAAGAAAAAAAGCCTGTATGTATACTAAAAATAAGGTTAAGTACAATGATGGGATAAAATTTGACTATAACAATGAAAATCTAAAGTTTTTTTTTTTTTTTTTTTAAAGGTATTGTTAAGATAAACTAGTTAAAAAACATTAAGAGAGGAAAGGGGAAAAGTTCGGAAAAAGAGAATAAGAAAAAAATAAAATAAAATAAAAACTTAACTGTGCAAGACTGAAGGATCATGGGAAAAATGCCATGAATTTATGTGTTGCTTTCCCCTGCCTCTGGAGTTACACAGTTCTCGTTACTTGGTGAACTTGGTCTTGGCTGGATGTTCTTGCTGATCTTCTGGAGTAGAGGCCTGTTGCAGTGATTCTTAAATGTCTTTGCCTGAGGTGGAACTGCTCACCCTTGCCAGGGGCCAGGCTAAGTAATATGCTCGGGATGGCTCTCAGGAGGTTTTGTTCCCTGATGCTTTCCATAGAGATTTGAAGGACGGGAATGAAAATGATGGCCTCCCAATTTTTGGCCCGGAGAAGCTGAGAGCTGGGGCCACACTGTTCAGTGCGCCCTCAGAGAAAAGCAGTCAATCCCTCCCATCTCCCGGGTCACCAGCTGCACTCCATGCTCACCTGGCCTGTGACTGAGCATTTCTATCTCTGGTGCATGGCCCCATATGGAGTCTCCAAACCAGCAGATTCCTGCTGCACACTCCCACGCTGCTCCTCCTGGAGGAGGAAGGAGGGGGTCTTTCTGGATCTGCCACTTGTGGCATCCTTGTTCAAAGAGCAGTGGCCTGACTGTGCCTTATCTCATGGCTTAAGGTAACCCTGAGCTGAGAGCCCACTCCTTGGCTCCAGCTTCATCTCTGTAGCCGGCTTCCCCATTTCAATACCTTGCAACTCTGCCACACTCAGATATCCCCAGTCTTTCTGTGACCCCACAGGTCCTGAGACCACACTGTCCCTGCGAGGGCTTAGCCTCTGGAGTGATGTACCTCAGTGGAGCAGACTTCTAAAAGTTCTAATTTTGTGCTCTGCTGTTCCACTCCTTGCTGGGAGCTGTCCCCTCCCAACACAGTCTTTCTTCCCATCACTTTGGATTCACTTCTCCACACGTCAGCTTTCAGGAAGTGGTCAATTTTCTGTTCCTAAAAATTGCTCTTCTCTTTGATCTTCTGTTGAGTTTGTAGGTGTTCAGAATGGTTTGATAACTATTTAGATTAACTCCTGGGACCTAATGCTGTTTCAGTCTGCTACTCCTCTGCCATCTTGCTTCCTCCTTTTTTTTTTTTCTTTAATTCCAATTTTTACACAACTGTTTCCACATCTATGTATTCAGATCTGTGGTGCCCCTTCCCAGCAGTCCTTCTGAGAGACTGTACCTTTTCTCTATTTATGTCGAAGTCAGGTTTTGACTTCCTTCCTGATGTTTTGTAACCTATGACATGTTTTTCTGAATATTCCTGGTGGTAACAAACTTCAATCCTCTGAGGGTAGATGTATCATTTTGCTTTTCTTCCATAACAGGTCATCCCAAAGGTTAATGGTTTAAAATCATTAATTTAAATTATGATTCTGTGAGTCAGCAATTTGGTCGGGGCTTGATTGGCCAGTTATTCTGGTCTTGGTTTGGTCTTGTCATAGTCAGAGTCTGGATTGGCTGGAGCTGTCATATAGGTTTGTTTTTTGGTTTTTAATACAATGCTCTCTCATTCCAGTTTTGAGGCCTTGGCTAGAGGCTTGTCCATCCCCTTTTTAATTAGATAATTAAGTCCACATCTCACCACTCCCTTTACAGGGGTGATCACACTCCAGCAACTGGAGCCCAGGAAATAATTCAAATTAGTCAATCCACAGTGAACCTGTGACCCTAGCTAACCCCACCCCACTTGCCTTACTTAAACTATCCCCACGGCTCCCTACTGTTGCTTACCCTATCTCCACTTACGATCCTTTGGCACTGCCCGACAGCCTTCCATTGTTTGGAGCTATTAAGTAACAATTCTGCCTTCTAGCTACTCTAGTGTCACTGTGTTGTGTCCTACACAAAAGATTGTCTTACACAAAAGATTCAAAAGAACTTTTTAAAAAAATATTTTATTTGTTTATTTGAGAGAGAGAGAGATGGAGAGAGCATGAGCAGGGGAGAGGGGGCCCCACAGAGGGAAAGGTTGCCAGATGTGGGGCTCAATCCCAGGACCCTGGCATCATGACTTGATCTGAACGCAGCCGCTTAACCAACTGAGCTATCCAGGTACCATCAAAATAATATTTAAATCTTAAGGAAATGGGGGTTTGACTGGCCTAGCATTGCTTCAGCGGGGACGGCTTGTTTGTTCCCATGTAGCCCTAGATTTTTCAGCAAGCTAGTCTGGCTATTCAGATTACAGTGGCAGAATGACAAGAGAGAAAGTAATGCCTCATAAAATCTAGGTGGGAAACTAGCATATTGCCACTTCTGCTGCTTTCCTTTGGTTAAAGACTTCATAAAGTCCCCCCTTCTCAAGGGTTAGGAAAATGACTGCACCTCTGCAAGACAGAAACTGCAAAATCATATTTCAAAGGCCATGGATACAGAGAGGGTGGAAGAATTGGGGCATTTTATACAATAGAGGCTTTGATTTTGGTGATCATGGAGATGTCACTTAGAGACATGGGTAATGAATAAGGGAGCTTACCAATTTAGAGAGTACCTTTTCAAATTAACAAACAAATTGCCTGTAATTATGGCTTATATATTCACTCTTTATTACCCATAATTGTGATGATTTCAAAACCTGTTTTAAATATGTTTTTAAACCTTGCTATCGTGGCTTAATGAGTACTTTTTACAAATATTTCTGCTTGCTACTTAAATGTTTCACAAAATCTTTGCAGAAATGAACTGTAATGGGGATTTATCTCACTGAAAACTAAAAATTATATATAATAGAAAATTAAATAACTATTACTATACTGATCTATATACTCTGGAATACATTAATGATTAATATACTCTGAATACATTAATGACGAAATTAAGTATGTCAACATAAATTGACAAATTTTACTCAAAGCTATTCTTTTAATCAGAATTAATGTCTCAAATATCATTTAACACTTTGTATAAAACTAATATTCCTTTTTGTATGTGCATAGAATTGGGGGAGTCGTTGTTCACATCACATTAATGTCAGACTCTTTTGGAGATAATTTCATTAGTTTTCATCCATTGTCCCCATCCCTTCTTGTAATATAACATTTTGTGTGTGTGCATGTGTAAATAGAATAATGGAAAAATAGATAATTATGTTCCTAGTGACTTTCTTGCTGTGTGTGTTTTTTAATTTATAAAAATGATATCATTATGTTTCTTTTTTGCTCATTTTGTTTTGCAGATCTATTCATGTTTCTATATGTAAATTTAATTCAGCCTTTCTGGTAGCTTACCTCAAACAATGCTGCAAAGAATAATCAATCACATGTCTCCTTAATGGACTAGAGCAGATATTTGCCAGAAATACATATCAGAGCCATGATTACATATATACATGGGTATGGGTAGGGCAGTTATATTCACTCCTATTTTTCACTCTTGACTTAGTCTGGTCAGGCTACCATAAACAAAATAGCATAGACTGGGTGGCTTGGACGAGAGTAATTTATTTTTCCATAATTCTGGAAACTGGAAGTCCAAGATCAAGGTGCTGGCAGGATTAGTGTCTGGTGAATACTCCTGCCTTGGGTAGCAGATATCTGTCTTCTGTGCTCACATGACCTCAGAGTGCATGCACAGAAAGTGAGGGAGCTCTCTGTTTCTTTTCTCATAAGGACACTAATCCTATCAGATCAGGACCCCATCCTTATGATCTCATTTAACTTTAGTTACTTTCTTAAAGGCCCCATCTCCAAATACAACCCTACCATGCATTAAGGCTTTATTTGGTAGGGACACAAACATTCCATTCATAACAACTATTATTTTGTATTATATTTACTTTTCCCTCTGAAAGAGTTTCAGTTTAAAGAGTAAGTTATACGGTTACTTTAGGTATATGAATACTCAAATTCTCTAAGTCTTATTAAGTTACTTTCCAAATAGGCTATTGGATCTTATGCTCCTACAAAAAAAAAAAAAAAAAAAAAAAAAAAAAAAAAAAAAAAAAAAAAAAAAAAAACATGAGATTTCTTGTTCTTCCACCTTTTATATGGAATTTTTATTATCTGATTTTCTGTGTTGTCACTGTTAGAGATCATAATAGGCATAGCTGGAACTGAATATTATGTTCTTTAGTCTATAGTATAGTCCCTGTGATAGTTTCTTTTTGAAGCTGAGAAGGGTGGAGAGGTATTGACAGTTTATCATCTCAGATATTAATGAGTCCTACATGCATTAAATGGCTGATATACTGCACCAAGTTAACATTTGATAAATGAGACCTATTATTATTGTGTAACATAGAAGAAAGATGTGTTTTAGTGGAACCAATATACTGCAGTTACATGATTTTGTGCAAGGCTGCAATTTTGTACTCATAGGAGGGATATTAATCAATAACTTGTACGGAACATTCAATGAAGTCAGAGAGTGCCAGTGGGCCCCATAGCAGGTCTCCCATATGTGTGGATTCTCTTCCCTTTATCTGGAGGCTTACTGACAGGAGGTCAATGAATTACTCGGACTTTTACATTTTGCTTCTGGCTTTTATTTCTGACATTCCTTTCCAGGTTGTTTTTTGATTCCTTGCTAAGAAATTTCGTTTTAGTTTTCTGACTTCTCTTTGAAAGACATGGCATTCGTTCATGCTTGTTTTCTTCAACCTCATAGTAACTTGAGAGGCTTAAATATCATACAGTTGGGAACTGAGGAAATGGTAAGAAAATACCCTCACTAACTGCTCTGGAGGAGGCTTCTCCTGAGGCTAAAACCTCTCTCAGACTCAGAGTTTAATGTCCCCACTGCTATTTGGAAAAGCAACTGGATCTAGCTTTCTTTTAGCCACAATCAAAAAGACATGGCTCTCTGGGGAACCAAACACTCTCAGTAGATAAATGGCCCATGTCCCAGGAGAAATGGGCAGTGGGAAAGGACAAGTGAGAATTAGGCAGGAGCTAGGATGTGGAGGGGGTGATAGACTGGGATAGGTTCCTAGGGCGCCATCTGCCACATGCAGGTTAGGCTGCGGATAACTCTTCGTAAAGAAAAAAATATCACTTCCTTATAGATTTAGGCAGGGAGTCAAATTTAGTAAGATGGCCTATAATGGATATTGATTTCAATTAGTAAC